>NW_027423113.1:1207500-1807500 GCF_048934315.1 Petromyzon marinus
ATGGGAGTCTCATTGATTAACACATGAACCCTGTGGGAGTCTCACTGATTACCACAGAACCCTGTGGGAGTCTCACTGATTAACACTGAACCCTGTGGGAGTCTCACTGATTAACACTGAACCCTATGGGAGTCTCATTGATTAACACTGAACCCTATGGCAGTCTCACTGATTAACACATGAACCCTGAGGGAGTCTCACTGATTAACACTGAACCCTGTGGGAGTCTCACTGATTAACACTGAACCCTGTGGAAGTCTCACTGATTAACACTGAACCCTGTGGGAGTCTCATTGATTAACACTGAACCCTATGGGAGTCTCACTGATTAACACTGAACCCTATGGCAGTCTCACTGATTAACACATGAACCCTGAGGGAGTCTCACTGATTAACACTGCACCCTATGGCAGTCTCACTGATTAACACATGAACCCTGACGGAGTCTCACTGATTACCACAGAACCCTGTGAGAGTCTCACTGATTAACACTGAACCCTGTGGGAGTCTCACTGATTAACACTGAACCCTATGGGAGTCTCATTGATTAACACTGAACCCTATGGCAGTCTCACTGATTAACACATGAACCCTGAGGGAGTCTCACTGATTAATACTGAACCCTGTGGGAGTCTCACTGATTAACACTGAACCCTGTGGAAGTCTCACTGATTAACACTGAACCCTGTGGGAGTCTCATTGATTAACACTGAACCCTATGGGAGTCTCACTGATTAACACATGAACCCTGTTGGAGTCTCACTGATTTACACTGAACCCTGTGGGAGTCTCACTGATTAACACTGAACCCTATGGGAGTCTCACTGATTAACACATGAACCCTGAGGGAGTCTCACTGATTAACACTGAACCCTGTGGGAGTCTCACTGATTAACACTGAACCCTATGGGAGTCTCACTGATTAACACTGAACCCTATGGCAGTCTCACTGATTAACACATGAACCCTGAGGGAGTCTCACTGATTAACACTGCACCCTATGGCAGTCTCACTGATTAACACATGAACCCTGACGGAGTCTCACTGATTAACACTGAACCCTGTGGGACTCACTGATTAACACTGAACCCTGTGGGAGTCTCACTGATTAACACTGAAACCTGTGGGAGTCTCACTGATTAACACTGAACCCTAAGGGAGTCTCACTGATTAACACTGAACCCTATGGGAGTCTCACTGATTAACACTGAACCCTGTGGGAGTCTCACTGATTAAGACTGAACCCTATGGGAGTCTCACTGATTAAGACTGCACCCTATGGGAGTCTCACTGATTAACACTGAACTCTATGGGATTCTCACTGATTAACTCTGAACCCTATGGGAGTCTCACTGATTAACACTGAACCCTGTGGGAGTCTCACTGATTAACAATGAACCCTATGGGAGTCTCACTGACTAACACATGAACCCTGTGGGAGTCTCACTGATTTACACTGAACCCTGTGGGAGTCTCACTGATTAACACTGAACCCTATGGGAGTCTCACTGATTAACACATTAACCCTGAGGGAGTCTCACTGATTAACACTGAACCCTGTGGGAGTCTCAATGATTAACACTGATCCCTGTGGGAGTCTCACTGATTAACACTGAACCCTGAGGGTGTCTCAGTTATTAACACTGAACCCTTTGGAAGTCTCAATTATTAACACTGAACCCTGAGGGAGTCTCACTGATTAACACTGAACACTGTGGGAGTCTCACTGATTAACACTGAACACTGTGGGAGTCTCACTGATTAACACTGAACCCTATGGGAGTCTTATTGATTAATACATGAACCCTGAGGGAGTCTCACTGATTAACACAGAACCCTGTGGGAGTCTCACTGATTAACACTGGACCCTGTGGGAGTCTCACTGATTAACACTGAACCCTATGGGAGTCTCAATGATTAACACTGAACCCTATGGGAGTCTCACTGATTAACACATGAACCCTGTGGGAGTCTCACTGATTTACACTGAACCCTGTGGGAGTCTCACTGATTAACACTGAACCCTGTGGGAGTCTCACTGATTAACACTGAACCCTGTGAGAGTCTCACTGATTAAAACTGTACCCTGTGGAAGTCTCAGTTATTAACACTGAACCCTGAGGGAGTCTCACTGATTAACACTGAACACTGTGGGAGTCTCACTGATTAACACTGAACACTGTGGGAGTCTCACTGATTAACACTGAACCCTGTGGGAGTCTCACTGATTAACACTGAACCCTATGGGAGTCTCATTGATTAACACATGAACCCTGTGGGAGTCTCACTGATTAACACAGAACCCTGTGGGAGTCTCACTGATTAACACTGAACCCTGTGGGAGTCTCACTGATTAACACTGAACCCTATGGGAGTCTCATTGATTAACACTGAACCCTATGGGAGTCTCACTGATTAACACATGAACCCTGTGGGAGTCTCACTAATTTACACTGAGCCCTGTGGGAGTCTCACTGATTAACACTGAACCCAATGGCAGTATCACTGATTAACACATGAACCCTGAGGGAGTCTCACTGATTAACACTGAACCCTGTGGGAGTCTCACTGATTAACACTGAACCCTGTGGGAGTCTCACTGATTAACAATGAACCCTATGGGAGTCTCAATGATTAACACTGAACCCTATGGGAGTCTCACTGATTAACACATGAACCCTGTGGGATTCTCACTGATTTACACTGAACCCTGTGGGAGTCTCACTGATTAACACTGAACCCTATGGAAGTCTTACTGATTAACACATTAACCCTGAGGGAGTCTCACTGATTAACACTGAACCCTGTGGGAGTCTCACTGATTAACACTGAACCCTGTGGGAGACTCACTGATTAACACTGAACCCTGAGGGTGTCTCAGTTATTAACACTGAACCCTTTGGAAGTCTCAGTTATTAACACTGAACCCTGAGGGAGTCTCACTGATTAACACTGAACCCTGAGGGAGTCTCACTGATTAACACTGAACACTTTGGGAGTCTCACTGATTAACACTGAACACTGTGGGAGTCTCACTGATTAACACTGAACCCTATGGGAGTCTTATTGATTAACACATGAACCCTGTGGGAGTCTCACTGATTAACACTGAACCCTGTGGGAGTCTCACTGATTAACACTGAACCCTATGGGAGTCTCAATGATTAACACTGAACCCTATGGGAGTCTCACTGATTAACACATGAAATCTGTGGGAGTCTCACTGATTTACACTGAACCCTGTGGGAGTCTCACTGATTAACACTGAACCCTGTGGGATTCTCACTGATTAACACTGAACCCTGTGGAAGTCTCACTGATTAAAACTGAACCCTGAGGGAGTCTCAGTTATTAACACTGAACACTGTGGGAGTCTCACTGATTAACACTGAACACTGTGGGAGTCTCACTGATTAACACTGAACCCTGTGGGAGTCTCACTGATTAACACTGAACCCTATGGGAGTCTCATTGATTAACACATGAACCCTGTGGGAGTCTCACTGATTACCACAGAACCCTGTGGGAGTCTCACTGATTAACACTGAACCCTGTGGGAGTCTCATTGATTAACACTGAACCCTATGGCAGTCTCACTGATTAACACATGAACCCTGAGGGAGTCTCACTGATTAACACTGAACCCTGTGGGAGTCTCACTGATTAACACTGAACCCTGTGGAAGTCTCACTGATTAACACTGAACCCTGTGGGAGTCTAATTGATTAACACTGAACCCTATGGGAGTCTCACTGATTAACACATGAACCCTGTTGGAGTTTCACTGATTTACACTGAACCCTGTGGGAGTCTCACTGATTAACACTGAACCCTATGGGAGTCTCACTGATTAACACATGAACCCTGAGGGAGTCTCACTGATTAACACTGAACCCTGTGGGAGTCTCACTGATTAACACTGAACCCTATGGGAGTCTCACTGATTAACACTGAACCCTATGGCAGTCTCACTGATTAACACATGAACCCTGAGGGAGTCTCACTGATTAACACTGCACCCTATGGCAGTCTCACTGATTAACACATGAACCCTGACGGAGTCTCACTGATTACCACAGAACCCTGTGGGAGTCTCACTGATTAACACTGAACCCTGTGGGAGTCTCACTGATTAACACTGAACCCTATGGGAGTCTCATTGATTAACACTGAACCCTATGGCAGTCTCACTGATTAACACATGAACCCTGAGGGAGTCTCACTGATTAACACTGAACCCTGTGGGAGTCTCACTGATTAACACTGAACCCTGTGGAAGTCTCACTGATTAACACTGAACCCTGTGGGAGTCTCATTGATTAACACTGAACCCTATGGGAGTCTCACTGATTAACACATGAACCCTGTTGGAGTCTCACTGATTTACACTGAACCCTGTGGGAGTCTCACTGATTAACACTGAACCCTATGGGAGTCTCACTGATTAACACATGAACCCTGAGGGAGTCTCACTGATTAACACTGAACCCTGTGGGAATCTCACTGATTAACACTGAACCCTATGGGAGTCTCACTGATTAACACTGAACCCTATGGCAGTCTCACTGATTAACACATGAACCCTGAGGGAGTCTCCCTGATTAACACTGCACCCTATGGCAGTCTCACTGATTAACACATGAACCCTGACGGAGTCTCACTGATTAACACTGAACCCTGTGGGACTCACTGATTAACACTGAACCCTGTGGGAGTCTCACTGATTAACACTGAAACCTGTGGGAGTCTCACTGATTAACACTGAACCCTAAGGGAGTCTCACTGATTAACTCTGAACCCTATTGGAGTCTCACTGATTAACACTGAACCCTGTGGGAGTCTCACTGATTAACAATGAACCCTATGGGAGTCTCACTGACTAACACATGAACCCTGTGGGAGTCTCACTGATTTACACTGAACCCTGTGGGAGTCTCACTGATTAACACTGAACCCTATGGGAGTCTCACTGATTAACACATTAACCCTGAGGGAGTCTCACTGATTAACACTGAACCCTGTGGGAGTCTCAATGATTAACACTGATCCCTGTGGGAGTCTCACTGATTAACACTGAACCCTGAGGGTGTCTCAGTTATTAACACTGAACCCTGTGGAAGTCTCAATTATTAACACTGAACCCTGAGGGAGTCTCACTGATTAACACTGAACACTGTGGGAGTCTCACTGATTAACACTGAACACTGTGGGAGTCTCACTGATTAACACTGAACCCTATGGGAGTCTTATTGATTAACACATGAACCCTGAGGGAGTCTCACTGATTAACACAGAACCCTGTGGGAGTCTCACTGATTAACACTGGACCCTGTGGGAGTCTCACTGATCAACACTGAACCCTATGGGAGTCTCAATGATTAACACTGAACCCTATGGGAGTCTCACTGATTAACACATGAACCCTGTGGGAGTCTCACTGATTTACACTGAACCCTGTGGGAGTCTCACTGATTAACACTGAACCCTGTGGGAGTCTCACTGATTAACACTGAACCCTGTGAGAGTCTCACTGATTAAAACTGTACCCTGTGGAAGTCTCAGTTATTAACACTGAACCCTGAGGGAGTCTCACTGATTAACACTGAACACTGTGGGAGTCTCACTGATTAACACTGAACACTGTGGGAGTCTCACTGATTAACACTGAACCCTAAGGGAGTCTCACTGATTAACACTGAACCCTATGGGAGTCTCATTGATTAACACATGAACCCTGTGGGAGTCTCACTGATTAACACAGAACCCTGTGGGAGTCTCACTGATTAACACTGAACCCTGTGGGAGTCTCACTGATTAACACTGAACCCTATGGGAGTCTCATTGATTAACACTGAACCCTATGGGAGTCTCACTGATTAACACATGAACCCTGTGGGAGTCTCACTGATTTACACTGAACCCTGTGGGAGTCTCACTGATTAACACTGAACCCTATGGGAGTCTCACTGATTAACACTGAACCCTGTGGGAGTCTCACTGATTAACACTGAACCCTATGGGAGTCTCATTGATTAACACTAAACCCTATGGCAGTCTCACTGATTAACACATGAACCCTGAGGGAGTCTCACTGATTAACACTGAACCCTGTGGGAGTCTCACTGATTAACACTGAACCCTGTGGAAGTCTCACTGATTAACACTGAACCCTGTGGGAGTCTCAATGATTAACACTGAACCCTATCGGAGTCTCACTGATTAACACTGAACCCTGTGAGAGTCTCACTGATTAAAACTGTACCCTGTGGAAGTCTCAGTTATTAACACTGAACCCTGAGGGAGTCTCACTGATTAACACTGAACACTGTGGGAGTCTCACTGATTAACACTGAACACTGTGGGAGTCTCACTGATTAACACTGAACCCTGTGGGAGTCTCACTGATTAACACTGAACCCTATGGGAGTCTCACTGATTAACACATGAACCCTGTGGGAGTCTCACTGATTAACACAGAACCCTGTGGGAGTCTCACTGATTAACACTGAACCCTGTGGGAGTCTCACTGATTAACACTGAACCCTGTGGGAGTCTCACTGATTAACACTGAACCCTATGGGAGTCTCATTGATTAACACATGAACCCTGTGGGAGTCTCACTGATTAACACAGAACCCTAAGGGAGTCTCACTGATTAACACTGAACCCTATGGGAGTCTCACTGATTAACACTGAACCCTGTGGGAGTCTCACTGATTAACACTGAACCCTATGGGAGTCTCATTGATTAACACTGAACCCTATGGCAGTCTCACTGATTAACACATGAACCCTGAGGGAGTCTCACTGATTAACACTGAACCCTGTGGGAGTCTCACTGATTAACACTGAACCCTGTGGAAGTCTCACTGATTAACACTGAACCCTGTGGGAGTCTCATTGATTAACACTGAACCCTATGGGAGTCTCACTGATTAACACATGAACCCTGTTGGAGTCTCACTGATTTACACTGAACCCTGTGGGAGTCTCACTGATTAACACTGAACCCTATGGGAGTCTCACTGATTAACACTGAACCCTATGGCAGTCTCACTGATAAACACATGAACCCTGAGGGAGTCTCACTGATTAACACTGCACCCTATGGCAGTCTCACTGATTAACACATGAACCCTGACGGAGTCTCACTGATTAACACTGAACCCTGTGGGACTCACTGATTAACACTGAACCCTGTGGGAGTCTCACTGATTAACACTGAAACCTGTGGGAGTCTCACTGATTAACACTGAACCCTAAGGGAGTCTCACTGATTAACACTGAACCCTATGGGAGTCTCACTGATTAACACTGAACCCTGTGGGAGTCTCACTGATTAAGACTGAACCCTATGGGAGTCTCACTGATTAAGACTGCACCCTATGGGAGTCTCACTGATTAACACTGAACTCTATGGGATTCTCACTGATTAACTCTGAACCCTATGGGAGTCTCACTGATTAACACTGAACCCTGTGGGAGTCTCACTGATTAACAATGAACCCTATGGGAGTCTCACTGACTAACACATGAACCCTGTGGGAGTCTCACTGATTTACACTGAACCCTGTGGGAGTCTCACTGATTAACACTGAACCCTGTGGGAGTCTCACTGATTAACACTGAACCCTATGGGAGTCTCACTGATTAACACATGAACCCTGTGGGAGTCTCACTGATTAACACAGAACCCTGTGGGAGTCTCACTGATTAACACTGAACCCTGTGGGAGTCTCACTGATTAACACTGAACCCTGTGGGAGTCTCACTGATTAACACTGAACCCTATGGGAGTCTCATTGATTAACACATGAACCCTGTGGGAGTCTCACTGATTAACACAGAACCCTAAGGGAGTCTCACTGATTAACACTGAACCCTATGGGAGTCTCACTGATTAACACTGAACCCTGTGGGAGTCTCACTGATTAACACTGAACCCTATGGGAGTCTCATTGATTAACACTGAACCCTATGGCAGTCTCACTGATTAACACATGAACCCTGAGGGAGTCTCACTGATTAACACTGAACCCTGTGGGAGTCTCACTGATTAACACTGAACCCTGTGGAAGTCTCACTGATTAACACTGAACCCTGTGGGAGTCTCATTGATTAACACTGAACCCTATGGGAGTCTCACTGATTAACACATGAACCCTGTTGGAGTCTCACTGATTTACACTGAACCCTGTGGGAGTCTCACTGATTAACACTGAACCCTATGGGAGTCTCACTGAT
The DNA here is from genome assembly GCF_048934315.1 of Petromyzon marinus. NCBI lineage: Eukaryota > Metazoa > Chordata > Hyperoartia > Petromyzontiformes > Petromyzontidae > Petromyzon > Petromyzon marinus. The sequence goes on from NW_027423113.1 coordinate 1,215,745, forward strand.
TAACACTGAACCCTATGGCAGTCTCACTGATTAACACATGAACCCTGAGGGAGTCTCACTGATTAACACTGCACCCTATGGCAGTCTCACTGATTAACACATGAACCCTGACGGAGTCTCACTGATTAACACTGAACCCTGTGGGACTCACTGATTAACACTGAACCCTGTGGGAGTCTCACTGATTAACACTGAAACCTGTGGGAGTCTCACTGATTAACACTGAACCCTAAGGGAGTCTCACTGATTAACACTGAACCCTATGGGAGTCTCACTGATTAACACTGAACCCTGTGGGAGTCTCACTGATTAAGACTGAACCCTATGGGAGTCTCACTGATTAAGACTGCACCCTATGGGAGTCTCACTGATTAACACTGAACTCTATGGGATTCTCACTGATTAACTCTGAACCCTATGGGAGTCTCACTGATTAACACTGAACCCTGTGGGAGTCTCACTGATTAACAATGAACCCTATGGGAGTCTCACTGACTAACACATGAACCCTGTGGGAGTCTCACTGATTTACACTGAACCCTGTGGGAGTCTCACTGATTAACACTGAACCCTATGGGAGTCTCACTGATTAACACATTAACCCTGAGGGAGTCTCACTGATTAACACTGAACCCTGTGGGAGTCTCACTGATTAACACTGATCCCTGTGGGAGTCTCACTGATTAACACTGAACCCTGAGGGTGTCTCAGTTATTAACACTGAACCCTGTGGAAGTCTCAGTTATTAACACTGAACCCTGAGGGAGTCTCACTGATTAACACTGAACACTGTGGGAGTCTCACTGATTAACACTGAACACTGTGGGAGTCTCACTGATTAACACTGAACCCTATGGGAGTCTTATTGATTAACACATGAACCCTGAGGGAGTCTCACTGATTAACACAGAACCCTGTGGGAGTCTCACTGATTAACACAGAACCCTGTGGGAGTCTCACTGATTAACACTGAACCCTGTGGGAGTCTCACTGATTAACACTGATCCCTGTGGGAGTCTCACTGATTAACACTGAACCCTGAGGGTGTCTCAGTTATTAACACTGAACCCTGTGGAAGTCTCAGTTATTAACACTGAACCCTGAGGGAGTCTCACTGATTAACACTGAACACTGTGGGAGTCTCACTGATTAACACTGAACACTGTGGGAGTCTCACTGATTAACACTGAACACTGTGGGAGTCTCACTGATTAACACTGAACCCTGTGGGAGTCTCACTGATTAACACTGAACCCTGTGGAAGTCTCACTGATTAACACTGAACCCTGTGGGAGTCTCATTGATTAACACTGAACCCTATGGGAGTCTCACTGATTAACACATGAACCCTGTTGGAGTTTCACTGATTTACACTGAACCCTGTGGGAGTCTCACTGATTAACACTGAACCCTATGGGAGTCTCACTGATTAACACATGAACCCTGAGGGAGTCTCACTGATTAACACTGAACCCTGTGGGAGTCTCACTGATTAACACTGAACCCTATGGGAGTCTCACTGATTAACACTGAACCCTATGGCAGTCTCACTGATTAACACATGAACCCTGAGGGAGTCTCACTGATTAACACTGCACCCTATGGCAGTCTCACTGATTAACACATGAACCCTGACGGAGTCTCACTGATTACCACAGAACCCTGTGGGAGTCTCACTGATTAACACTGAACCCTGTGGGAGTCTCACTGATTAACACTGAACCCTATGGGAGTCTCATTGATTAACACTGAACCCTATGGCAGTCTCACTGATTAACACATGAACCCTGAGGGAGTCTCACTGATTAACACTGAACCCTGTGGGAGTCTCACTGATTAACACTGAACCCTGTGGAAGTCTCACTGATTAACACTGAACCCTGTGGGAGTCTCATTGATTAACACTGAACCCTATGGGAGTCTCACTGATTAACACATGAACCCTGTTGGAGTCTCACTGATTTACACTGAACCCTGTGGGAGTCTCACTGATTAACACTGAACCCTATGGGAGTCTCACTGATTAACACTGAACCCTATGGCAGTCTCACTGATTAACACATGAACCCTGAGGGAGTCTCACTGATTAACACTGCACCCTATGGCAGTCTCACTGATTAACACATGAACCCTGACGGAGTCTCACTGATTAACACTGAACCCTGTGGGACTCACTGATTAACACTGAACCCTGTGGGAGTCTCACTGATTAACACAGAACCCTGTGGGAGTCTCACTGATTAACACAGAACCCTGTGGGAGTCTCACTGATTAACACTGAACCCTGTGGGAGTCTCACTGATTAACACTGATCCCTGTGGGAGTCTCACTGATTAACACTGAACCCTGAGGGTGTCTCAGTTATTAACACTGAACCCTGTGGAAGTCTCAGTTATTAACACTGAACCCTGAGGGAGTCTCACTGATTAACACTGAACACTGTGGGAGTCTCACTGATTAACACTGAACCCTGTGGGAGTCTCACTGATTAACACTGAACCCTGTGGAAGTCTCACTGATTAACACTGAACCCTGTGGGAGTCTCATTGATTAACACTGAACCCTATGGGAGTCTCACTGATTAACACATGAACCCTGTTGGAGTTTCACTGATTTACACTGAACCCTGTGGGAGTCTCACTGATTAACACTGAACCCTATGGGAGTCTCACTGATTAACACATGAACCCTGAGGGAGTCTCACTGATTAACACTGAACCCTGTGGGAGTCTCACTGATTAACACTGAACCCTATGGGAGTCTCACTGATTAACACTGAACCCTATGGCAGTCTCACTGATTAACACATGAACCCTGAGGGAGTCTCACTGATTAACACTGCACCCTATGGCAGTCTCACTGATTAACACATGAACCCTGACGGAGTCTCACTGATTACCACAGAACCCTGTGGGAGTCTCACTGATTAACACTGAACCCTGTGGGAGTCTCACTGATTAACACTGAACCCTATGGGAGTCTCATTGATTAACACTGAACCCTATGGCAGTCTCACTGATTAACACATGAATCCTGAGGGAGTCTCACTGATTAACACTGAACCCTGTGGGAGTCTCACTGATTAACACTGAACCCTGTGGAAGTCTCACTGATTAACACTGAACCCTGTGGGAGTCTCATTGATTAACACTGAACCCTATGGGAGTCTCACTGATTAACACATGAACCCTGTTGGAGTCTCACTGATTTACACTGAACCCTGTGGGAGTCTCACTGATTAACACTGAACCCTATGGGAGTCTCACTGATTAACACTGAACCCTATGGCAGTCTCACTGATTAACACATGAACCCTGAGGGAGTCTCACTGATTAACACTGCACCCTATGGCAGTCTCACTGATTAACACTGAACCCTGTGGGACTCACTGATTAACACTGAACCCTGTGGGAGTCTCACTGATTAACACTGAAACCTGTGGGAGTCTCACTGATTAACACTGAACCCTAAGGGAGTCTCACTGATTAACACTGAACCCTATGGGAGTCTCACTGATTAACACTGAACCCTGTGGGAGTCTCAATGATTAAGACTGAACCCTATGGGAGTCTCACTGATTAAGACTGCACCCTATGGGAGTCTCACTGATTAACACTGAACTCTATGGGATTCTCACTGATTAACTCTGAACCCTATGGAAGTCTCACTGATTAACACTGAACCCTGTGGGAGTCTCACTGATTAACAATGAACCCTATGGGAGTCTCACTGACTAACACATGAACCCTGTGGGAGTCTCACTGATTTACACTGAACCCTGTGGGAGTCTCACTGATTAACACTGAACCCTATGGGAGTCTCACTGATTAACACATTAACCCTGAGGGAGTCTCACTGATTAACACTGAACCCTGTGGGAGTCTCACTGATTAACACTGATCCCTGTGGGAGTCTCACTGATTAACACTGAACCCTGAGGGTGTCTCAGTTATTAACACTGAACCCTGTGGAAGTCTCAGTTATTAACACTGAACCCTGAGGGAGTCTCACTGATTAACACTGAACACTGTGAGAGTCTCACTGATTAAAACTGTACCCTGTGGAAGTCTCAGTTATTAACACTGAACCCTGAGGGAGTCTCACTGATTAACACAGAACACTTTGGGAGTCTCACTGATTAACACTGAACCCTGTGGGAGTCTCACTGATTAACACTGAACCCTGTGGGAGTCTCATTGATTAACACTGAACCCTATGGGAGTCTCATTGATTAACACATGAACCCTGTGGGAGTCTCACTGATTAACACAGAACCCTAAGGGAGTCTCACTGATTAACACTGAACCCTATGGGAGTCTCACTGATTAACACTGAACCCTGTGGGAGTCTCACTGATTAACACTGAACCCTATGGGAGTCTCATTGATTAACACTGAACCCTATGGCAGTCTCACTGATTAACACATGAACCCTGAGGGAGTCTCACTGATTAACACTGAACCCTGTGGGAGTCTCACTGATTAACACTGAACCCTCTGGAAGTCTCACTGATTAACACTGAACCCTGTGGGAGTCTCATTGATTAACACTGAACCCTATGGGAGTCTCACTGATTAACACATGAACCCTGTTGGAGTCTCACTGATTTACACTGAACCCTGTGGGAGTCTCACTGATTAACACTGAACCCTATGGGAGTCTCACTGATTAACACTGAACCCTATGGCAGTCTCACTGATTAACACATGAACCCTGAGGGAGTCTCACTGATTAACACTGCACCCTATGGCAGTCTCACTGATTAACACATGAACCCTGATGGAGTCTCACTGATTAACACTGAACCCTGTGGGACTCACTGATTAACACTGAACCCTGTGGGAGTCTCACTGATTAACACTGAAACCTGTGGGAGTCTCACTGATTAACACTGAACCCTAAGGTAGTCTCACTGATTAACACTGAACCCTAGGGGAGTCTCACTGATTAACACTGAACCCTGTGGGAGTCTCACTGATTAAGACTGAACCCTATGGGAGTCTCACTGATTAACACTGCACCCTATGGGAGTCTCACTGATTAACACTGAACTCTATGGGATTCTCACTGATTAACTCTGAACCCTATGGGAGTCTCACTGATTAACACTGAACCCTGTGGGAGTCTCACTGATTAACAATGAACCCTATGGGAGTCTCACTGACTAACACATGAACCCTGTGGGAGTCTCACTGATTTACACTGAACCCTGTGGGAGTCTCACTGATTAACACTGAACCCTATGGGAGTCTCACTGATTAACACATTAACCCTGAGGGAGTCTCACTGATTAACACTGAACCCTGTGGGAGTCTCACTGATTAACACTGATCCCTGTGGGAGTCTCACTGATTAACACTGAACCCTGAGGGTGTCTCAGTTATTAACAATGAACCCTGTGGAAGTCTCAGTTATTAACACATGAACCCTGAGGGAGTCTCACTGATTAACACAGAACCCTGTGGGAGTCTCACTGATTAACACAGAACCCTGTGGGAGTCTCACTGATTAACACTGAACCCTGTGGGAGTCTCACTGATTAACACTGATCCCTGTGGGAGTCTCACTGATTAACACTGAACCCTGAGGGTGTCTCAGTTATTAACACTGAACCCTGTGGAAGTCTCAGTTATTAACACTGAACCCTGAGGGAGTCTCACTGATTAACACTGAACACTGTGGGAGTCTCACTGATTAACACTGAACACTGTGGGAGTCTCACTGATTAACACTGAACACTGTGGGAGTCTCACTGATTAACACTGAACCCTGTGGGAGTCTCACTGATTAACACTGAACCCTGTGGAAGTCTCACTGATTAACACTGAACCCTGTGGGAGTCTCATTGATTAACACTGAACCCTATGGGAGTCTCACTGATTAACACATGAACCCTGTTGGAGTTTCACTGATTTACACTGAACCCTGTGGGAGTCTCACTGATTAACACTGAATCCTATGGGAGTCTCACTGATTAACACATGAACCCTGAGGGAGTCTCACTGATTAACACTGAACCCTGTGGGAGTCTCACTGATTAACACTGAACCCTATGGGAGTCTCACTGATTAACACTGAACCCTATGGCAGTCTCACTGATTAACACATGAACCCTGAGGGAGTCTCACTGATTAACACTGCACCCTATAGCAGTCTCACTGATTAACACATGAACCCTGACGGAGTCTCACTGATTACCACAGAACCCTGTGGGAGTCTCAATGATTAACACTGAACCCTGTAGGAGTCTCACTGATTAACACTGAACCCTATGGGAGTCTCATTGATTAACACTGAACCCTATGGCAGTCTCACTGATTAACACATGAACCCTGAGGGAGTCTCACTGATTAACACTGAACCCTGTGGGAGTCTCACTGATTAACACTGAACCCTGTGGAAGTCTCACTGATTAACACTGAACCCTGTGGGAGTCTCATTGATTAACACTGAACCCTATGGGAGTCTCACTGATTAACACATGAACCCTGTTGGAGTCTCACTGATTTACACTGAACCCTGTGGGAGTCTCACTGATTAACACTGAACCCTATGGGAGTCTCACTGATTAACACTGAACCCTATGGCAGTCTCACTGATTAACACATGAACCCTGAGGGAGTCTCACTGATTAACACTGCACCCTATGGCAGTCTCACTGATTAACACATGAACCCTGACGGAGTCTCACTGATTAACACTGAACCCTGTGGGACTCACTGATTAACACTGAACCCTGTGGGAGTCTCACTGATTAACACTGAAACCTGTGGGAGTCTCACTGATTAACACTGAACCCTAAGGGAGTCTCACTGATTAACACTGAACCCTATGGGAGTCTCACTGATTAACACTAAACCCTGTGGGAGTCTCACTGATTAAGACTGAACCCTATGGGAGTCTCACTGATTAAGACTGCACCCTATGGGAGTCTCACTGATTAACACTGAACTCTATGGGATTCTCACTGATTAACTCTGAACCCTATGGGAGTCTCACTGATTAACACTGAACCCTGTGGGAGTCTCACTGATTAACAATGAACCCTATGGGAGTCTCACTGACTAACACATGAACCCTGTGGGAGTCTCACTGATTTACACTGAACCCTGTGGGAGTCTCACTGATTAACACTGAACCCTATGGGAGTCTCACTGATTAACACATTAACCCTGAGGGAGTCTCACTGATTAACACTGAACCCTGTGGGAGTCTCACTGATTAACACTGATCCCTGTGGGAGTCTCACTGATTAACACTGAACCCTGAGGGTGTCTCAGTTATTAACACTGAACCCTGTGGAAGTCTCAGTTATTAACACTGAACCCTGAGGGAGTCTCACTGATTAACACTGAACACTGTGGGAGTCTCACTGATTAACACTGAACACTGTGGGAGTCTCACTGATTAACACTGAACCCTATGGGAGTCTTATTGATTAACACATGAACCCTGAGGGAGTCTCACTGATTAACACAGAACCCTGTGGGAGTCTCACTGATTAACACTGAACCCTGTGGGAGTCTCACTGATTAACACTGAACCCTATGGGAGTCTCAATGATTAACACTGAACCCTATGGGAGTCTCACTGATTAACACATGAACCCTGTGGGAGTCTCACTGATTTACACTGAACCCTGTGGGAGTCTCACTGATTAACACTGAACCCTGTGGGAGTCTCACTGATTAACACTGAACCCTGTGAGAGTCTCACTGATTAAAACTGTACCCTGTGGAAGTCTCAGTTATTAACACTGAACCCTGAGGGAGTCTCACTGATTAACACTGAACACTGTGGGAGTCTCACTGATTAACACTGAACACTGTGGGAGTCTCACTGATTAACACTGAACCCTGTGGGAGTCTCACTGATTAACACTGAACCCTATGGGAGTCTCATTGATTTACACATGAACCCTGTGGGAGTCTCACTGATTAAAACAGAACCCTGTGGGAGTCTCACTGATTAACACTGAACCCTGTGGGAGTCTCACTGATTAACACTGGACCCTGTGGGAGTCTCACTGATTAACACTGAACCCTATTGGAGTCTCATTGATTAACACATGAACCCTGTGGGAGTCTCACTGATTAACACAGAACCCTAAGGGAGTCTCACTGATTAACACTGAACCCTATGGGAGTCTCACTGATTAACACTGAACCCTGTGGGAGTCTCACTGATTAACACTGAACCCTATGGGAGTCTCATTGATTAACACTGAACCCTATGGCAGTCTCACTGATTAACACATGAACCCTGAGGGAGTCTCACTGATTAACACTGAACCCTGTGGGAGTCTCACTGATTAACACTGAACCCTGTGGAAGTCTCACTGATTAACACTGAACCCTGTGGGAGTCTCATTGATTAACACTGAACCCTGTGGGAGTCTCACTGATTAACACTGAACCCTGTGAGAGTCTCACTGATTAAAACTGTACCCTGTGGAAGTCTCAGTTATTAACACTGAACCCTGAGGGAGTCTCACTGATTAACACTGAACACTGTGGGAGTCTCACTGATTAACACTGAACACTGTGGGAGTCTCACTGATTAACACTGAACCCTGTGGGAGTCTCACTGATTAACACTGAACCCTATGGGAGTCTCATTGATTAACACATGAACCCTGTGGGAGTCTCACTGATTAACACAGAACCCTGTGGGAGTCTCACTGATTAACACTGAACCCTGTGGGAGTCTCACTGATGAACACTGAACCCTGTGGGAGTCTCACTGATTAACACTGAACCCTATGGGAGTCTCATTGATTTACACATGAACCCTGTGGGAGTCTCACTGATTAAAACAGAACCCTGTGGGAGTCTCACTGATTAACACTGAACCCTGTGGGAGTCTCACTGATTAACACTGGACCCTGTGGGAGTCTCACTGATTAACACTGAACCCTATTGGAGTCTCATTTATTAACACATGAACCCTGTGGGAGTCTCACTGATTAACACAGAACCCTAAGGGAGTCTCACTGATTAACACTGAACCCTATGGGAGTCTCACTGATTAACACTGAACCCTGTGGGAGTCTCACTGATTAACACTGAACCCTATGGGAGTCTCATTGATTAACACTGAACCCTATGGCAGTCTCACTGATTAACACATGAACCCTGAGGGAGTCTCACTGATTAACACTGAACCCTGTGGGAGTCTCACTGATTAACACTGAACCCTGTGGAAGTCTCACTGATTAACACTGAACCCTGTGGGAGTCTCATTGATTAACACTGAACCCTGTGGGAGTCTCACTGATTAACACTGAACCCTGTGAGAGTCTCACTGATTAAAACTGTACCCTGTGGAAGTCTCAGTTATTAACACTGAACCCTGAGGGAGTCTCACTGATTAACACTGAACACTGTGGGAGTCTCACTGATTAACACTGAACACTGTGGGAGTCTCACTGATTAACACTGAACCCTGTGGGAGTCTCACTGATTAACACTGAACCCTATGGGAGTCTCATTGATTAACACATGAACCCTGTGGGAGTCTCACTGATTAACACAGAACCCTGTGGGAGTCTCACTGATTAACACTGAACCCTGTGGGAGTCTCACTGATGAACACTGAACCCTGTGGGAGTCTCACTGATTAACACTGAACCCTATGGGAGTCGCATTGATTAACACATGAACCCTGTGGGAGTCTCACTGATTAACACAGAACCCTAAGGGAGTCTCACTGATTAACACTGAACCCTATGGGAGTCTCACTGATTAACACTGAACCCTGTGGGAGTCTCACTGATTAACACTGAACCCTATGGGAGTCTCATTGATTAACACTGAACCCTATGGCAGTCTCACTGATTAACACATGAACCCTGAGGGAGTCTCACTGATTAACACTGAACCCTGTGGGAGTCTCACTGATTAACACTGAACCCTGTGGAAGTCTCACTGATTAACACTGAACCCTGTGGGAGTCTCATTGATTAACACTGAACCCTATGGGAGTATCACTGATTAACACATTAACCCTGTTGGAGTCTCACTGATTTACACTGAACCCTGTGGGAGTCTCACTGATTAACACTGAACCCTATGGGAGTCTCACTGATTAACACTGAACCCTATGGCAGTCTCACTGATTAACACATGAACCCTGAGGGAGTCTCACTGATTAACACTGCACCCTATGGCAGTCTCACTGATTAACACATGAACCCTGACGGAGTTTCACTGATTAACACTGAACCCTGTGGGAATCACTGATTAACACTGAACCCTGTGGGAGTCTCACTGATTAACACTGAAACCTGTGGGAGTCTCACTGATTAACACTGAACCCTAAGGGAGTCTCACTGATTAACACTGAACCCTATGGGAGTCTCACTGATTAACACTGAACCCTGTGGGAGTCTCACTGATTAAGACTGAACCCTATGGGAGTCTCACTGATTAAGACTGCACCCTTTGGGATTCTCACTGATTAACTCTGAACCCTATGGGAGTCTCACTGATTAACACTGAACCCTGTGGGAGTCTCACTGATTAACAATGAACCCTATGGGAGTCTCACTGACTAACACATGAACCCTGTGGGAGTCTCACTGATTTACACTGAACCCTGTGGGAGTCTCACTGATTAACACTGAACCCTATGGGAGTCTCACTGATTAACACATTAACCCTGAGGGAGTCTCACTGATTAACACTGAACCCTGTGGGAGTCTCACTGATTAACACTGATCCCTGTGGGAGTCTCACTGATTAACACTGAACCCTGAGGGTGTCTCAGTTATTAACACTGAACCCTGTGGAAGTCTCAGTTATTAACACTGAACCATGAGGGAGTCTCACTGATTAACACTGAACACTGTGGGAGTCTCACTGATTAACACTGAACACTGTGGGAGTCTCACTGATTAACACTGAACCCTATGGGAGTCTTATTGATTAACACATGAACCCTGAGGGAGTCTCACTGATTAACACAGAACCCTGTGGGAGTCTCACTGATTAACACTGAACCCTGTGGGAGTCTCACTGATTAACACTGAACCCTATGGGAGTCTCAATGATTAACACTGAACCCTATGGGAGTCTCACTGATTAACACATGAAATCTGTGGGAGTCTCACTGATTTACACTGAACCCTGTGGGAGTCTCACTGATTAACACTGAACCCTGTGGGAGTCTCACTGATTAACACTGAACCCTGTGGAAGTCTCACTGATTAAAACTGAACCCTGAGGGAGTCTCAGTTATTAACACTGAACACTGTGGGAGTCTCACTGATTAACACTGAACACTGTGGGAGTCTCACTGATTAACACTGAACCCTGTGGGAGTCTCACTGATTAACACTGAACCCTATGGGAGTCTCATTGATTAACACATGAACCCTGTGGGAGTCTCACTGATTACCACAGAACCCTGTGGGAGTCTCACTGATTAACACTGAACCCTGTGGGAGTCTCACTGATTAACACTGAACCCTATGGGAGTCTCATTGATTAACACTGAACACTACGGCAGTCTCACTGATTAACACATGAACCCTGAGGGAGTCTCACTGATTAACACTGAACCCTGTGGGAGTCTCACTGATTAACACTGAACCCTGTGGAAGTCTCACTGATTAACACTGAACCCTGTGGGAGTCTCATTGATTAACACTGAACCCTATGGGAGTCTCACTGATTAACACATGAACCCTGTTGCAGTTTCACTGATTTACACTGAACCCTGTGGGAGTCTCACTGATTAACACTGAACCCTATGGGAGTCTCACTGATTAACACATGAACCCTGAGGGAGTCTCACTGATTAACACTGAACCCTGTGGGAGTCTCACTGATTAACACTGAACCCTATGGGAGTCTCACTGATTAACACTGAACCCTATGGCAGTCTCACTGATTAACACATGAACCCTGAGGGAGTCTCACTGATTAACACTGCACCCTATGGCAGTCTCACTGATTAACACATGAACCCTGACGGAGTCTCACTGATTACCACAGAACCCTGTGGGAGTCTCACTGATTAACACTGAACCCTGTGGGAGTCTCACTGATTAACACTGAACCCTATGGGAGTCTCATTGATTAACACTGAACCCTGTGGGAGTCTCACTGATTAACACTGAAACCTGTGGGAGTCTCACTGATTAACACTGAACCCTAAGGGAGTCTCACTGATTAACACTGAACCCTATGGGAGTCTCACTGATTAACACTGAACCCTGTGGGAGTCTCACTGATTAAGACTGAACCCTATGGGAGTCTCACTGATTAAGACTGCACCCTATGGGAGTCTCACTGATTAACACTGAACTCTATGGGATTCTCACTGATTAACTCTGAACCCTATGGGAGTCTCACTGATTAACACTGAACCCTGTGGGAGTCTCACTGATTAACAATGAACCCTATGGGAGTCTCACTGACTAACACACGAACCCTGTGGGAGTCTCACTGATTTACACTGAACCCTGTGGGAGTCTCACTGATTAACACTGAACCCTATGGGAGTCTCACTGATTAACACATTAACCCTGAGGGAGTCTCACTGATTAACACTGAACCCTGTGGGAGTCTCACTGATTAACACTGATCCCTGTGGGAGTCTCACTGATTAACACTGAACCCTGAGGGTGTCTCAGTTATTAACACTGAACCCTGTGGAAGTCTCAGTTATTAACACTGAACCATGAGGGAGTCTCACTGATTAACACTGAACACTGTGGGAGTCTCACTGATTAACACTGAACACTGTGGGAGTCTCACTGATTAACACTGAACCCTATGGGAGTCTTATTGATTAACACATGAACCCTGAGGGAGTCTCACTGATTAACACAGAACCCTGTGGGAGTCTCACTGATTAACACTGAACCCTGTGGGAGTCTCACTGATTAACACTGAACCCTATGGGAGTCTCAATGATTAACACTGAACCCTATGGGAGTCTCACTGATTAACACATGAAATCTGTGGGAGTCTCACTGATTTACACTGAACCCTGTGGGAGTCTCACTGATTAACACTGAACCCTGTGGGAGTCTCACTGATTAACACTGAACCCTGTGGAAGTCTCAATGATTAAAACTGAACCCTGAGGGAGTCTCAGTTATTAACACTGAACACTGTGGGAGTCTCACTGATTAACACTGAACACTGTTGGAGTCTCACTGATTAACACTGAACCCTGTGGGAGTCTCACTGATTAACACTGAACCCTATGGGAGTCTCATTGATTAACACATGAACCCTGTGGGAGTCTCACTGATTACCACAGAACCCTGTGGGAGTCTCACTGATTAACACTGAACCCTGTGGGAGTCTCACTGATTAACACTGAACCCTATGGGAGTCTCATTGATTAACACTGAACACTATGGCAGTCTCACTGATTAACACATGAACCCTGAGGGAGTCTCACTGATTAACACTGAACCCTGTGGGAGTCTCACTGATTAACACTGAACCCTGTGGAAGTCTCACTGATTAACACTGAACCCTGTGGGAGTCTCATTGATTAACACTGAACCCTATGGGAGTCTCACTGATTAACACATGAACCCTGTTGGAGTTTCACTGATTTACACTGAACCCTGTGGGAGTCTCACTGATTAACACTGAACCCTATGGGAGTCTCACTGATTAACACATGAACCCTGAGGGAGTCTCACTGATTAACACTGAACCCTGTGGGAGTCTCACTGATTAACACTGAACCCTATGGGAGTCTCACTGATTAACACTGAACCCTATGGCAGTCTCACTGATTAACACATGAACCCTGAGGGAGTCTCACTGATTAACACTGCACCCTATGGCAGTCTCACTGATTAACACATGAACCCTGACGGAGTCTCACTGATTACCACAGAACCCTGTGGGAGTCTCACTGATTAACACTGAACCCTGTGGGAGTCTCACTGATTAACACTAAACCCTATGGGAGTCTCATTGATTAACACTGAACCCTATGGCAGTCTCACTGATTAACACATGAACCCTGAGGGAGTCTCACTGATTAACACTGAACCCTGTGGGAGTCTCACTGATTAACACTGAACCCTGTGGAAGTCTCACTGATTAACACTGAACCCTGTGGGAGTCTCATTGATTAACACTGAACCCTATGGGAGTCTCACTGATTAACACATGAACCCTGTTGGAGTCTCACTGATTTACACTGAACCCTGTGGGAGTCTCACTGATTAACACTGAACCCTATGGGAGTCTCACTGATTAACACTGAACCCTATGGCAGTCTCACTGATTAACACATGAACCCTGAGGGAGTCTCACTGATTAACACTGCACCCTATGGCAGTCTCACTGATTAACACATGAACCCTGATGGAGTCTCACTGATTAACACTGAACCCTGTGGGACTCACTGATTAACACTGAACCCTGTGGGAGTCTCACTGATTAACACTGAAACCTGTGGGAGTCTCACTGATTAACACTGAACCCTAAGGGAGTCTCACTGATTAACACTGAACCCTATGGGAGTCTCACTGATTAACACTGAACCCTGTGGGAGTCTCACTGGTTAAGACTGAACCCTATGGGAGTCTCACTGATTAAGACTGCACCCTATGGGAGTCTCACTGATTAACACTGGACTCTATGGGATTCTCACTGATTAACTCTGAACCCTATGGGAGTCTCACTGATTAACACTGAACCCTGTGGGAGTCTCACTGATTAACAATGAACCCTATGGGAGTCTCACTGACTAACACATGAACCCTGTGGGAGTCTCACTGATTTACACTGAACCCTGTGGGAGTCTCACTGATTAACACTGAACCCTATGGGAGTCTCACTGATTAACACATTAACCCTGAGGGAGTCTCACTGATTAACACTGAACCCTGTGGGAGTCTCACTGATTAACACTGATCCCTGTGGGAGTCTCACTGATTAACACTGAACCCTGAGGGTGTCTCAGTTATTAACACTGAACCCTGTGGAAGTCTCAGTTATTAACACTGAACCCTGAGGGAGTCTCACTGATTAACACTGAACACTGTGGGAGTCTCATTGATTAACACTGAACACTGTGGGAGTCTCACTGATTAACACTGAACCCTATGGGAGTCTTATTGATTAACACATGAACCCTGAGGGAGTCTCACTGATTAACACAGAACCCTGTGGGAGTCTCACTGATTAACACTGAACCCTGTGGGAGTCTCACTGATTAACACTGAACCCTATGGGAGTCTCAATGATTAACACTGAACCCTATGGGAGTCTCACTGATTAACACATGAACCCTGTGGGAGTCTCACTGATTTACACTGAACCCTGTGGGAGTCTCACTGATTAACACTGAACCCTGTGGGAGTCTCACTGATTAACACTGAACCCTGTGAGAGTCTCACTGATTAAAACTGTACCCTGTGGAAGTCTCAGTTATTAACACTGAACCCTGAGGGAGTCTCACTGATTAACACTGAACACTGTGGGAGTCTCACTGATTAACACTGAACACTGTGGGAGTCTCACTGATTAGCACTGAACCCTGTGGGAGTCTCACTGATTAACACTGAACCCTATGGGAGTCTCATTGATTAACACATGAACCCTGTGGGAGTCTCACTGATTAACACAGAACCCTGTGGGAGTCTCACTGATTAACACTGAACCCTGTGGGAGTCTCACTGATTAACACTGAATTCTATGGGAGTCTCATTGATTAACACTGAACCCTATGGGAGTCTCACTGATTAACACATGAACCCTGTGGGAGTCTCACTGATTTACACTGAACCCTGTGGGAGTCTCACTGATTAACACTGAACCCTATGGGAGTCTTACTGATTAACACATTAACCCTGAGGGAGTCTCACTGATTAACACTGAACCCTGTGGGAGTCTCACTGATTAACACTGAACCCTGTGGGAGACTCACTGATTAACACTGAACCCTGTGGCAGTATCACTGATTAAAACATGAACCCTGAGGGAGTCTCACTGATTAACACTGAACCCTGTGGGAGTCTCACTGATTAACACTGAACCCTGTGGGAGTCTCACTGATTAACAATGAACCCTATGGGAGTCTCAATGATTAACACTGAACCCTATCGGAGTCTCACTGATTAACACATGAACCCTGTGGGATTCTCACTGATTTACACTGAACCCTGTGGGAGTCTCACTGATTAACACTGAACCCTATGGGAGTCTTACTGATTAACACATTAACCCTGAGGGAGTCTCACTGATTAACACTGAACCCTGTGGGAGTCTCACTGATTAACACTGAACCCTGTGGGAGACTCACTGATTAACACTGAACCCTGTGGGTGTCTCAGTTATTAACACTGAACCCTTTGGAAGTCTCAGTTATTAACACTGAACCCTGAGGGAGTCTCACTGATTAACACTGAACACTGTGGGAGTCTCACTGATTAACACTGAACCCTATGGGAGTCTTATTGATTAACACATGAACCCTGAGGGAGTCTCACTGATTAACACAGAACCCTGTGGGAGTCTCACTGATTAACACTGAACCCTGTGGGAGTCTCACTGATTAACACTGAACCCTATGGGAGTCTCAATGATTAACACTGAACCCTATGGGAGTCTCACTGATTAACACATGAACCCTGTGGGAGTCTCACTGATTTACACTGAACCCTGTGGGATTCTCACTGATTAAAACTGTACCCTGTGGAAATCTCAGTTATTAACACTGAACCCTGAGGGAGTCTCACTGATTAACACTGAACACTGTGGGAGTCTCACTGATTAACACTGAACCCTGTGGGAGTCTCAATGATTAACACTGAACCCTATGGGAGTTTCATTGATTAACACTGAACCCTATGGCAGTCTCACTGATTAACACATGAACCCTGTGGGAGTCTCACTGATTTAAAACTGAACCCTGTGGGAGTCTCACTGATTAACACTGAACCCTATGGGAGTCTCACTGATTAACACATGAACCCTGTAGGAGTCTCACTAATTTACACTGAACCCTTTGGGAGTCTCACTGATTAACACTGAACCCTATGGCAGTATCACTGATTAAAACATGAACCCTGAGGGAGTCTCACTGATTAACACTGAACCCTGTGGGAGTCTCACTGATTAACACTGAACCCTGTGGGAGTCTCACTGATTAACAATGAACCCTATGGGAGTCTCAATGATTAACACTGAACTCTATGGGAGTCTCACTGATTAACACATGAACCCTGTGGGATTCTCACTGATTTACACTGAACCCTGTGGGAGTCTCACTGATTAACACTGAACCCTATGGGAGTCTTACTGATTAACACATTAACCCTGAGGGAGTCTCACTGATTAACACTGAACCCTGTGGGAGTCTCACTGATTAACACTGAACCCTGTGGGAGACTCACTGATTAACACTGAACCCTGAGGGTGTCTCAGTTATTAACACTGAACCCTTTGGAAGTCTCAGTTATTAACACTGAACCCTGAGGGAGTCTCACTGATTAACACTGAACACTGTGGGAGTCTCACTGATTAACACTGAACACTGTGGGAATCTCACTGATTAACACTGAACCCTATGGGAGTCTCAATGATTAACACTGAACCCTATGGGAGTCTCACTGATTAACACATGAACCCTGTGGGAGTCTCACTGATTTACACTGAACCCTGTGGGAGTCTCACTGATTAACACTGAACCCTGTGGGAGTCTCACTGATTAACACTGAACCCTGTGGGAGTCTCACTGAATAAAACTGTACCCTGTGGAATTCTCAGTTATTAACACTGAACCCTGAGGGAGTCTCACTGATTAACACTGAACACTGTGGGAGTCTCACTGATTAACACTGAACCCTGTGGGAGTCTCACTGATTAACACTGCACCCTATGGCAGTCTCACTGATGAACACATGAACCCTGACGGAGTCTCACTGATTACCACAGAACCCTGTGGGAGTCTCACTGATTAACACTGAACCCTGTGGGAGTCTCACTGATTAACACTGAACCCTATGGGAGTCTCATTGATTAACACTGAACCCTATGGCAGTCTCACTGATTAACACATGAACCCTGTGGGAGTCTCACTGATTAACACTGAACCCTGTGGGAGACTCACTGATTAACACTGAACCCTGAGGGTGTCTCAGTTATTAACACTGAACCCTTTGGAAGTCTCAGTTATTAACACTGAACCCTGAGGGAGTCTCACTGATTAACACTGAACACTGTGGGAGTCTCACTGATTAACACTGAACACTGTGGGAGTCTCACTGATTAACACTGAACCCTATGGGAGTCTCAATGATTAACACTGAACCCTATGGGAGTCTCACTGATTAACACATGAACCCTGTGGGAGTCTCACTGATTTACACTGAACCCTGTGGGAGTCTCACTGATTAACACTGAACCCTGTGGGAGTCTCACTGATTAACACTGAACCCTGTGGGAGTCTCACTGAATAAAACTGTACCCTGTGGAATTCTCAGTTATTAACACTGAACCCTGAGGGAGTCTCACTGATTAACACTGAACACTGTGGGAGTCTCACTGATTAACACTGAACCCTGTGGGAGTCTCACTGATTAACACTGCACCCTATGGCAGTCTCACTGATTAACACATGAACCCTGATGGAGTCTCACTGATTACCACAGAACCCTGTGGGAGTCTCACTGATTAACACTGAACCCTGTGGGAGTCTCACTGATTAACACTGAACCCTATGGGAGTCTCATTGATTAACACTGAACCCTATGGCAGTCTCACTGATTAACACATGAACCCTGAGGGAGTCTCACTGAATAACACTGAACCCTGTGGGAGTCTCACTGATTAACACTGAACCCTGTGGAAGTCTCACTGATTAACACTGAACCCTGTGGGAGTCTCATTGATTAACACTGAACCCTATGGGAGTCTCACTGATTAACACATGAACCCTGTTGGAGTCTAACTGATTTACACTGAACCCTGTGGGAGTCTCACTGATTAACATTGAACCCTATGGGAGTCTCACTGATTAACACATGAACCCTGACGGAGTCTCACTGATTAACACTGAACCCTGTGGGAGTCTCACTGATTAACACTGAACCCTATGGGAGTCTCAATGATTAACACTGAACCCTATGGCAGTCTCACTGATTAACACATGAACCCTGAGGGAGTCTCACTGATTAACACTGCACCCTATGGCAGCCTCACTGATTAACACATGAACCCTGACGGAGTCTCACTGATTAACACTGAACCCTGTGGGACTCACTGATTAACACTGAACCCTGTGGGAGTCTCACTGATTAACACTGAAACCTGTGGGAGTCTCACTGATTAACACTGAACCCTAAGGGAGTCTCACTGATTAACACTGAACCCTATGGGAGTCTCACTGATTAACACTGAACCCTGTGGGAGTCTCACTGATTAAGACTGAACCCTATGGGAGTCTCACTAATTAAGACTGCACCCTATGGGAGTCTCACTGATTAACACTGAACTCTATGGGATTCTCACTGATTAACTCTGAACCCTATGGGAGTCTCACTGATTAACACTGAACCCTGTGGGAGTCTCACTGATTAACAATGAACCCTATGGGAGTCTCACTGACTAACACATGAACCCTGTGGGAGTCTCACTGATTTACACTGAACCCTGTGGGAGTCTCACTGATTAACACTGAACCCTATGGGAGTCTCACTGATTAACACATTAACCCTGAGGGAGTCTCACTGATTAACACTGAACCCTGTGGGAGTCTCACTGATTAACACTGATCCCTGTTGGAGTCTCACTGATTAACACTGAACCCTGTGGGAGACTCACTGATTAACACTGAACCCTGAGGGTGTCTCAGTTATTAACACTGAACCCTTTGGCAGTCTCAGTTATTAACACTGAACCCTGAGGGAGTCTCACTGATTAACACTGAACACTGTGGGAGTCTCACTGATTAACACTGAACACTGTGGGAGTCTCACTGATTAACACTGAACCCTATGGGAGTCTCAATGATTAACACTGAACCCTATGGGAGTCTCACTGATTAACACATGAACCCTGTGGGAGTCTCACTGATTTACACTGAACCCTGTGGGAGTCTCAATGATTAACACTGAACCCTGTGGAAGTCTCACTGATTAACACTGAACCCTGTGGGAGTCTCACTGAATAAAACTGTACCCTGTGGAATTCTCAGTTATTAACACTGAACCCTGAGGGAGTCTCACTGATTAACACTGAACACTGTGGGAGTCTCACTGATTAACACTGAACCCTGTGGGAGTCTCACTGATTAACACTGAACCCTGCGGGAGTCTCACTGATTAACACTGAACCCTATGGGAGTCTCATTGATTAACACTGAACCCTATGGCAGTCTCACTGATTAACACATGAACCCTGTGGGAGTCTCACTGATTAACACTGAACCCTGTGGGAGACTCACTGATTAACACTGAACCCTGAAGGTGTCTCAGTTATTAACACTGAACCCTTTGGAAGTCTCAGTTATTAACACTGAACCCTGAGGGAGTCTCACTGATTAACACTGAACACGGTGGGAGTCTCACTGATTAACACTGAACACTGTGGGAGTCTCACTGATTAACACTGAACCCTATGGGAGTCTCAATGATTAACACTGAACCCTATGGGAGTCTCACTGATTAACACATGAACCCTGTGGGAGTCTCACTGATTTACACTGAACCCTGTGGGAGTCTCACTGATTAACACTGAACCCTGTGGGAGTCTCACTGATTAACACTGAACCCTGTGGGAGTCTCACTGAATAAAACTGTACCCTGTGGAATTCTCAGTTATTAACACTGAACCCTGAGGGAGTCTCACTGATTAACACTGAACACTGTGGGAGTCTTACTGATTAACACTGAACCCTGTGGGAGTCTCACTGATTAACACTGCACCCTATGGCAGTCTCACTGATTAACACATGAACCCTGATGGAGTCTCACTGATTACCACAGAACCCTGTGGGAGTCTCACTGATTAACACTGAACCCTGTGGGAGTCTCACTGATTAACACTGAACCCTATGGGAGTCTCATTGATTAACACTGAACCCTATGGCAGTCTCACTGATTAACACATGAACCCTGAGGGAGTCTCACTGATTAACACTGAACCCTGTGGGAGTCTCACTGATTAACACTGAACCCTGTGGAAGTCTCACTGATTAACACTGAACCCTGTGGGAGTCTCATTGATTAACACTGAACCCTATGGGAGTCTCACTGATTAACACATGAACCCTGTTGGAGTCTCACTGATTTACACTGAACCCTGTGGGAGTCTCACTGATTAACACTGAACCCTATGGGAGTCTCACTGATTAACACATGAACCCTGAGGGAGTCTCACTGATTAACACTGAACCCTGTGGGAGTCTCACTGATTAACACTGAACCCTATGGGAGTCTCACTGATTAACACTGAACCCTATGGCAGTCTCACTGATTAACACATGGACCCTGAGGGAGTCTCACTGATTAACACTGCACCCTATGGCAGTCTCACTGATTAACACATGAACCCTGACGGAGTCTCACTGATTAACACTGAACCCTGTGGGACTCACTGATTAACACTGAACCCTGTGGGAGTCTCACTGATTAACACTGAAACCTGTGGGAGTCTCACTGATTAACACTGAACCCTAAGGGAGTCTCACTGATTAACACTGAACCCTATGGGAGTCTCACTGATTAACACTGAACCCTGTGGGAGTCTCACTGATTAAGACTGAACCCTATGGGAGTCTCACTGATTAAGACTGCACCCTATGGGAGTCTCACTGATTAACACTGAACTCTATGGGATTCTCACTGATTAACTCTGAACCCTATGGGAGTCTCACTGATTAACACTGAACCCTGTGGGAGTCTCACTGATTAACAATGAACCCTATGGGAGTCTCAATGACTAACACATGAACCCTGTGGGAGTCTCACTGATTTACACTGAACCCTGTGGGAGTCTCACTGATTAACACTGAACCCTATGGGAGTCTCACTGATTAACACATTAACCCTGAGGGAGTCTCACTGATTAACACTGAACCCTGTGGGAGTCTCACTGATTAACACTGATCCCTGTGGGAGTCTCACTGATTAACACTGAACCCTGAGGGTGTCTGAGTTATTAACACTGAACCCTGTGGAAGTCTCAGTTATTAACACTGAACCCTGAGGGAGTCTCACTGATTAACACTGAACACTGTGGGAGTCTCACTGATTAACACTGAACACTGTGGGAGTCTCACTGATTAACACTGAACCCTATGGGAGTCTTATTGATTAACACATGAACCCTGAGGGAGTCTCACTGATTAACACAGAACCCTGTGGGAGTCTCACTGATTAACACTGAACCCTGTGGGAGTCTCACTGATTAACACTGAACCCTATGGGAGTCTCAATGATTAACACTGAACCCTATGGGAGTCTCACTGATTAACACATGAACCCTGTGGGAGTCTCACTGATTTACACTGAACCCTGTGGGAGTCTCACTGATTAACACTGAACCCTGTGGGAGTCTCACTGATTAACAATGAACCCTATGGGAGTCTCACTGACTAACACATGAACCCTGTGGGAGTCTCACTGATTTACACTGAACCCTGTGGGAGTCTCACTGATTAACACTGAACCCTATGGGAGTCTCACTGATTAACACATTAACCCTGAGGGAGTCTCACTGATTAACACTGAACCCTGTGGGAGTCTCACTGATTAACACTGATCCCTGTGGGAGTCTCACTGATTAACACTGAACCCTGTGGGAGACTCACTGATTAACACTGAACCCTGAGGGTGTCTCAGTTATTAACACTGAACCCTTTGGAAGTCTCAGTTATTAACACTGAACCCTGAGGGAGTCTCACTGATTAACACTGAACACTGTGGGAGTCTCACTGATTAACACTGAACACTGTGGGAGTCTCACTGATTAACACTGAACCCTATGGGAGTCTCAATGATTAACACTGAACCCTATGGGAGTCTCACTGATTAACACATGAACCCTGTGGGAGTCTCACTGATTTACACTGAACCCTGTGGGAGTCTCAATGATTAACACTGAACCCTGTGGAAGTCTCACTGATTAACACTGAACCCTGTGGGAGTCTCACTGAATAAAACTGTACCCTGTGGAATTCTCAGTTATTAACACTGAACCCTGAGGGAGTCTCACTGATTAACACTGACCACTGTGGGAGTCTCACTGATTAACACTGAACCCTGTGGGAGTCTCACTGATTAACACTGCACCCTATGGCAGTCTCACTGATGAACACATGAACCCTGACGGAGTCTCACTGATTACCACAGAACCCTGTGGGAGTCTCACTGATTAACACTGAACCCTGTGGGAGTCTCACTGATTAACACTGAACCCTATGGGAGTCTCATTGATTAACACTGAACCCTATGGCAGTCTCACTGATTAACACATGAACCCTGTGGGAGTCTCACTGATTAACACTGAACCCTGTGGGAGACTCATTGATTAACACTGAACCCTGAGGGTGTCTCAGTTATTAACACTGAACCCTTTGGAAGTCTCAGTTATTAACACTGAACCCTGAGGGAGTCTCACTGATTAACACTGAACACTGTGGGAGTCTCACTGATTAACACTGAACACTGTGGGAGTCTCACTGATTAACACTGAACCCTATGGGAGTCTCAATGATTAACACTGAACCCTATGGGAGTCTCACTGATTAACACATGAACCCTGTGGTAGTCTCACTGATTTACACTGAACCCTGTGGGAGTCTCACTGATTAACACTGAACCCTGTGGGAGTCTCACTGATTAACACTGAACCCTGTGGGAGTCTCACTGAATAAAACTGTACCCTGTGGAATTCTCAGTTATTAACACTGAACCCTGAGGGAGTCTCACTGATTAACACTGAACACTGTGGGAGTCTCACTGATTAACACTGAACCCTGTGGGAGTCTCACTGATTAACACTGCACCCTATGGCAGTCTCACTGATTAACACATGAACCCTGACGGAGTCTCACTGATTACCACAGAACCCTGTGGGAGTCTCACTGATTAACACTGAACCCTGTGGGAGTCTCACTGATTAACACTGAACCCTATGGGAGTCTCATTGATTAACACTGAACCCTATGGCAGTCTCACTGATTAACACATGAACCCTGAGGGAGTCTCACTGATTAACACTGAACCCTGTGGGAGTCTCACTGATTAACACTGAACCCTGTGGAAGTCTCACTGATTAACACTGAACCCTGTGGGAGTCTCATTGATTAACACTGAACCCTATGGGAGTCTCACTGATTAACACATGAACCCTGTTGGAGTCTCACTGATTTACACTGAACCCTGTGGGAGTCTCACTGATTAACACTGAACCCTATGGGAGTCTCACTGATTAACACATGAACCCTGAGGGAGTCTCACTGATTAACACTGAACCCTGTGGGAGTCTCACTGATTAACACTGAACCCTATGGGAGTCTCACTGATTAACACTGAACCCTATGGCAGTCTCACTGATTAACACATGGACCCTGAGGGAGTCTCACTGATTAACACTGCACCCTATGGCAGTCTCACTGATTAACACATGAACCCTGACGGAGTCTCACTGATTAACACTGAACCCTGTGGGACTCACTGATTAACACTGAACCCTGTGGGAGTCTCACTGATTAACACTGAAACCTGTGGGAGTCTCACTGATTAACACTGAACCCTAAGGGAGTCTCACTGATTAACACTGAACCCTATGGGAGTCTCACTGATTAACACTGAACCCTGTGGGAGTCTCACTGATTAAGACTGAACCCTATGGGAGTCTCACTGATTAAGACTGCACCCTATGGGAGTCTCACTGATTAACACTGAACTCTATGGGATTCTCACTGATTAACTCTGAACCCTATGGGAGTCTCACTGATTAACACTGAACCCTGTGGGAGTCTCACTGATTAACAATGCACCCTATGGGAGTCTCACTGACTAACACATGAACCCTGTGGGAGTCTCACTGATTTACACTGAACCCTGTGGGAGTCTCACTGATGAACCCTGAACCCTATGGGAGTCTCACTGATTAACACATTAACCCTGAGGGAGTCTCACTGATTAACACTGAACCCTGTGGGAGTCTCACTGATTAACACTGATCCCTGTGGGAGTCTCACTGATTAACACTGAACCCTGAGGGTGTCTGAGTTATTAACACTGAACCCTGTGGAAGTCTCAGTTATTAACACTGAACCCTGAGGGAGTCTCACTGATTAACACTGAACACTGTGGGAGTCTCACTGATTAACACTGAACACTGTGGGAGTCTCACTGATTAACACTGAACCCTATGGGAGTCTTATTGATTAACACATGAACCCTGAGGGAGTCTCACTGATTAACACAGAACCCTGTGGGAGTCTCACTGATTAACACTGAACCCTGTGGGAGTCTCACTGATTAACACTGAACCCTATGGGAGTCTCAATGATTAACACTGAACCCTATGGGAGTCTCACTGATTAACACATGAACCCTGTGGGAGTCTCACTGATTTACACTGAACCCTGTGGGAGTCTCACTGATTAACACTGAACCCTGTGGGAGTCTCACTGATTAACACTGAACCCTGTGAGAGTCTCACTGATTAAAACTGTACCCTGTGGAAGTCTCAGTTATTAACACTGAACCCTGAGGGAGTCTCACTGATTAACACTGAACACTGTGGGAGTCTCACTGATTAACACTGAACACTGTGGGAGTCTCACTGATTAACACTGAACCCTGTGGGAGTCTCACTGATTAACACTGAACCCTATGGGAGTCTCATTGATTAACACATGAACCCTGTGGGAGTCTCACTGATTAACACAGAACCCTGTGGGAGTCTCACTGATTAACACTGAACCCTGTGGGAGTCTCACTGATTAACACTGAACCCTATGGGAGTCTCATTGATTAACACTGAACCCTATGGGAGTCTCACTGATTAACACATGAACCCTGTGGGAGTCTCACTGATTTACACTGAACCCTGTGGGAGTCTCACTGATTAACACTGAACCCTATGGGAGTCTCACTGATTAACACATTAACCCTGTGGGAGTCTCACTAATTTACACTGAACCCTGTGGGAGTCTCACTGATTAACACAGAACCCTATGGCAGTATCACTGATTAAAACATGAACCCTGAGGGAGTCTCACTGATTAACACTGAACCCTGTGGGAGTCTCACTGATTAACACAGAACCCTGTGGGAGTCTCACTGATTAACAATGAACCCTATCGGAGTCTCACTGATTAACACATGAACCCTGTGGGATTCTCACTGATTTACACTGAACCCTGTGGGAGTCTCACTGATTAACATTGAACCCTATGGGAGTCTTACTGATTAACACATTAACCCTGAGGGAGTCTCACTGATTAACACTGAACCCTGTGGGAGTCTCACTGATTAACACTGAACCCTGTGGGAGACTCACTGATTAACACTGAACCCTGTGGGTGTCTCAGTTATTAACACTGAACCCTTTGGAAGTCTCAGTTATTAACACTGAACCCTGAGGGAGTCTCACTGATTAACACTGAACACTGTGGGAGTCTCACTGATTAACACTGAACCCTATGGCAGTCTCACTGATTAACACATGGACCCTGAGGGAGTCTCACTGATTAACACTGCACCCTATGGCAGTCTCACTGATTAACACATGAACCCTGACGGAGTCTCACTGATTAACACTGAACCCTGTGGGACTCACTGATTAACACTGAACCCTGTGGGAGTCTCACTGATTAACACTGAAACCTGTGGGAGTCTCACTGATTAACACTGAACCCTAAGGGAGTCTCACTGATTAACACTGAACCCTATGGGAGTCTCACTGATTAACACTGAACCCTGTGGGAGTCTCACTGATTAAGACTGAACCCTATGGGAGTCTCACTGATTAAGACTGCACCCTATGGGAGTCTCACTGATTAACACTGAACTCTATGGGATTCTCACTGATTAACTCTGAACCCTATGGGAGTCTCACTGATTAACACTGAACCCTGTGGGAGTCTCACTGATTAACAATGCACCCTATGGGAGTCTCACTGACTAACACATGAACCCTGTGGGAGTCTCACTGATTTACACTGAACCCTGTGGGAGTCTCACTGATGAACCCTGAACCCTATGGGAGTCTCACTGATTAACACATTAACCCTGAGGGAGTCTCACTGATTAACACTGAACCCTGTGGGAGTCTCACTGATTAACACTGATCCCTGTGGGAGTCTCACTGATTAACACTGAACCCTGAGGGTGTCTGAGTTATTAACACTGAACCCTGTGGAAGTCTCAGTTATTAACACTGAACCCTGAGGGAGTCTCACTGATTAACACTGAACACTGTGGGAGTCTCACTGATTAACACTGAACACTGTGGGAGTCTCACTGATTAACACTGAACCCTATGGGAGTCTTATTGATTAACACATGAACCCTGAGGGAGTCTCACTGATTAACACAGAACCCTGTGGGAGTCTCACTGATTAACACTGAACCCTGTGGGAGTCTCACTGATTAACACTGAACCCTATGGGAGTCTCAATGATTAACACTGAACCCTATGGGAGTCTCACTGATTAACACATGAACCCTGTGGGAGTCTCACTGATTTACACTGAACCCTGTGGGAGTCTCACTGATTAACACTGAACCCTGTGGGAGTCTCACTGATTAACACTGAACCCTGTGAGAGTCTCACTGATTAAAACTGTACCCTGTGGAAGTCTCAGTTATTAACACTGAACCCTGAGGGAGTCTCACTGATTAACACTGAACACTGTGGGAGTCTCACTGATTAACACTGAACACTGTGGGAGTCTCACTGATTAACACTGAACCCTGTGGGAGTCTCACTGATTAACACTGAACCCTATGGGAGTCTCATTGATTAACACATGAACCCTGTGGGAGTCTCACTGATTAACACAGAACCCTGTGGGAGTCTCACTGATTAACACTGAACCCTGTGGGAGTCTCACTGATTAACACTGAACCCTATGGGAGTCTCATTGATTAACACTGAACCCTATGGGAGTCTCACTGATTAACACATGAACCCTGTGGGAGTCTCACTGATTTACACTGAACCCTGTGGGAGTCTCACTGATTAACACTGAACCCTATGGGAGTCTCACTGATTAACACATTAACCCTGTGGGAGTCTCACTAATTTACACTGAACCCTGTGGGAGTCTCACTGATTAACACAGAACCCTATGGCAGTATCACTGATTAAAACATGAACCCTGAGGGAGTCTCACTGATTAACACTGAACCCTGTGGGAGTCTCACTGATTAACACAGAACCCTGTGGGAGTCTCACTGATTAACAATGAACCCTATCGGAGTCTCACTGATTAACACATGAACCCTGTGGGATTCTCACTGATTTACACTGAACCCTGTGGGAGTCTCACTGATTAACATTGAACCCTATGGGAGTCTTACTGATTAACACATTAACCCTGAGGGAGTCTCACTGATTAACACTGAACCCTGTGGGAGTCTCACTGATTAACACTGAACCCTGTGGGAGACTCACTGATTAACACTGAACCCTGTGGGTGTCTCAGTTATTAACACTGAACCCTTTGGAAGTCTCAGTTATTAACACTGAACCCTGAGGGAGTCTCACTGATTAACACTGAACACTGTGGGAGTCTCACTGATTAACACTGAACCCTATGGGAGTCTTATTGATTAACACATGAACCCTGAGGGAGTCTCACTGATTAACACAGAACCCTGTGGGAGTCTCACTGATTAACACTGAACCCTGTGGGAGTCTCACTGATTAACACTGAACCCTATGGGAGTCTCAATGATTAACACTGAACCCTATGGGAGTCTCACTGATTAACACATGAACCCTGTGGGAGTCTCACTGATTTACACTGAACCCTGTGGGAGTCTCACTGATTAAAACTGTACCCTGTGGAAGTCTCAGTTATTAACACTGAACCCTGAGGGAGTCTCACTGATTAACACTGAACACTGTGGGAGTCTCACTGATTAACACTGAACCCTGTGGGAGTCTCAATGATTAACACTGAACCCTATGTGAGTCTCATTGATTAACACTGAACCCTATGGCAGTCTCACTGATTAACACATGAACCTGTGGGAGTCTCACTGATTTACACTGAACCCTGTGGGAGTCTCACTGATTAACACTGAACCCTATGGGAGTTTCACTGATTAACACATGAACCCTGTGGGAGTCTCACTAATTTACTCTGAACCCTGTGGGAGTCTCACTGATTAACACTGAACCCTATGGCAGTATCACTGATTAAAACATGAACCCTGAGGGAGTCTCACTGATTAACACTGAACCCTGTGGGAGTCTCACTGATTAACACTGAACCCTGTGGGAGTCTCATTGATTAACACTGAACCCTATGGGAGTCTCACTAATTAACACATGAACCCTGTTGGAGTCTCACTGATTTACACTGAACCCTGTGGGAGTCTCACTGATTAACACTGAACCCTATGGGAGTCTCACTGATTAACACATGAACCCTGAGGGAGTCTCACTGATTAACACTGAACCCTGTGGGAGTCTCACTGATTAACACTGAACCCTATGGGAGTCTCACTGATTAACACTGAACCCTATGGCAGTCTCACTGATTAACACATGGACCCTGAGGGAGTCTCACTGATTAACACTGCACCCTATGGCAGTCTCACTGATTAACACATGAACCCTGACGGAGTCTCACTGATTAACACTGAACCCTGTGGGACTCACTGATTAACACTGAACCCTGTGGGAGTCTCACTGATTAACACTGAAACCTGTGGGAGTCTCACTGATTAACACTGAACCCTAAGGGAGTCTCACTGATTAACACTGAACCCTATGGGAGTCTCACTGATTAACACTGAACCCTGTGGGAGTCTCACTGATTAAGACTGAACCCTATGGGAGTCTCACTGATTAAGACTGCACCCTATGGGAGTCTCACTGATTAACACTGAACTCTATGGGATTCTCACTGATTAACTCTGAACCCTATGGGAGTCTCACTGATTAACACTGAACCATGTGGGAGTCTCACTGATTAACAATGAACCCTATGGGAGTCTCACTGACTAACACATGAACCCTGTGGGAGTCTCACTGATTTACACTGAACCCTGTGGGAGTCTCACTGATTAACACTGAACCCTATGGGAGTCTCACTGATTAACACATTAACCCTGAGGGAGTCTCACTGATTAACACTGAACCCTGTGGGAGTCTCACTGATTAACACTGATCCCTGTGGGAGTCTCACTGATTAACACTGAACCCTGAGGGTGTCTGAGTTATTAACACTGAACCCTGTGGAAGTCTCAGTTATTAACACTGAACCCTGAGGGAGTCTCACTGATTAACACTGAACACTGTGGGAGTCTCACTGATTAACACTGAACACTGTGGGAGTCTCACTGATTAACACTGAACCCTATGGGAGTCTTATTGATTAACACATGAACCCTGAGGGAGTCTCACTGATTAACACAGAACCCTGTGGGAGTCTCACTGATTAACACTGAACCCTGTGGGAGTCTCACTGATTAACACTGAACCCTATGGGAGTCTCAATGATTAACACTGAACCCTATGGGAGTCTCACTGATTAACACATGAACCCTGTGGGAGTCTCACTGATTTACACTGAACCCTGTGGGAGTCTCACTGATTAACACTGAACCCTGTGGGAGTCTCACTGATTAACACTGAACCCTGTGAGAGTCTCACTGATTAAAACTGTACCCTGTGGAAGTCTCAGTTATTAACACTGAACCCTGAGGGAGTCTCACTGATTAACACTGAACACTGTGGGAGTCTCACTGATTAACACTGAACACTGTGGGAGTCTCACTGATTAACACTGAACCCTGTGGGAGTCTCACTGATTAACACTGAACCCTATGGGAGTCTCATTGATTAACACATGAACCCTGTGGGAGTCTCACTGATTAACACAGAACCCTGTGGGAGTCTCACTGATTAACACTGAACCCTGTGGGAGTCTCACTGATTAACACTGAACCCTATGGGAGTCTCATTGATTAACACTGAACCCTATGGGAGTCTCACTGATTAACACATGAACCCTGTGGGAGTCTCACTGATTTACACTGAACCCTGTGGGAGTCTCACTGATTAACACTGAACCCTGTGGGAGTCTCACTGATTAACACTGAACCCTATGGGAGTCTCATTGATTAACACATGAACCCTGTGGGAGTCTCACTGATTAACACAGAACCCTGTGGGAGTCTCACTGATTAACACTGAACCCTGTGGGAGTCTCACTGATTAACACTGAACCCTATGGGAGTCTCATTGATTAACACTGAACCCTATGGGAGTCTCACTGATTAACACATGAACCCTGTGGGAGTCTCACTGATTTACACTGAACCCTGTGGGAGTCTCACTGATTAACACTGAACCCTATGGGAGTCTCACTGATTAACACATTAACCCTGTGGGAGTCTCACTAATTTACACTGAACCCTGTGGGAGTCTCACTGATTAACACAGAACCCTATGGCAGTATCACTGATTAAAACATGAACCCTGAGGGAGTCTCACTGATTAACACTGAACCCTGTGGGAGTCTCACTGATTAACACAGAACCCTGTGGGAGTCTCACTGATTAACAATGAACCCTATCGGAGTCTCACTGATTAACACATGAACCCTGTGGGATTCTCACTGATTTACACTGAACCCTGTGGGAGTCTCACTGATTAACATTGAACCCTATGGGAGTCTTACTGATTAACACATTAACCCTGAGGGAGTCTCACTGATTAACACTGA
Source organism: Petromyzon marinus (assembly GCF_048934315.1). NCBI lineage: Eukaryota > Metazoa > Chordata > Hyperoartia > Petromyzontiformes > Petromyzontidae > Petromyzon > Petromyzon marinus. Next base: position 1,247,650 of record NW_027423113.1, read on the forward strand.
ACCCTGTGGGAGTCTCACTGATTAACACTGAACCCTGTGGGAGACTCACTGATTAACACTGAACCCTGTGGGTGTCTCAGTTATTAACACTGAACCCTTTGGAAGTCTCAGTTATTAACACTGAACCCTGAGGGAGTCTCACTGATTAACACTGAACACTGTGGGAGTCTCACTGATTAACACTGAACCCTATGGGAGTCTTATTGATTAACACATGAACCCTGAGGGAGTCTCACTGATTAACACAGAACCCTGTGGGAGTCTCACTGATTAACACTGAACCCTGTGGGAGTCTCACTGATTAACACTGAACCCTATGGGAGTCTCAATGATTAACACTGAACCCTATGGGAGTCTCACTGATTAACACATGAACCCTGTGGGAGTCTCACTGATTTACACTGAACCCTGTGGGAGTCTCACTGATTAAAACTGTACCCTGTGGAAGTCTCAGTTATTAACACTGAACCCTGAGGGAGTCTCACTGATTAACACTGAACACTGTGGGAGTCTCACTGATTAACACTGAACCCTGTGGGAGTCTCAATGATTAACACTGAACCCTATGTGAGTCTCATTGATTAACACTGAACCCTATGGCAGTCTCACTGATTAACACATGAACCCTGTGGGAGTCTCACTGATTTACACTGAACCCTGTGGGAGTCTCACTGATTAACACTGAACCCTATGGGAGTTTCACTGATTAACACATGAACCCTGTGGGAGTCTCACTAATTTACTCTGAACCCTGTGGGAGTCTCACTGATTAACACTGAACCCTATGGCAGTATCACTGATTAAAACATGAACCCTGAGGGAGTCTCACTGATTAACACTGAACCCTGTGGGAGTCTCACTGATTAACACTGAACCCTGTGGGAGTCTCATTGATTAACACTGAACCCTATGGGAGTCTCACTAATTAACACATGAACCCTGTTGGAGTCTCACTGATTTACACTGAACCCTGTGGGAGTCTCACTGATTAACACTGAACCCTATGGGAGTCTCACTGATTAACACATGAACCCTGAGGGAGTCTCACTGATTAACACTGAACCCTGTGGGAGTCTCACTGATTAACACTGAACCCTATGGGAGTCTCACTGATTAACACTGAACCCTATGGCAGTCTCACTGATTAACACATGGACCCTGAGGGAGTCTCACTGATTAACACTGCACCCTATGGCAGTCTCACTGATTAACACATGAACCCTGACGGAGTCTCACTGATTAACACTGAACCCTGTGGGACTCACTGATTAACACTGAACCCTGTGGGAGTCTCACTGATTAACACTGAAACCTGTGGGAGTCTCACTGATTAACACTGAACCCTAAGGGAGTCTCACTGATTAACACTGAACCCTATGGGAGTCTCACTGATTAACACTGAACCCTGTGGGAGTCTCACTGATTAAGACTGAACCCTATGGGAGTCTCACTGATTAAGACTGCACCCTATGGGAGTCTCACTGATTAACACTGAACTCTATGGGATTCTCACTGATTAACTCTGAACCCTATGGGAGTCTCACTGATTAACACTGAACCCTGTGGGAGTCTCACTGATTAACAATGAACCCTATGGGAGTCTCACTGACTAACACATGAACCCTGTGGGAGTCTCACTGATTTACACTGAACCCTGTGGGAGTCTCACTGATTAACACTGAACCCTATGGGAGTCTCACTGATTAACACATTAACCCTGAGGGAGTCTCACTGATTAACACTGAACCCTGTGGGAGTCTCACTGATTAACACTGATCCCTGTGGGAGTCTCACTGATTAACACTGAACCCTGAGGGTGTCTGAGTTATTAACACTGAACCCTGTGGAAGTCTCAGTTATTAACACTGAACCCTGAGGGAGTCTCACTGATTAACACTGAACACTGTGGGAGTCTCACTGATTAACACTGAACACTGTGGGAGTCTCACTGATTAACACTGAACCCTATGGGAGTCTTATTGATTAACACATGAACCCTGAGGGAGTCTCACTGATTAACACAGAACCCTGTGGGAGTCTCACTGATTAACACTGAACCCTGTGGGAGTCTCACTGATTAACACTGAACCCTATGGGAGTCTCAATGATTAACACTGAACCCTATGGGAGTCTCACTGATTAACACATGAACCCTGTGGGAGTCTCACTGATTTACACTGAACCCTGTGGGAGTCTCACTGATTAACACTGAACCCTGTGGGAGTCTCACTGATTAACACTGAACCCTGTGAGAGTCTCACTGATTAAAACTGTACCCTGTGGAAGTCTCAGTTATTAACACTGAACCCTGAGGGAGTCTCACTGATTAACACTGAACACTGTGGGAGTCTCACTGATTAACACTGAACACTGTGGGAGTCTCACTGATTAACACTGAACCCTGTGGGAGTCTCACTGATTAACACTGAACCCTATGGGAGTCTCATTGATTAACACATGAACCCTGTGGGAGTCTCACTGATTAACACAGAACCCTGTGGGAGTCTCACTGATTAACACTGAACCCTGTGGGAGTCTCACTGATTAACACTGAACCCTATGGGAGTCTCATTGATTAACACTGAACCCTATGGGAGTCTCACTGATTAACACATGAACCCTGTGGGAGTCTCACTGATTTACACTGAACCCTGTGGGAGTCTCACTGATTAACACTGAACCCTATGGGAGTCTCACTGATTAACACATTAACCCTGTGGGAGTCTCACTAATTTACACTGAACCCTGTGGGAGTCTCACTGATTAACACTGAACCCTATGGCAGTATCACTGATTAAAACATGAACCCTGAGGGAGTCTCACTGATTAACACTGAACCCTGTGGGAGTCTCACTGATTAACACTGAACCCTGTGGGAGTCTCACTGATTAACAATGAACCCTATCGGAGTCTCACTGATTAACACATGAACCCTGTGGGATTCTCACTGATTTACACTGAACCCTGTGGGAGTCTCACTGATTAACACTGAACCCTATGGGAGTCTTACTGATTAACACATTAACCCTGAGGGAGTCTCACTGATTAACACTGAACCCTGTGGGAGTCTCACTGATTAACACTGAACCCTGTGGGAGACTCACTGATTAACACTGAACCCTGTGGGTGTCTCAGTTATTAACACTGAACCCTTTGGAAGTCTCAGTTATTAACACTGAACCCTGAGGGAGTCTCACTGATTAACACTGAACACTGTGGGAGTCTCACTGATTAACACTGAACCCTATGGGAGTCTTATTGATTAACACATGAACCCTGAGGGAGTCTCACTGATTAACACAGAACCCTGTGGGAGTCTCACTGATTAACACTGAACCCTGTGGGAGTCTCACTGATTAACACTGAACCCTATGGGAGTCTCAATGATTAACACTGAACCCTATGGGAGTCTCACTGATTAACACATGAACCCTGTGGGAGTCTCACTGATTTACACTGAACCCTGTGGGAGTCTCACTGATTAAAACTGTACCCTGTGGAAGTCTCAGTTATTAACACTGAACCCTGAGGGAGTCTCACTGATTAACACTGAACACTGTGGGAGTCTCACTGATTAACACTGAACCCTGTGGGAGTCTCAATGATTAACACTGAACCCTATGTGAGTCTCATTGATTAACACTGAGCCCTATGGCAGTCTCACTGATTAACACATGAACCCTGTGGGAGTCTCACTGATTTACACTGAACCCTGTGGGAGTCTCACTGATTAACACTGAACCCTATGGGAGTCTCACTGATTAACACATGAACCCTGTGGGAGTCTCACTAATTTACTCTGAACCCTGTGGGAGTCTCACTGATTAACACTGAACCCTATGGCAGTATCACTGATTAAAACATGAACCCTGAGGGAGTCTCACTGATTAACACTGAACCCTGTGGGAGTCTCACTGATTAACACTGAACCCTGTGGGAGTTTCACTGATTAACAATGAACCCTATGGAAGTCTCAATGATTAACACTGAACCCTATGGGAGTCTTACTGATTAACACATTAACCCTGAGGGAGTCTCACTGATTAACACTGAACCCTGTGGGAGTCTCACTGATTAACACTGAACCCTGTGGGAGACTCACTGATTAACACTGAACCCTGAGGGTGTCTCAGTTATTAACACTGAACCCTTTGGAAGTCTCAGTTATTAACACTGAACCCTGAGGGAGTCTCACTGATTAACACTGAACACTGTGGGAGTCTCACTGATTAACACTGAACACTGTGGGAGTCTCACTGATTAACACTGAACCCTATGGGAGTCTCAATGATTAACACTGAACCCTATGGGAGTCTCACTGATTAACACATGAACCATGTGGGAGTCTCACTGATTTACACTGAACCCTGTGGGAGTCTCACTGATTAACACTGAACCCTGTGGGAGTCTCACTGATTAACACTGAACCCTGTGGGAGTCTCATTGATTAACACTGAACCCTATTTGAGTCTCACTGATTAACACATGAACCCTGTGGGAGTCTCACAGATTTACACTAAACCCTGTGGGAGTCTCACTGATTAACACTGAACCCTATGGGATTCTCACTGATTAACACATGAACCCTGAGGGAGTCTCACTGATTAACACTGAACCCTGTGGGAGTCTCACTGATTAACACTGAACCCTATGGGAGTCTCACTGATTAACACTGAACCCTATGGCAGTCTCACTGATTAACACATGAACCCTGAGGGAGTCTCACTGATTAACACTGCACCCTATGGCAGTCTCACTGATTAACACATGAACCCTGAGGGAGTCTCACTGATTAACACTGAACCCTGTGGGAGTCTCACTGATTAACACTGAACCCTGTGGGAGTCTCACTGATTAACACTGAAAACTGTGGGAGTCTCACTGATTAACACTGAACCCTAAGGGAGTCTCACTGATTAACACTGAACCCTATGGGAGTCTCACTGATTAACACTGAACCCTGTGGGAGTCTCACTGATTAAGACTGAACCCTATGGGAGTCTCACTGATTTACACTGAACAATGTGGGAGTCTCACTTATTAACACTGAACCATATGGGAGTCTCACTGATTAACACATTAACCCTGAGGGAGTCTCACTGATTAATACTGAAATCTGTGGGAGTCTCACTGATTAACACTGAACCCTAAGAGAGTCTCACTGATTAACACTGAACCCTATGGGAGTCTCACTGATTAACACTGAACCCTGTGGGAGTCTCACTGATTAAGACTGAACCCTATGGGAGTCTCACTGATTAACACTGAACTCTATGGGATTCTCACTGATTAACTCTGAAACCTATGGGAGTCTCACTGATTTACACTGAACAATGTGGGAGTCTCACTTATTAACATTGAACCATATGGGAGTCTCACTGATTAACACATTAACCCTGAGGGAGTCTCACTGATTTACACTGAACACTGTGGGGGTCTCACTGATTAACACTGAACACTGTGGGAGTCTCACTGATTAACACTGAACCCTGTGGGAGTCTCACTGATTAACACTGAACCCTATGGGAGTCTCATTGATTAACACATGAACCCTGAGGGAGTCTCACTGATTAACACAGAACCCTGTGGGAGTCTCACTGATTTACACTGAACCCTTTGGGAGTCTCACTGATTAACACTGAACCCTATGGGAGTCTCACTGATTAACACATGAACCCTGAGGGAGTCTCACTGATTAACACTGAACCCTTTGGGAGTCTCACTGATTAACACTGAACCCTATGGGAGTCTCACTGATTAACACATGAACCCTGAGGGAGTCTCACTGATTAACACTGAACCATATGGGAGTCTCACTGATTAACACTGAACCCTGTGGGAGTCTCACTGATTAAGAATGAACCCTTTGGGATTCTCACTGATTAACACTGAACCCTATGGGAGTCTCACTGATTAACACTGAACCCTGTGGGAGTCTCAGTTATTAACACTGAACCCTGAGGGAGTCTCACTGATTAACACTGAACACTGGGGGAGTTTCACTGATTAACACTGAACACTGTGGGAGTCTCACTGATTAACACTGAACCCTGTGGGAGTCTCACTGTTTAACACTGAACCCTATGGGAGTCTCACTGATTAACACATTAACCCTAAGGGAATCTCACTGATTAACACTGAACCCTGTGGGAGTCTCACTGATTAACACTGAACCCTGTGGGAGTCTCACTGATTAACACTGAACCCTATGGGAGTCTCATTGATTAACACATGAACCCTGAGGGAGTCTCACTGATTAACACAGAACCCTGTGGGAGTCTCACTGATTAACACTGAACCCTGTGGGAGTGTCACTGATTAACACTGAACCCTATGGGAGTCTCATTGATTAACACTGAACCCTATGGGTGTCTCACTGATTAACACATGAACCCTGTGGGAGTCTCACTGATTTACACTGAACCCTGTGGGAGTCTCACTGATTAACACTGAACCCTATGGGAGTCTCACTGATTAACACATGAACCCTGAGGGAGTCTCACTGATTAACACTGAACCATATGGGAGTCTCACTGATTAACACTGAACCCTGGGGGAGTCTCACAGATTAAGAATGAACCCTTTGGGATTCTCACTGATTAACACTGAACCCTATGGGAGTCTCACTGATTAACACTGAACCCTGTGGGAGTCTCAGTAATTAACACTGAACCCTGAGGGAGTCTCACTGATTAACACTGAACACTGGGGGAGTCTCACTGATTAACACTGAACACTGTGGGAGTCTCACTGATTAACACTGAACCCTGTGGGAGTCTCACTGATTAACACTGAACCCTATGGGAGTCTCACTGATTAACACATTAACCCTAAGGGAGTCTCACTGATTAACACTGAACCCTGTGGGAGTCTCACTGATTAACACTGAACCCTGTGGGAGTCTCACTGATTAACACTGAACCCTGAGGGAGTCTCAGTTATTAACACTGAACCCTGAGGGAGTCTCACTGATTAACACTGAACACTGTGGGAGTCTCACTGATTAACACTGAACCCTATGGCAGTCTCACTGATTAACACATGAACCCTGAGGGAGTCTCACTGATTAACACTGCACCCTATGGCAGTCTCACTGATTAACACATGAACCCTGAGGGAGTCTCACTGATTAACACTGAACCCTGTGGGAGTCTCACTGATTAACACTGAACCCTGTGGGAGTCTCATTGATTAACACTGAACCCTATGGGAGTCTCACTGATTAACACATGAACCCTGTGGGAGTCTCACATATTTACACTGAACCCTGTGGGAGTCTCACTGATTAACACTGAACCCTATGGGAGTCTCACTGATTAACACATGAACCCTGAGGGAGTCTCACTGATTAACACTGAACCCTGTGGGAGTCTCACTGATTAACACTGAACCCTATGGGAGTCTCACTGATTAACACTGAACCCTATGGCTGTCTCACTGATTAACACATGAACCCTGAGGGAGTCTCACTGATTAACACTGCACCCTATGGCAGTCTCACTGATTAACACATGAACCCTGAGGGAGTCTCACTGATTAACACTGAACCCTGAGGGAGTCTCACTGATTAACACTGAACCCTGAGGGAGTCTCACTGATTAACACTGAACACTGTGGGAGTCTCACTGATTAACACTGAACACTGTGGGAGTCTCACTGATTAACACTGAACCCTATGGGAGTCTCAATGATTAACACTGAACCCTATGGGAGTCTCACTGATTAACACATGAACCATGTGGGAGTCTCACTGATTTACACTGAACCCTGTGGGAGTCTCACTGATTAACACTGAACCCTGTGGGAGTCTCACTGATTAACACTGAACCCTGTGGGAGTCTCATTGATTAACACTGAACCCTATTTGAGTCTCACTGATTAACACATGAACCCTGTGGGAGTCTCACAGATTTACACTGAACCCTGTGGGAGTCTCACTGATTAACACTGAACCCTATGGGATTCTCACTGATTAACACATGAACCCTGAGGGAGTCTCACTGATTAACACTGAACCCTGTGGGAGTCTCACTGATTAACACTGAACCCTATGGGAGTCTCACTGATTAACACTGAACCCTATGGCAGTCTCACTGATTAACACATGAACCCTGAGGGAGTCTCACTGATTAACACTGCACCCTATGGCAGTCTCACTGATTAACACATGAACCCTGAGGGAGTCTCACTGATTAACACTGAACCCTGTGGGAGTCTCACTGATTAACACTGAACCCTGTGGGAGTCTCACTGATTAACACTGAAAACTGTGGGAGTCTCACTGATTAACACTGAACCCTAAGGGAGTCTCACTGATTAACACTGAACCCTATGGGAGTCTCACTGATTAACACTGAACCCTGTGGGAGTCTCACTGATTAAGACTGAACCCTATGGGAGTCTCACTGATTTACACTGAACAATGTGGGAGTCTCACTTATTAACACTGAACCATATGGGAGTCTCACTGATTAACACATTAACCCTGAGGGAGTCTCACTGATTAATACTGAAATCTGTGGGAGTCTCACTGATTAACACTGAACCCTAAGAGAGTCTCACTGATTAACACTGAACCCTATGGGAGTCTCACTGATTAACACTGAACCCTGTGGGAGTCTCACTGATTAAGACTGAACCCTATGGGAGTCTCACTGATTAACACTGAACTCTATGGGATTCTCACTGATTAACTCTGAAACCTATGGGAGTCTCACTGATTTACACTGAACAATGTGGGAGTCTCACTTATTAACATTGAACCATATGGGAGTCTCACTGATTAACACATTAACCCTGAGGGAGTCTCACTGATTTACACTGAACACTGTGGGGGTCTCACTGATTAACACTGAACACTGTGGGAGTCTCACTGATTAACACTGAACCCTGTGGGAGTCTCACTGATTAACACTGAACCCTATGGGAGTCTCATTGATTAACACATGAACCCTGAGGGAGTCTCACTGATTAACACAGAACCCTGTGGGAGTCTCACTGATTTACACTGAACCCTTTGGGAGTCTCACTGATTAACACTGAACCCTATGGGAGTCTCACTGATTAACACATGAACCCTGAGGGAGTCTCACTGATTAACACTGAACCCTTTGGGAGTCTCACTGATTAACACTGAACCCTATGGGAGTCTCACTGATTAACACATGAACCCTGAGGGAGTCTCACTGATTAACACTGAACCATATGGGAGTCTCACTGATTAACACTGAACCCTGTGGGAGTCTCACTGATTAAGAATGAACCCTTTGGGATTCTCACTGATTAACACTGAACCCTATGGGAGTCTCACTGATTAACACTGAACCCTGTGGGAGTCTCAGTTATTAACACTGAACCCTGAGGGAGTCTCACTGATTAACACTGAACACTGGGGGAGTTTCACTGATTAACACTGAACACTGTGGGAGTCTCACTGATTAACACTGAACCCTGTGGGAGTCTCACTGTTTAACACTGAACCCTATGGGAGTCTCACTGATTAACACATTAACCCTAAGGGAATCTCACTGATTAACACTGAACCCTGTGGGAGTCTCACTGATTAACACTGAACCCTGTGGGAGTCTCACTGATTAACACTGAACCCTATGGGAGTCTCATTGATTAACACATGAACCCTGAGGGAGTCTCACTGATTAACACAGAACCCTGTGGGAGTCTCACTGATTAACACTGAACCCTGTGGGAGTGTCACTGATTAACACTGAACCCTATGGGAGTCTCATTGATTAACACTGAACCCTATGGGTGTCTCACTGATTAACACATGAACCCTGTGGGAGTCTCACTGATTTACACTGAACCCTGTGGGAGTCTCATTGATTAACACTGAACCCTATTTGAGTCTCACTGATTAACACATGAACCCTGTGGGAGTCTCACAGATTTACACTGAACCCTGTGGGAGTCTCACTGATTAACACTGAACCCTATGGGATTCTCACTGATTAACACATGAACCCTGAGGGAGTCTCACTGATTAACACTGAACCCTGTGGGAGTCTCACTGATTAACACTGAACCCTATGGGAGTCTCACTGATTAACACTGAACCCTATGGCAGTCTCACTGATTAACACATGAACCCTGAGGGAGTCTCACTGATTAACACTGCACCCTATGGCAGTCTCACTGATTAACACATGAACCCTGAGGGAGTCTCACTGATTAACACTGAACCCTGTGGGAGTCTCACTGATTAACACTGAACCCTGTGGGAGTCTCACTGATTAACACTGAAAACTGTGGGAGTCTCACTGATTAACACTGAACCCTAAGGGAGTCTCACTGATTAACACTGAACCCTATGGGAGTCTCACTGATTAACACTGAACCCTGTGGGAGTCTCACTGATTAAGACTGAACCCTATGGGAGTCTCACTGATTTACACTGAACAATGTGGGAGTCTCACTTATTAACACTGAACCATATGGGAGTCTCACTGATTAACACATTAACCCTGAGGGAGTCTCACTGATTAATACTGAAATCTGTGGGAGTCTCACTGATTAACACTGAACCCTAAGAGAGTCTCACTGATTAACACTGAACCCTATGGGAGTCTCACTGATTAACACTGAACCCTGTGGGAGTCTCACTGATTAAGACTGAACCCTATGGGAGTCTCACTGATTAACACTGAACTCTATGGGATTCTCACTGATTAACTCTGAAACCTATGGGAGTCTCACTGATTTACACTGAACAATGTGGGAGTCTCACTTATTAACATTGAACCATATGGGAGTCTCACTGATTAACACATTAACCCTGAGGGAGTCTCACTGATTTACACTGAACACTGTGGGGGTCTCACTGATTAACACTGAACACTGTGGGAGTCTCACTGATTAACACTGAACCCTGTGGGAGTCTCACTGATTAACACTGAACCCTATGGGAGTCTCATTGATTAACACATGAACCCTGAGGGAGTCTCACTGATTAACACAGAACCCTGTGGGAGTCTCACTGATTTACACTGAACCCTTTGGGAGTCTCACTGATTAACACTGAACCCTATGGGAGTCTCACTGATTAACACATGAACCCTGAGGGAGTCTCACTGATTAACACTGAACCCTTTGGGAGTCTCACTGATTAACACTGAACCCTATGGGAGTCTCACTGATTAACACATGAACCCTGAGGGAGTCTCACTGATTAACACTGAACCATATGGGAGTCTCACTGATTAACACTGAACCCTGTGGGAGTCTCACTGATTAAGAATGAACCCTTTGGGATTCTCACTGATTAACACTGAACCCTATGGGAGTCTCACTGATTAACACTGAACCCTGTGGGAGTCTCAGTTATTAACACTGAACCCTGAGGGAGTCTCACTGATTAACACTGAACACTGGGGGAGTTTCACTGATTAACACTGAACACTGTGGGAGTCTCACTGATTAACACTGAACCCTGTGGGAGTCTCACTGTTTAACACTGAACCCTATGGGAGTCTCACTGATTAACACATTAACCCTAAGGGAATCTCACTGATTAACACTGAACCCTGTGGGAGTCTCACTGATTAACACTGAACCCTGTGGGAGTCTCACTGATTAACACTGAACCCTATGGGAGTCTCATTGATTAACACATGAACCCTGAGGGAGTCTCACTGATTAACACAGAACCCTGTGGGAGTCTCACTGATTAACACTGAACCCTGTGGGAGTGTCACTGATTAACACTGAACCCTATGGGAGTCTCATTGATTAACACTGAACCCTATGGGTGTCTCACTGATTAACACATGAACCCTGTGGGAGTCTCACTGATTTACACTGAACCCTGTGGGAGTCTCACTGATTAACACTGAACCCTATGGGAGTCTCACTGATTAACACATGAACCCTGAGGGAGTCTCACTGATTAACACTGAACCATATGGGAGTCTCACTGATTAACACTGAACCCTGGGGGAGTCTCACAGATTAAGAATGAACCCTTTGGGATTCTCACTGATTAACACTGAACCCTATGGGAGTCTCACTGATTAACACTGAACCCTGTGGGAGTCTCAGTAATTAACACTGAACCCTGAGGGAGTCTCACTGATTAACACTGAACACTGGGGGAGTCTCACTGATTAACACTGAACACTGTGGGAGTCTCACTGATTAACACTGAACCCTGTGGGAGTCTCACTGATTAACACTGAACCCTATGGGAGTCTCACTGATTAACACATTAACCCTAAGGGAGTCTCACTGATTAACACTGAACCCTGTGGGAGTCTCACTGATTAACACTGAACCCTGTGGGAGTCTCACTGATTAACACTGAACCCTGAGGGAGTCTCAGTTATTAACACTGAACCCTGAGGGAGTCTCACTGATTAACACTGAACACTGTAGGAGTCTCACTGATTAACACTGAACCCTATGGCAGTCTCACTGATTAACACATGAACCCTGAGGGAGTCTCACTGATTAACACTGCACCCTATGGCAGTCTCACTGATTAACACATGAACCCTGAGGGAGTCTCACTGATTAACACTGAACCCTGTGGGAGTCTCACTGATTAACACTGAACCCTGTGGGAGTCTCATTGATTAACACTGAACCCTATGGGAGTCTCACTGATTAACACATGAACCCTGTGGGAGTCTCACATATTTACACTGAACCCTGTGGGAGTCTCACTGATTAACACTGAACCCTATGGGAGTCTCACTGATTAACACATGAACCCTGAGGGAGTCTCACTGATTAACACTGAACCCTGTGGGAGTCTCACTGATTAACACTGAACCCTATGGGAGTCTCACTGATTAACACTGAACCCTATGGCTGTCTCACTGATTAACACATGAACCCTGAGGGAGTCTCACTGATTAACACTGCACCCTATGGCAGTCTCACTGATTAACACATGAACCCTGAGGGAGTCTCACTGATTAACACTGAACCCTGAGGGAGTCTCACTGATTAACACTGAACCCTGTGGGAGTCTCACTGATTAACACTGAAACCTGTGGGAGTCTCACTGATTAACACTGAACCCTAAGGGAGTCTCACTGATTAACACTGAACCCTATGGGAGTCTCACTGATTAACACTGAACCCTGTGGGAGTCTCACTGATTAAGACTGAACCCTATGGGAGTCTCACTGATTAACACTGAACTCTATGGGATTCTCACTGATTAACTCTGAACCCTATGGGAGTCTCACTGATTTACACTGAACAATGTGGGAGTCTCACTTATTAACACTGAACCCTGTGGGAGTCTCAATGATTAACACTGAACCCTGTGGGAGTCTCACTGATTAACACTGAACCCTGAGGGAGTCTCAGTTATTAACACTGAACACTGTGGGAGTCTCACTGATTAACACTGAACCCTATGGCAGTCTCACTGATTAACACATGAACCCTGAGGGAGTCTCACTGATTAACACTGCACCCTATGGCAGTCTCACTGATTAACACATGAACCCTGAGGGAGTCTCACTGATTAACACTGAACCCTGTGGGAGTCTCACTGATTAACACTGAACCCTGTGGGAGTCTCATTGATTAACACTGAACCCTATGGGAGTCTCACTGATTAACACATGAACCCTGTGGGAGTCTCACATATTTACACTGAACCCTGTGGGAGTCTCACTGATTAACACTGAACCCTATGGGAGTCTCACTGATTAACACATGAACCCTGAGGGAGTCTCACTGATTAACACTGAACCCTGTGGGAGTCTCACTGATTAACACTGAACCCTATGGGAGTCTCACTGATTAACACTGAACCCTATGGCTGTCTCACTGATTAACACATGAACCCTGAGGGAGTCTCACTGATTAACACTGCACCCTATGGCAGTCTCACTGATTAACACATGAACCCTGAGGGAGTCTCACTGATTAACACTGAACCCTGAGGGAGTCTCACTGATTAACACTGAACCCTGTGGGAGTCTCACTGATTAACACTGAAACCTGTGGGAGTCTCACTGATTAACACTGAACCCTAAGGGAGTCTCACTGATTAACACTGAACCCTATGGGAGTCTCACTGATTAACACTGAACCCTGTGGGAGTCTCACTGATTAAGACTGAACCCTATGGGAGTCTCACTGATTAACACTGAACTCTATGGGATTCTCACTGATTAACTCTGAACCCTATGGGAGTCTCACTGATTTACACTGAACAATGTGGGAGTCTCACTTATTAACACTGAACCATATGGGAGTCTCACTGATTAACACATTAACCCTGAGGGAGTCTCACTGATTAACACTGAACCCTGTGGGAGTCTCAATGATTAACACTGAACCCTGTGGGAGTCTCACTGATTAACACTGAACCCTGAGGGTGTCTCATTTATTAACACTGAACCCTGAGGGAGTCTCACTGATTAACACTGAACACTGTGGGGGTCTCACTGATTAACACTGAACACTGTGGGAGTCTCACTGATTAACACTGAACCCTGTGGGAGTCTCACTGATTAACACTGAACCCTATGGGAGTCTCATTGATTAACACATGAACCCTGAGGGAGTCTCACTGATTAACACAGAACCCTGTGGGAGTCTCACTGATTAACACTGAACCCTGTGGGAGTGTCACTGATTAACACTGAACCCTATGGGAGTCTCATTGATTAACACTGAACCCTATGGGAGTCTCACTGATTAACACATGAACCCTGTGGGAGTCTCACTGATTTACACGGAACCCTGTGGGAGTCTCACTGATTAACACTGAACCCTATGGGAGTCTCACTGATTAACACATGAACCCTGAGGGAGTCTCACTGATTAACACTGAACCATATGGGAGTCTCACTGATTAACCCTGAACCCTGTGGGAGTCTCACTGATTAAGAATGAACCCTTTGGGATTCTCACTGATTAACACTGAACCCTATGGGAGTCTCACTGATTAACACTGAACCCTGTGGGAGTCTCAGTTATTAACACTGAACCCTGAGGGAGTCTCACTGATTAACACTGAACACTGGGGGAGTCTCACTGATTAACACTAAACACTGTGGGAGTCTCACTGATTAACACTGAACCCTGTGGGAGTCTCACTGATTAACACTGAACCCTATGGGAGTCTCACTGATTAACACATTAACCCTAAGGGAGTCTCACTGATTAACACTGAACCCTGTGGGAGTCTCACTGATTAACAGTGAACCCTGTGGGAGTCTCACTGATTAACACTTAACCCTATGGGAGTCTCATTGATTAACACATGAACCCTGAGGGAGTCTCACTGATTAACACAGAACCCTGTGGGAGTCTCACTGATTAACACTGAACCCTGTGGGAGTGTCACTGATTAACACTGAACCCTATGGGAGTCTCATTGATTAACACTGAACCCTATGGGAGTCTCACTGATTAACACATGAACCCTGTGGGAGTCTCACTGATTTACACTGATCCCTTTGGGAGTCTCACTGATTAACACTGAACCCTATGGGACTCTCACTGATTAACACATGAACCCTGAGGGAGTCTCACTGATTAACACTGAACCATATGGGAGTCTCACTGATTAACACTGAACCTTGTGGGAGTCTCACTGATTAAGAATGAACCCTTTGGGATTCTCACTGATTAACACTGAACCCTATGGGAGTCTCACTGATTAACACTGAACCCTGTGGGAGTCTCAGTTATTAACACTGAACCCTGAGGGAGTCTCACTGATTAACACTGAACACTGGGGGAGTCTCACTGATTAACACTGAACACTGTGGGAGTCTCACTGATTAACACTGAACCCTGTGGGAGTCTCACTGATTAACACTGAACCCTATGGGAGTCTCACTGATTAACACATTAACCCTGAGGGAGTCTCACTGATTAACACTGAACCCTGTGGGAGTCTCAATGATTAACACTGAACCCTGTGGGAGTCTCACTGATTAACACTGAACCCTGAGGGTGTCTCAGTTATTAACACTGAACCCTGAGGGAGTCTCACTGATTAACACTGAACACTGTGGGGGTCTCACTGATTAACACTGAACACTGTGGGAGTCTCACTGATTAACACTGAACCCTGTGGGAGTCTCACTGATTAACACTGAACCCTATGGGAGTCTCATTGATTAACACATGAACCCTGAGGGAGTCTCACTGATTAACACAGAACCCTGTGGGAGTCTCACTGATTAACACTGAACCCTGTGGGAGTGTCACTGATTAACACTGAACCCTATGGGAGTCTCATTGATTAACACTGAACCCTATGGGAGTCTCACTGATTAACACATGAACCCTGTGGGAGTCTCACTGATTTACACGGAACCCTGTGGGAGTCTCACTGATTAACACTGAACCCTATGGGAGTCTCACTGATTAACACATGAACCCTGAGGGAGTCTCACTGATTAACACTGAACCATATGGGAGTCTCACTGATTAACACTGAACCCTGTGGGAGTCTCACTGATTAAGAATGAACCCTTTGGGATTCTCACTGATTAACACTGAACCCTATGGGAGTCTCACTGATTAACACTGAACCCTGTGGGAGTCTCAGTTATTAACACTGAACCCTGAGGGAGTCTCACTGATTAACACTGAACACTGGGGGAGTCTCACTGATTAACACTAAACACTGTGGGAGTCTCACTGATTAACACTGAACCCTGTGGGAGTCTCACTGATTAACACTGAACCCTATGGGAGTCTCACTGATTAACACATTAACCCTAAGGGAGTCTCACTGATTAACACTGAACCCTGTGGGAGTCTCACTGATTAACAGTGAACCCTGTGGGAGTCTCACTGATTAACACTGAACCCTATGGGAGTCTCATTGATTAACACATGAACCCTGAGGGAGTCTCACTGATTAACACAGAACCCTGTGGGAGTCTCACTGATTAACACTGAACCCTGTGGGAGTGTCACTGATTAACACTGAACCCTATGGGAGTCTCATTGATTAACACTGAACCCTATGGGAGTCTCACTGATTAACACATGAACCCTGTGGGAGTCTCACTGATTTACACTGATCCCTTTGGGAGTCTCACTGATTAACACTGAACCCTATGGGACTCTCACTGATTAACACATGAACCCTGAGGGAGTCTCACTGATTAACACTGAACCATATGGGAGTCTCACTGATTAACACTGAACCCTGTGGGAGTCTCACTGATTAAGAATGAACCCTTTGGGATTCTCACTGATTAACACTGAACCCTATGGGAGTCTCACTGATTAACACTGAACCCTGTGGGAGTCTCAGTTATTAACACTGAACCCTGAGGGAGTCTCACTGATTAACACTGAACACTGGGGGAGTCTCACTGATTAACACTGAACACTGTGGGAGTCTCACTGATTAACACTGAACCCTGTGGGAGTCTCACTGATTAACACTGAACCCTATGGGAGTCTCACTGATTAACACATTAACCCTAAGGGAGTCTCACTGATTAACACTGAACTCTGTGGGAGTCTCACTGATTAACACTGAACCCTGTGGGAGTCTCACTGATTAACACTGAACCCTGAGGGAGTCTCAGTTATTAACACTGAACCCTGAGGGAGTCTCACTGATTAACACTGAACACTGTGGGAGTCTCACTGATTAACACTGAACCCTATGGCAGTCTCACTGATTAACACATGAACCCTGAGGGAGTCTCACTAATTAACACTGCATCCTATGGCAGTCTCACTGATTAACACTGAACCCTGTGGGAGTCTCATTGATTAACACTGAACCCTATGGGAGTCTCACTGATTAACACTGAACCCTATGGGAGTCTCACTGATTAACACATGAACCCTGAGGGAGTCTCACTGATTAACACTGAACCATATGGGAGTCTCACTGATTAACCCTGAACCCTGTGGGAGTCTCACTGATTAAGAATGAACCCTTTGGGATTCTCACTGATTAACACTGAACCCTATGGGAGTCTCACTGATTAACACTGAACCCTGTGGGAGTCTCAGTTATTAACACTGAACCCTGAGGGAGTCTCACTGATTAACACTGAACACTGGGGGAGTCTCACTGATTAACACTAAACACTGTGGGAGTCTCACTGATTAACACTGAACCCTGTGGGAGTCTCACTGATTAACACTGAACCCTATGGGAGTCTCACTGATTAACACATTAACCCTAAGGGAGTCTCACTGATTAACACTGAACCCTGTGGGAGTCTCACTGATTAACAGTGAACCCTGTGGGAGTCTCACTGATTAACACTTAACCCTATGGGAGTCTCATTGATTAACACATGAACCCTGAGGGAGTCTCACTGATTAACACAGAACCCTGTGGGAGTCTCACTGATTAACACTGAACCCTGTGGGAGTGTCACTGATTAACACTGAACCCTATGGGAGTCTCATTGATTAACACTGAACCCTATGGGAGTCTCACTGATTAACACATGAACCCTGTGGGAGTCTCACTGATTTACACTGATCCCTTTGGGAGTCTCACTGATTAACACTGAACCCTATGGGACTCTCACTGATTAACACATGAACCCTGAGGGAGTCTCACTGATTAACACTGAACCATATGGGAGTCTCACTGATTAACACTGAACCTTGTGGGAGTCTCACTGATTAAGAATGAACCCTTTGGGATTCTCACTGATTAACACTGAACCCTATGGGAGTCTCACTGATTAACACTGAACCCTGTGGGAGTCTCAGTTATTAACACTGAACCCTGAGGGAGTCTCACTGATTAACACTGAACACTGGGGGAGTCTCACTGATTAACACTGAACACTGTGGGAGTCTCACTGATTAACACTGAACCCTGTGGGAGTCTCACTGATTAACACTGAACCCTATGGGAGTCTCACTGATTAACACATTAACCCTGAGGGAGTCTCACTGATTAACACTGAACCCTGTGGGAGTCTCAATGATTAACACTGAACCCTGTGGGAGTCTCACTGATTAACACTGAACCCTGAGGGTGTCTCAGTTATTAACACTGAACCCTGAGGGAGTCTCACTGATTAACACTGAACACTGTGGGGGTCTCACTGATTAACACTGAACACTGTGGGAGTCTCACTGATTAACACTGAACCCTGTGGGAGTCTCACTGATTAACACTGAACCCTATGGGAGTCTCATTGATTAACACATGAACCCTGAGGGAGTCTCACTGATTAACACAGAACCCTGTGGGAGTCTCACTGATTAACACTGAACCCTGTGGGAGTGTCACTGATTAACACTGAACCCTATGGGAGTCTCATTGATTAACACTGAACCCTATGGGAGTCTCACTGATTAACACATGAACCCTGTGGGAGTCTCACTGATTTACACGGAACCCTGTGGGAGTCTCACTGATTAACACTGAACCCTATGGGAGTCTCACTGATTAACACATGAACCCTGAGGGAGTCTCACTGATTAACACTGAACCATATGGGAGTCTCACTGATTAACACTGAACCCTGTGGGAGTCTCACTGATTAAGAATGAACCCTTTGGGATTCTCACTGATTAACACTGAACCCTATGGGAGTCTCACTGATTAACACTGAACCCTGTGGGAGTCTCAGTTATTAACACTGAACCCTGAGGGAGTCTCACTGATTAACACTGAACACTGGGGGAGTCTCACTGATTAACACTAAACACTGTGGGAGTCTCACTGATTAACACTGAACCCTGTGGGAGTCTCACTGATTAACACTGAACCCTATGGGAGTCTCACTGATTAACACATTAACCCTAAGGGAGTCTCACTGATTAACACTGAACCCTGTGGGAGTCTCACTGATTAACAGTGAACCCTGTGGGAGTCTCACTGATTAACACTGAACCCTATGGGAGTCTCATTGATTAACACATGAACCCTGAGGGAGTCTCACTGATTAACACAGAACCCTGTGGGAGTCTCACTGATTAACACTGAACCCTGTGGGAGTGTCACTGATTAACACTGAACCCTATGGGAGTCTCATTGATTAACACTGAACCCTATGGGAGTCTCACTGATTAACACATGAACCCTGTGGGAGTCTCACTGATTTACACTGATCCCTTTGGGAGTCTCACTGATTAACACTGAACCCTATGGGACTCTCACTGATTAACACATGAACCCTGAGGGAGTCTCACTGATTAACACTGAACCATATGGGAGTCTCACTGATTAACACTGAACCCTGTGGGAGTCTCACTGATTAAGAATGAACCCTTTGGGATTCTCACTGATTAACACTGAACCCTATGGGAGTCTCACTGATTAACACTGAACCCTGTGGGAGTCTCAGTTATTAACACTGAACCCTGAGGGAGTCTCACTGATTAACACTGAACACTGGGGGAGTCTCACTGATTAACACTGAACACTGTGGGAGTCTCACTGATTAACACTGAACCCTGTGGGAGTCTCACTGATTAACACTGAACCCTATGGGAGTCTCACTGATTAACACATTAACCCTAAGGGAGTCTCACTGATTAACACTGAACTCTGTGGGAGTCTCACTGATTAACACTGAACCCTGTGGGAGTCTCACTGATTAACACTGAACCCTGAGGGAGTCTCAGTTATTAACACTGAACCCTGAGGGAGTCTCACTGATTAACACTGAACACTGTGGGAGTCTCACTGATTAACACTGAACCCTATGGCAGTCTCACTGATTAACACATGAACCCTGAGGGAGTCTCACTAATTAACACTGCATCCTATGGCAGTCTCACTGATTAACACTGAACCCTGTGGGAGTCTCATTGATTAACACTGAACCCTATGGGAGTCTCACTGATTAACACATGAACCCTGTGGGAGTCTCACAGATTTACACTGAACCCTGTGGGAGTCTCACTGATTAACACTGAACCCTATGGGAGTCTCACTGATTAACACATGAACCCTGAGGGAGTCTCACTGATTAACACTGAACCCTGTGGGAGTCTCACTGATTAACACTGAACCCTTTGGGAGTCTCACTGATTAACACTGAACCCTATGGCAATCTCACTGATTAACACATGAACCCTGAGGGAGTCTCACGGTTTAACACTGCACCCTATGGCAGTCTCACTGATTAACACATGAACCCTGAGGGAGTCTCACTGATTAACACTGAACCCTGTGGGAGTCTCACTGATTAACACTGAACCCTGTGGGAGTCTCACTGATTAACACTGAAACCTGTGGGAGTCTCACTGATTAACACTGAACCCTAAGGGAGTCTCACTGATTAACACTGAACCCTATGTGAGTCTCACTGATTAACACTTAACCCTGTGGGAGTCTCACTGATTAAGACTGAACCCTATGGGAGTCTCACTGATTAACACTGAACTCTATGGGATTCTCACTGATTAACTCTGAACCCTATGGGAGTCTCACTGATTTACACTGAACAATGTGGGAGTCTCACTTATTAACACTGAACCATATGGGAGTCTCACTGATTAACACATTAACCCTGAGGGAGTCTCACTGATTAACACTGAACCCTGTGGGAGTCTCACTGATTAACACTGAACCCTGTGGGAGTCTCACTGATTAACACTGAACCCTGAGGGTGTCTCAGTTATTAACACTGAACCCTGAGGGAGTCTCACTGATTAACACTGAACACTGTGGGAGTCTCACTGATTAACACTGAACCCTATGGCAGTCTCACTGATTAACACATGAACCCTGAGGGAGTCTCACTGATTAACACTGCATCCTATGGCAGTCTCACTGATTAACACATGAACCCTGAGGGAGTCTCACTGATTAACACTGAACCCTGTAGGAGTCTCACTGATTAACACTGAACCCTGTGGGAGTCTCATTGATTAACACTGAACCCTATGGGAGTCTCACTGATTAACACATGAACCCTGTGGGAGTCTCACAGATTTACACTGAACCCTGTGGGAGTCTCACTGATTAACACTGAACCCTATGGGAGTCTCACTGATTAACACATGAACCCTGAGGGAGTCTCACTGATTAACACTGAACCCTGTGGGAGTCTCACTGATTAACACTGAACCCTATGGGAGTCTCACTGATTAACACTGAACCCTATGGCAATCTCACTGATTAACACATGAACCCTGAGGGAGTCTCACTGATTAACACTGCACCCTATGGCAGTCTCACTGATTAACACATGAACCCTGAGGGAGTCTCACTGATTAACACTGAACCCTGTGGGAGTCTCACTGATTAACACTGAACCCTGTGGGAGTCTCACTGATTAACACTGAAACCTGTGGGAGTCTCACTGATTAACACTGAACCCTAAGGGAGTCTCACTGATTAACACTGAACCCTATGGGAGTTTCACTGATTAACACTTAACCCTGTGGGAGTCTCACTGATTAAGACTGAACCCTATGGGAGTCTCACTGATTAACACTGAACTCTATGGGATTCTCACTGATTAACTCTGAACCCTATGGGAGTCTCACTGATTTACACTGAACAATGTGGGAGTCTCACTTATTAACACTGAACCATATGGGAGTCTCACTGATTAACACATTAACCCTGAGGGAGTTTCACTGATTAACACTGAACCCTGTGGGAGTCTCACTGATTAACACTGAACCCTGAGGGTGTCTCAGTTATTAACACTGAACCCTGAGGGAGTCTCACTGATTAACACTGAACACTGTGGGGGTCTCACTGATTAACACTGAACACTGTGGGAGTCTCACTGATTAACACTGAACCGTGTGGGAGTCTCACTGATTAACACTGAACCCTATGGGAGTCTCATTGATTAACACATGAACCCTGAGGGAGTCTCACTGATTAACACAGAACCCTGTGGGAGTCTCACTGATTAACACTGAACCCTGTGGGAGTGTCACTGATTAACACTGAACCCTATGGGAGTCTCATTGATTAACACTGAACCCTGTGGGAGTCTCACTGATTAAGAATGAACCCTTTGGGATTCTCACTGATTAACACTGAACCCTATGGGAGTCTCACTGATTAACACTGAACCCTGTGGGAGTCTCAGTTATTAACACTGAACCCTGAGGGAGTCTCACTGATTAACACTGAACACTGGGGGAGTCTCACTGATTAACACTGAACACTGTGGGAGTCTCACTGATTAACACTGAACCCTGTGGGAGTCTCACTGATTAACACTGAACCCTATGGGAGTCTCACTGATTAACACATTAACCCTAAGGGAGTCTCACTGATTAACACTGAACTCTGTGGGAGTCTCACTGATTAACACTGAACCCTGTGGGAGTCTCACTGATTAACACTGAACCCTGAGGGAGTCTCAGTTATTAACACTGAACCCTGAGGGAGTCTCACTGATTAACACTGAACACTGTGGGAGTCTCACTGATTAACACTGAACCCTATGGCAGTCTCACTGATTAACACATGAACCCTGAGGGAGTCTCACTGATTAACACTGCATCCTATGGCAGTCTCACTGATTAACACTGAACCCTGTGGGAGTCTCATTGATTAACACTGAACCCTATGGGAGTCTCACTGATTAACACATGAACCCTGTGGGAGTCTCACAGATTTACACTGAACCCTGTGGGAGACTCACTGATTAACAATGAACCCTATGGGAGTCTCACTGATTAACACATGAACCCTGAGGGAGTCTCACTGATTAACACTGAACCCTGTGGGAGTCTCACTGATTAACACTGAACCCTGTGGGAGTCTCACTGATTAACACTGAACCCTTTGGGAGTCTCACTGATTAACACTTAACCCTGTGGGAGTCTCACTGATTAAGACTGAACCCTATGGGAGTCTCACTGATTAACACTGAACTCTATGGGATTCTCACTGATTAACTCTGAACCCTATGGGAGTCTCACTGATTTACACTGAACAATGTGGGAGTCTCACTTATTAACACTGAACCATATGGGAGTCTCACTGATTAACACATTAACCCTGAGGGAGTCTCACTGATTAACACTGAACCCTGTGGGAGTCTCACTGATTAACACTGAACCCTGAGGGAGTCTCAGTTATTAACACTGAACCCTGAGGGAGTCTCACTGATTAACACTGAACACTGTGGGAGTCTCACTGATTAACACTGAACCCTATGGCAGTCTCACTGATTAACACATGAACCCTGAGGGAGTCTCACTAATTAACACTGCATCCTATGGCAGTCTCACTGATTAACACTGAACCCTGTGGGAGTCTCATTGATTAACACTGAACCCTATGGGAGTCTCACTGATTAACACATGAACCCTGAGGGAGTCTCACTGATTAACACTGAACCCTGTGGGAGTCTCACTGATTAACACTGAACCCTTTGGGAGTCTCACTGATTAACACTGAACCCTATGGCAATCTCACTGATTAACACATGAACCCTGAGGGAGTCTCACGGTTTAACACTGCACCCTATGGCAGTCTCACTGATTAACACATGAACCCTGAGGGAGTCTCACTGATTAACACTGAACCCTGTGGGAGTCTCACTGATTAACACTGAACCCTGTGGGAGTCTCACTGATTAACACTGAAACCTGTGGGAGTCTCACTGATTAACACTGAACCCTAAGGGAGTCTCACTGATTAACACTGAACCCTATGTGAGTCTCACTGATTAACACTTAACCCTGTGGGAGTCTCACTGATTAAGACTGAACCCTATGGGAGTCTCACTGATTAACACTGAACTCTATGGGATTCTCACTGATTAACTCTGAACCCTATGGGAGTCTCACTGATTTACACTGAACAATGTGGGAGTCTCACTTATTAACACTGAACCATATGGGAGTCTCACTGATTAACACATTAACCCTGAGGGAGTCTCACTGATTAACACTGAACCCTGTGGGAGTCTCACTGATTAACACTGAACCCTGTGGGAGTCTCACTGATTAACACTGAACCCTGAGGGTGTCTCAGTTATTAACACTGAACCCTGAGGGAGTCTCACTGATTAACACTGAACACTGTGGGAGTCTCACTGATTAACACTGAACCCTATGGCAGTCTCACTGATTAACACATGAACCCTGAGGGAGTCTCACTGATTAACACTGCATCCTATGGCAGTCTCACTGATTAACACATGAACCCTGAGGGAGTCTCACTGATTAACACTGAACCCTGTAGGAGTCTCACTGATTAACACTGAACCCTGTGGGAGTCTCATTGATTAACACTGAACCCTATGGGAGTCTCACTGATTAACACATGAACCCTGTGGGAGTCTCACAGATTTACACTGAACCCTGTGGGAGTCTCACTGATTAACACTGAACCCTATGGGAGTCTCACTGATTAACACATGAACCCTGAGGGAGTCTCACTGATTAACACTGAACCCTGTGGGAGTCTCACTGATTAACACTGAACCCTATGGGAGTCTCACTGATTAACACTGAACCCTATGGCAATCTCACTGATTAACACATGAACCCTGAGGGAGTCTCACTGATTAACACTGCACCCTATGGCAGTCTCACTGATTAACACATGAACCCTGAGGGAGTCTCACTGATTAACACTGAACCCTGTGGGAGTCTCACTGATTAACACTGAACCCTGTGGGAGTCTCACTGATTAACACTGAAACCTGTGGGAGTCTCACTGATTAACACTGAACCCTAAGGGAGTCTCACTGATTAACACTGAACCCTATGGGAGTCTCACTGATTAACACTTAACCCTGTGGGAGTCTCACTGATTAAGACTGAACCCTATGGGAGTCTCACTGATTAACACTGAACTCTATGGGATTCTCACTGATTAACTCTGAACCCTATGGGAGTCTCACTGATTTACACTGAACAATGTGGGAGTCTCACTTATTAACACTGAACCATATGGGAGTCTCACTGATTAACACATTAACCCTGAGGGAGTTTCACTGATTAACACTGAACCCTGTGGGAGTCTCACTGATTAACACTGAACCCTGAGGGTGTCTCAGTTATTAACACTGAACCCTGAGGGAGTCTCACTGATTAACACTGAACACTGTGGGGGTCTCACTGATTAACACTGAACACTGTGGGAGTCTCACTGATTAACACTGAACCGTGTGGGAGTCTCACTGATTAACACTGAACCCTATGGGAGTCTCATTGATTAACACATGAACCCTGAGGGAGTCTCACTGATTAACACAGAACCCTGTGGGAGTCTCACTGATTAACACTGAACCCTGTGGGAGTGTCACTGATTAACACTGAACCCTATGGGAGTCTCATTGATTAACACTGAACCCTGTGGGAGTCTCACTGATTAAGAATGAACCCTTTGGGATTCTCACTGATTAACACTGAACCCTATGGGAGTCTCACTGATTAACACTGAACCCTGTGGGAGTCTCAGTTATTAACACTGAACCCTGAGGGAGTCTCACTGATTAACACTGAACACTGGGGGAGTCTCACTGATTAACACTGAACACTGTGGGAGTCTCACTGATTAACACTGAACCCTGTGGGAGTCTCACTGATTAACACTGAACCCTATGGGAGTCTCACTGATTAACACATTAACCCTAAGGGAGTCTCACTGATTAACACTGAACTCTGTGGGAGTCTCACTGATTAACACTGAACCCTGTGGGAGTCTCACTGATTAACACTGAACCCTGAGGGAGTCTCAGTTATTAACACTGAACCCTGAGGGAGTCTCACTGATTAACACTGAACACTGTGGGAGTCTCACTGATTAACACTGAACCCTATGGCAGTCTCACTGATTAACACATGAACCCTGAGGGAGTCTCACTGATTAACACTGCATCCTATGGCAGTCTCACTGATTAACACTGAACCCTGTGGGAGTCTCATTGATTAACACTGAACCCTATGGGAGTCTCACTGATTAACACATGAACCCTGTGGGAGTCTCACAGATTTACACTGAACCCTGTGGGAGACTCACTGATTAACACTGAACCCTATGGGAGTCTCACTGATTAACACATGAACCCTGAGGGAGTCTCACTGATTAACACTGAACCCTGTGGGAGTCTCACTGATTAACACTGAACCCTGTGGGAGTCTCACTGATTAACACTGAACCCTTTGGGAGTCTCACTGATTAACACTTAACCCTGTGGGAGTCTCACTGATTAAGACTGAACCCTATGGGAGTCTCACTGATTAACACTGAACTCTATGGGATTCTCACTGATTAACTCTGAACCCTATGGGAGTCTCACTGATTTACACTGAACAATGTGGGAGTCTCACTTATTAACACTGAACCATATGGGAGTCTCACTGATTAACACATTAACCCTGAGGGAGTCTCACTGATTAACACTGAACCCTGTGGGAGTCTCACTGATTAACACTGAACCCTGAGGGTGTCTCAGTTATTAACACTGAACCCTGAGGGAGTCTCACTGATTAACACTGAACACTGTGGGGGTCTCACTGATTAACACTGAACACTGTGGGAGTCTCACTGATTAACACTGAACCGTGTGGGAGTCTCACTGATTAACACTGAACCCTATGGGAGTCTCATTGATTAACACATGAACCCTGAGGGAGTCTCACTGATTAACACAGAACCCTGTGGGAGTCTCACTGATTAACACTGAACCCTGTGGGAGTGTCACTGATTAACACTGAACCGTATGGGAGTCTCATTGATTAACACTGAACCCTGTGGGAGTCTCACTGATTAAGAATGAACCCTTTGGGATTCTCACTGATTAACACTGAACCCTATGGGAGTCTCACTGATTAACACTGAACCCTGTGGGAGTCTCAGTTATTAACACTGAACCCTGAGGGAGTCTCACTGATTAACACTGAACACTGGGGGAGTCTCACTGATTAACACTGAACACTGTGGGAGTCTCACTGATTAACACTGAACCCTGTGGGAGTCTCACTGATTAACACTGAACCCTATGGGAGTCTCACTGATTAACACATTAACCCTAAGGGTGCCTCACTGATTAACACTGAACTCTGTGGGTGTCTCACTGATTAACACTGAACCCTGTGGGAGTCTCACTGATTAACACTGAACCCTGAGGGAGTCTCAGTTATTAACACTGAACCCTGAGGGAGTCTCACTGATT
The DNA here is from genome assembly GCF_048934315.1 of Petromyzon marinus. Taxonomy (NCBI): domain Eukaryota; kingdom Metazoa; phylum Chordata; class Hyperoartia; order Petromyzontiformes; family Petromyzontidae; genus Petromyzon; species Petromyzon marinus. The sequence continues at coordinate 1,275,696 of NW_027423113.1, forward strand.
AACACTGAACACTGTGGGAGTCTCACTGATTAACACTGAACCCTATGGCAGTCTCACTGATTAACACATGAACCCTGAGGGAGTCTCACTGATTAACACTGCATCCTATGGCAGTCTCACTGATTAACACTGAACCCTGTGGGAGTCTCATTGATTAACACTGAACCCTATGGGAGTCTCACTGATTAACACATGAACCCTGTGGGAGTCTCACAGATTTACACTGAACCCTGTGGGAGACTCACTGATTAACACTGAACCCTATGGGAGTCTCACTGATTAACACATGAACCCTGAGGGAGTCTCACTGATTAACACTGAACCCTGTGGGAGTCTCACTGATTAACACTGAACCCTATGGGAGTCTCACTGATTAACACTGAACCCTATGGCAATCTCACTGATTAACACATGAACCCTGAGGGAGTCTCACTGATTAACACTGCACCCTATGGCAGTCTCACTGATTAACACATGAACCCTGAGGGAGTCTCACTGATTAACACTGAACCCTGTGGGAGTCTCACTGATTAACACTGAACCCTGTGGGAGTCTCACTGATTAACACTGAAACCTGTGGGAGTCTCACTGATTAACACTGAACCCTAAGGGAGTCTCACTGATTAACACTGAACCCTATGGGAGTCTCACTGATTAACACTTAACCCTGTGGGAGTCTCACTGATTAAGACTGAACCCTATGGGAGTCTCACTGATTAACACTGAACTCTATGGGATTCTCACTGATTAACTCTGAACCCTATGGGAGTCTCACTGATTTACACTGAACAATGTGGGAGTCTCACTTATTAACACTGAACCATATGGGAGTCTCACTGATTAACACATTAACCCTGAGGGAGTCTCACTGATTAACACTGAACCCTGTGGGAGTCTCACTGATTAACACTGAACCCTGTGGGAGTCTCACTGATTAACACTGAACCCTGAGGGTGTCTCAGTTATTAACACTGAACCCTGAGGGAGTCTCACTGATTAACACTGAACACTGTGGGAGTCTCACTGATTAACACTGAACCCTATGGCAGTCTCACTGATTAACACATGAACCCTGAGGGAGTCTCACTGATTAACACTGCATCCTATGGCAGTCTCACTGATTAACACATGAACCCTGAGGGAGTCTCACTGATTAACACTGAACCCTGTAGGAGTCTCACTGATTAACACTGAACCCTGTGGGAGTCTCATTGATTAACACTGAACCCTATGGGAGTCTCACTGATTAACACATGAACCCTGTGGGAGTCTCACAGATTTACACTGAACCCTGTGGGAGTCTCACTGATTAACACTGAACCCTATGGGAGTCTCACTGATTAACACATGAACCCTGAGGGAGTCTCACTGATTAACACTGAACCCTGTGGGAGTCTCACTGATTAACACTGAACCCTATGGGAGTCTCACTGATTAACACTGAACCCTATGGCAATCTCACTGATTAACACATGAACCCTGAGGGAGTCTCACTGATTAACACTGCACCCTATGGCAGTCTCACTGATTAACACATGAACCCTGAGGGAGTCTCACTGATTAACACTGAACCCTGTGGGAGTCTCACTGATTAACACTGAACCCTGTGGGAGTCTCACTGATTAACACTGAAACCTGTGGGAGTCTCACTGATTAACACTGAACCCTAAGGGAGTCTCACTGATTAACACTGAACCCTATGGGAGTCTCACTGATTAACACTTAACCCTGTGGGAGTCTCACTGATTAAGACTGAACCCTATGGGAGTCTCACTGATTAACACTGAACTCTATGGGATTCTCACTGATTAACTCTGAACCCTATGGGAGTCTCACTGATTTACACTGAACAATGTGGGAGTCTCACTTATTAACACTGAACCATATGGGAGTCTCACTGATTAACACATTAACCCTGAGGGAGTTTCACTGATTAACACTGAACCCTGTGGGAGTCTCACTGATTAACACTGAACCCTGAGGGTGTCTCAGTTATTAACACTGAACCCTGAGGGAGTCTCACTGATTAACACTGAACACTGTGGGGGTCTCACTGATTAACACTGAACACTGTGGGAGTCTCACTGATTAACACTGAACCGTGTGGGAGTCTCACTGATTAACACTGAACCCTATGGGAGTCTCATTGATTAACACATGAACCCTGAGGGAGTCTCACTGATTAACACAGAACCCTGTGGGAGTCTCACTGATTAACACTGAACCCTGTGGGAGTGTCACTGATTAACACTGAACCCTATGGGAGTCTCATTGATTAACACTGAACCCTGTGGGAGTCTCACTGATTAAGAATGAACCCTTTGGGATTCTCACTGATTAACACTGAACCCTATGGGAGTCTCACTGATTAACACTGAACCCTGTGGGAGTCTCAGTTATTAACACTGAACCCTGAGGGAGTCTCACTGATTAACACTGAACACTGGGGGAGTCTCACTGATTAACACTGAACACTGTGGGAGTCTCACTGATTAACACTGAACCCTGTGGGAGTCTCACTGATTAACACTGAACCCTATGGGAGTCTCACTGATTAACACATTAACCCTAAGGGAGTCTCACTGATTAACACTGAACTCTGTGGGAGTCTCACTGATTAACACTGAACCCTGTGGGAGTCTCACTGATTAACACTGAACCCTGAGGGAGTCTCAGTTATTAACACTGAACCCTGAGGGAGTCTCACTGATTAACACTGAACACTGTGGGAGTCTCACTGATTAACACTGAACCCTATGGCAGTCTCACTGATTAACACATGAACCCTGAGGGAGTCTCACTGATTAACACTGCATCCTATGGCAGTCTCACTGATTAACACTGAACCCTGTGGGAGTCTCATTGATTAACACTGAACCCTATGGGAGTCTCACTGATTAACACATGAACCCTGTGGGAGTCTCACAGATTTACACTGAACCCTGTGGGAGACTCACTGATTAACACTGAACCCTATGGGAGTCTCACTGATTAACACATGAACCCTGAGGGAGTCTCACTGATTAACACTGAACCCTGTGGGAGTCTCACTGATTAACACTGAACCCTGTGGGAGTCTCACTGATTAACACTGAACCCTTTGGGAGTCTCACTGATTAACACTTAACCCTGTGGGAGTCTCACTGATTAAGACTGAACCCTATGGGAGTCTCACTGATTAACACTGAACTCTATGGGATTCTCACTGATTAACTCTGAACCCTATGGGAGTCTCACTGATTTACACTGAACAATGTGGGAGTCTCACTTATTAACACTGAACCATATGGGAGTCTCACTGATTAACACATTAACCCTGAGGGAGTCTCACTGATTAACACTGAACCCTGTGGGAGTCTCACTGATTAACACTGAACCCTGAGGGTGTCTCAGTTATTAACACTGAACCCTGAGGGAGTCTCACTGATTAACACTGAACACTGTGGGGGTCTCACTGATTAACACTGAACACTGTGGGAGTCTCACTGATTAACACTGAACCGTGTGGGAGTCTCACTGATTAACACTGAACCCTATGGGAGTCTCATTGATTAACACATGAACCCTGAGGGAGTCTCACTGATTAACACAGAACCCTGTGGGAGTCTCACTGATTAACACTGAACCCTGTGGGAGTGTCACTGATTAACACTGAACCGTATGGGAGTCTCATTGATTAACACTGAACCCTGTGGGAGTCTCACTGATTAAGAATGAACCCTTTGGGATTCTCACTGATTAACACTGAACCCTATGGGAGTCTCACTGATTAACACTGAACCCTGTGGGAGTCTCAGTTATTAACACTGAACCCTGAGGGAGTCTCACTGATTAACACTGAACACTGGGGGAGTCTCACTGATTAACACTGAACACTGTGGGAGTCTCACTGATTAACACTGAACCCTGTGGGAGTCTCACTGATTAACACTGAACCCTATGGGAGTCTCACTGATTAACACATTAACCCTAAGGGTGCCTCACTGATTAACACTGAACTCTGTGGGTGTCTCACTGATTAACACTGAACCCTGTGGGAGTCTCACTGATTAACACTGAACCCTGAGGGAGTCTCAGTTATTAACACTGAACCCTGAGGGAGTCTCACTGATTAACACTGAACACTGTGGGAGTCTCACTGATTAACACTGAACCCTATGGCAGTCTCACTGATTAACACATGAACCCTGAGGGAGTCTCACTGATTAACACTGCATCCTATGGCAGTCTCACTGATTAACACTGAACCCTGTGGGAGTCTCATTGATTAACACTGAACCCTATGGGAGTCTCACTGATTAACACATGAACCCTGTGGGAGTCTCACAGATTTACACTGAACCCTGTGGGAGACTCACTGATTAACACTGAACCCTATGGGAGTCTCACTGATTAACACATGAACCCTGAGGGAGTCTCACTGATTAACACTGAACCCTGTGGGAGTCTCACTGATTAACACTGAACCCTATGGGAGTCTCACTGATTAACACTGAACCCTATGGCAATCTCACTGATTAACACATGAACCCTGAGGGAGTCTCACTGATTAACACTGCACCCTATGGCAGTCTCACTGATTAACACATGAACCCTGAGGGAGTCTCACTGATTAACACTGAACCCTGTGGGAGTCTCACTGATTAACACTGAACCCTGTGGGAGTCTCACTGATTAACACTGAAACCTGTGGGAGTCTCACTGATTAACACTGAACCCTAAGGGAGTCTCACTGATTAACACTGAACCCTATGGGAGTCTCACTGATTAACACTTAACCCTGTGGGAGTCTCACTGATTAAGACTGAACCCTATGGGAGTCTCACTGATTAACACTGAACTCTATGGGATTCTCACTGATTAACTCTGAACCCTATGGGAGTCTCACTGATTTACACTGAACAATGTGGGAGTCTCACTTATTAACACTGAACCATATGGGAGTCTCACTGATTAACACATTAACCCTGAGGGAGTCTCACTGATTAACACTGAACCCTGTGGGAGTCTCACTGATTAACACTGAACCCTGTGGGAGTCTCACTGATTAACACTGAACCCTGAGGGTGTCTCAGTTATTAACACTGAACCCTGAGGGAGTCTCACTGATTAACACTGAACACTGTGGGAGTCTCACTGATTAACACTGAACCCTATGGCAGTCTCACTGATTAACACATGAACCCTGAGGGAGTCTCACTGATTAACACTGCATCCTATGGCAGTCTCACTGATTAACACATGAACCCTGAGGGAGTCTCACTGATTAACACTGAACCCTGTAGGAGTCTCACTGATTAACACTGAACCCTGTGGGAGTCTCATTGATTAACACTGAACCCTATGGGAGTCTCACTGATTAACACATGAACCCTGTGGGAGTCTCAAAGATTTACACTGAACCCTGTGGGAGTCTCACTGATTAACACTGAACCCTATGGGAGTCTCACTGATTAACACATGAACCCTGAGGGAGTCTCACTGATTAACACTGAACCCTGTGGGAGTCTCACTGATTAACACTGAACCCTATGGGAGTCTCACTGATTAACACTGAACCCTATGGCAATCTCACTGATTAACACATGAACCCTGAGGGAGTCTCACTGATTAACACTGCACCCTATGGCAGTCTCACTGATTAACACATGAACCCTGAGGGAGTCTCACTGATTAACACTGAACCCTGTGGGAGTCTCACTGATTAACACTGAACCCTGTGGGAGTCTCACTGATTAACACTGAAACCTGTGGGAGTCTCACTGATTAACACTGAACCCTAAGGGAGTCTCACTGATTAACACTGAACCCTATGGGAGTCTCACTGATTAACACTTAACCCTGTGGGAGTCTCACTGATTAAGACTGAACCCTATGGGAGTCTCACTGATTAACACTGAACTCTATGGGATTCTCACTGATTAACTCTGAACCCTATGGGAGTCTCACTGATTTACACTGAACAATGTGGGAGTCTCACTTATTAACACTGAACCATATGGGAGTCTCACTGATTAACACATTAACCCTGAGGGAGTCTCACTGATTAACACTGAACCCTGTGGGAGTCTCACTGATTAACACTGAACCCTGAGGGTGTCTCAGTTATTAACACTGAACCCTGAGGGAGTCTCACTGATTAACACTGAACACTGTGGGGGTCTCACTGATTAACACTGAACACTGTGGGAGTCTCACTGATTAACACTGAACCGTGTGGGAGTCTCACTGATTAACACTGAACCCTATGGGAGTCTCATTGATTAACACATGAACCCTGAGGGAGTCTCACTGATTAACACAGAACCCTGTGGGAGTCTCACTGATTAACACTGAACCCTGTGGGAGTGTCACTGATTAACACTGAACCCTATGGGAGTCTCATTGATTAACACTGAACCCTATGGGAGTCTCACTGATTAACACATGAACCCTGTGGGAGTCTCACTGATTTACACTGAACCCTGTGGGAGTCTCACTGATTAACACTGAACCCTATGGGAGTCTCACTGATTAACACATGAACCCTGAGGGAGTCTCACTGATTAACACTGAACCATATGGGAGTCTCACTGATTAACACTGAACCCTGTGGGAGTCTCACTGATTAAGAATGAACCCTTTGGGATTCTCACTGATTAACACTGAACCCTATGGGAGTCTCACTGATTAACACTGAACCCTGTGGGAGTCTCAGTTATTAACACTGAACCCTGAGGGAGTCTCACTGATTAACACTGAACACTGGGGGAGTCTCACTGATTAACACTGAACCCTGTGGGAGTCTCACTGATTAACACTGAACCCTATGGGAGTCTCACTGATTAACACATTAACCCTAAGGAAGTCTCACTGATTAACACTGAACCCTGTGGGAGTCTCACTGATTAACACTGAACCCTGTGGGAGTCTCACTGATTAACACTGAACCCTATGGGAGTCTCATTGATTAACACAAGGACCCTGAGGGAGTCTCACTGATTAACACAGAACCCTGTGGGAGTCTCACTGATTAACACTGAACCCTGTGGGAGTGTCACTGATTAACACTGAACCCTATTGGAGGCTCATTGATTAACACTGAACCCTATGGGAGTCTCACTGATTAACACATGAACCCTGTGGGAGTCTCACTGATTTACACTGAACCCTGTGGGAGTCTCACTGATTAACACTGAACCCTATGGGAGTCTCACTGATTAACACATGAACCCTGAGGGAGTCTCACTGATTAACACTGAACCATATGGGAGTCTCACTGATTAACACTGAACCCTGTGGGAGTCTCACTGATTAAGAATGAACCCTTTGGGATTCTCACTGATTAACACTGAACCCTATGGGAGTCTCACTGATTAACACTGAACCCTGTGGGAGTCTCAGTTATTAACACTGAACCCTGAGGGAGTCTCACTGATTAACACTGAACACTGGGGGAGTCTCACTGATTAACACTGAACACTGTGGGAGTCTCACTGATTAACACTGAACCCTGTGGGAGTCTCACTGATTAACACTGAACCCTATGGGAGTCTCACTGATTAACACATTAACCCTAAGGGAGTCTGACTGATTAACACTGAACCCTGTGGGAGTCTCACTGATTAACACTGAACCCTGTGGGAGTCTCACTGATTAACACTGAACCCTATGGGAGTCTCACTGATTAACACTGAACCCTATGGCAATCTCACTGATTAACACATGAACCCTGAGGGAGTCTCACTGATTAACACTGCACCCTATGGCAGTCTCACTGATTAACACATGAACCTGAGGGAGTCTCACTGATTAACACATGAACCCTGAGGGAGTCTCACTGATTAACACTGCACCCTATGGCAGTCTCACTGATTAACACATGAACCCTGAGGGAGTCTCACTGATTAACACTGAACCCTGTGGGAGTCTCACTGATTAACACTGAACCCTGTGGGAGTCTCACTGATTAACACTGAACCCTATGGGAGTCTCACTGATTAACACTGAACCCTATGGCAATCTCACTGATTAACACATGAACCCTGAGGGAGTCTCACTGATTAACACTGCACCCTATGGCAGTCTCACTGATTAACACATGAACCCTGAGGGAGTCTCACTGATTAACACTGAACCCTGTGGGAGTCTCACTGATTAACACTGAACCCTGTGGGAGTCTCACTGATTAACACTGAACCCTGAGGGAGTCTCAGTTATTAACACTGAACCCTGAGGGAGTCTCACTGATTAACACTGAACACTGTGGGAGTCTCACTGATTAACACTGAACACTGTGGGAGTCTCACTGATTAACACTGAACCCTATGGGAGTCTCATTGATTAACACTGAACCCTATGGGAGTCTCCCTGATTAACACATGAACCCTGTGGGAGTCTCACTGATTTACACTGAACCCTGTGGGAGTCTCACTGATTAACACTGAACCCTATGGGAGTCTCACTGATTAACACATGAACCCTGAGGGAGTCTCACTGATTAACACTGAACCCTATGGGAGTCTCACTGATTAACACTGAAGCCTGTGGGAGTCTCACTGATTAAGACTGAACCCTATGGGAGTCTCACTGATTAACACTGAACTCTATGGGATTCTCACTGATTAACTCTGAACCCTATGGGAGTCTCACTGATTAACACTGAACCCTGTGGGAGTCTCACTGATTAAGACTGAACCCTGAGGGAGTCTCACTGATTAACACTGAACCCTATGGGAGTCTCACTGATTAACACTGAAGCCTGTGGGAGTCTCACTGTTTAAGACTGAACCCTATGGGAGTCTCACTGATTAACACTGAACTCTATGGGATTCTCACTGATTAACTCTGAACCCTATGGGAGTCTCACTGACTAACACATGAACCCTGTGAGAGTCTCACTGATTTACACTGAACCCTGTGGGAGTCTCACTGATTAACACTGAACCCTTTGGGAGTCTCACTGATTAACACATTAACCCTGAGGGAGTCTCACTGATTAACACTGAACCCTGTGGGAGTCTCACTGATTAACACTGAACCCTGTGGGAGTCTCACTGAGTAACACTGAACCCTGAGGGAGTCTCAGTTATTAACACTGAACCCTGAGGGAGTCTCACTGATTAACACTGAACACTGTGGGAGTCTCACTGATTAACACTGAACACTGTGGGAGTCTCACTGATTAACACTGAACCCTGTGGGAGTCTCACTGATTAACACTGAACCCTATGGGAGTCTCATTGATTAACACATGAACCCTGAGGGAGTCTCACTGATTAACACAGAACCCTGTGGGGGTCTCACTGATTAACAATGAACCCTGTGGGAGTGTCACTGATTAACAATGAACCCTATGGGAGTCTCATGATTAACACTGCACCCTATGGGAGTCTCACTGATTAACACATGGACCCTGTGGGAGTCTCACTGATTTACACTGAACCCTGTGGGAGTCTCACTGATTAACACTGAACCCTATGGGAGTCTCATTGATTAACACATGAACCCTGAGGGAGTCTCACTGATTAACACTGAACCCTATGGGAGTCTCACTCGTTAACACTGAACCCTGTGGGAGTCTCACTGTTTAACACTGAACACTGGGGGAGTCTCACTGATTAACACTGAACACTGTGGGAGTCTCACTGATTAACACTGAACCCTGTGGGAGTCTCACTGATTAACACTGAACCCTATGGGAGTCTCACTGATTAACACTGAACCCTATGGGAGTCTCACTGATTAACACATTAACCCTGAGGGAGTCTCACTGATTAACACTGAACCCTGTGGGAGTCTCAGTTATTAACACTGAACCCTGAGGGAGTCTCACTGATTAACACTGAACACTGGGGGAGTCTCACTGATTAACACTGAACCCTGTGGGAGTCTCACTGATTAACACTGAACCCTATGGGAGTCTCACTGATTAACACATTAACCCTAAGGGAGTCTCACTGATTAACACTGAACCCTGTGGGAGTCTCACTGATTAACACTGAACCCTGTGGGAGTCTCACTGATTAACACTGAACCCTATGGGAGTCTCATTGATTAACACAAGAACCCTGAGGGAGTCTCACTGATTAACACAGAACCCTGTGGGAGTCTCACTGATTAACACTGAACCCTGTGGGAGTGTCACTGATTAACACTGAACCCTATGGGAGTCTCATTGATTAACACTGAACCCTATGGGAGTCTCACTGATTAACACATGAACCCTGTGGGAGTCTCACTGATTTACACTGAACCCTGTGGGAGTCTCACTGATTAACACTGAACCCTATGGGAGTCTCACTGATTAACACATGAACCCTGAGGGAGTCTCACTGATTAACACTGAACCATATGGGAGTCTCACTGATTAACACTGAACCCTGTGGGAGTCTCACTGATTAAGAATGAACCCTTTGGGATTCTCACTGATTAACACTGAACCCTATGGGAGTCTCACTGATTAACACTGAACCCTGTGGGAGTCTCAGTTATTAACACTGAACCCTGAGGGAGTCTCACTGATTAACACTGAACACTGGGGGAGTCTCACTGATTAACACTGAACACTGTGGGAGTCTCACTGATTAACACTGAACCCTGTGGGAGTCTCACTGATTAACACTGAACCCTATGGGAGTCTCACTGATTAACACATGAACCCTGAGGGAGTCTCACTGATTAACACTGAACCCTATGGGAGTCTCACTCGTTAACACTGAACCCTGTGGGAGTCTCACTGTTTAACACTGAACACTGGGGGAGTCTCACTGATTAACACTGAACACTGTGGGAGTCTCACTGATTAACACTGAACCCTGTGGGAGTCTCACTGATTAACACTGAACCCTATGGGAGTCTCACTGATTAACACTGAACCCTATGGGAGTCTCACTGATTAACACATTAACCCTGAGGGAGTCTCACTGATTAACACTGAACCCTGTGGGAGTCTCAGTTATTAACACTGAACCCTGAGGGAGTCTCACTGATTAACACTGAACACTGGGGGAGTCTCACTGATTAACACTGAACCCTGTGGGAGTCTCACTGATTAACACTGAACCCTATGGGAGTCTCACTGATTAACACATTAACCCTAAGGGAGTCTCACTGATTAACACTGAACCCTGTGGGAGTCTCACTGATTAACACTGAACCCTGTGGGAGTCTCACTGATTAACACTGAACCCTATGGGAGTCTCATTGATTAACACAAGAACCCTGAGGGAGTCTCACTGATTAACACAGAACCCTGTGGGAGTCTCACTGATTAACACTGAACCCTGTGGGAGTGTCACTGATTAACACTGAACCCTATGGGAGTCTCATTGATTAACACTGAACCCTATGGGAGTCTCACTGATTAACACATGAACCCTGTGGGAGTCTCACTGATTTACACTGAACCCTGTGGGAGTCTCACTGATTAACACTGAACCCTATGGGAGTCTCACTGATTAACACATGAACCCTGAGGGAGTCTCACTGATTAACACTGAACCATATGGGAGTCTCACTGATTAACACTGAACCCTGTGGGAGTCTCACTGATTAAGAATGAACCCTTTGGGATTCTCACTGATTAACACTGAACCCTATGGGAGTCTCACTGATTAACACTGAACCCTGTGGGAGTCTCAGTTATTAACACTGAACCCTGAGGGAGTCTCACTGATTAACACTGAACACTGGGGGAGTCTCACTGATTAACACTGAACACTGTGGGAGTCTCACTGATTAACACTGAACCCTGTGGGAGTCTCACTGATTAACACTGAACCCTATGGGAGTCTCACTGATTAACACATTAACCCTAAGGGAGTCTGACTGATTAACACTGAACCCTGTGGGAGTCTCACTGATTAACACTGAACCCTGTGGGAGTCTCACTGATTAACACTGAACCCTGAGGGAGTCTCAGTTATTAACACTGAACCCTGAGGGAGTCTCACTGATTAACACTGAACCCTGTGGGAGTCTCACTGATTAACACTGAACCCTATGGGAGTCTCACTGATTAACACTGAACCCTATGGCAATCTCACTGATTAACACATGAACCCTGAGGGAGTCTCACTGATTAACACTGCACCCTATGGCAGTCTCACTGATTAACACATGAACCCTGAGGGAGCCTCACTGATTAACACTGAACCCTGTGGGAGTCTCACTGATTAACACTGAACCCTGTGGGAGTCTCACTGATTAACACTGAACCCTGAGGGAGTCTCAGTTATTAACACTGAACCCTGAGGGAGTCTCACTGATTAACACTGAACACTGTGGGAGTCTCACTGATTAACACTGAACACTGTGGGAGTCTCACTGATTTACACTGAACCCTGTGGGAGTCTCACTGATTAACACTGAACCCTATGGGAGTCTCACTGATTAACACATGAACCCTGAGGGAGTCTCACTGATTAACACTGAACCCTATGGGAGTCTCACTGATTAACACTGAAGCCTGTGGGAGTCTCACTGATTAAGACTGAACCCTATGGGAGTCTCACTGATTAACACTGAACTCTATGGGATTCTCACTGATTAACTCTGAACCCTATGGGAGTCTCACTGATTAACACTGAACCCTGTGGGAGTCTCACTGATTAAGACTGAACCCTGAGGGAGTCTCACTGATTAACACTGAACCCTATGGGAGTCTCACTGATTAACACTGAAGCCTGTGGGAGTCTCACTGTTTAAGACTGAACCCTATGGGAGTCTCACTGATTAACACTGAACTCTATGGGATTCTCACTGATTAACTCTGAACCCTATGGGAGTCTCACTGACTAACACATGAACCCTGTGAGAGTCTCACTGATTTACACTGAACCCTGTGGGAGTCTCACTGATTAACACTGAACCCTTTGGGAGTCTCACTGATTAACACATTAACCCTGAGGGAGTCTCACTGATTAACACTGAACCCTGTGGGAGTCTCACTGATTAACACTGAACCCTGTGGGAGTCTCACTGAGTAACACTGAACCCTGAGGGAGTCTCAGTTATTAACACTGAACCCTGAGGGAGTCTCACTGATTAACACTGAACACTGTGGGAGTCTCACTGATTAACACTGAACACTGTGGGAGTCTCACTGATTAACACTGAACCCTGTGGGAGTCTCACTGATTAACACTGAACCCTATGGGAGTCTCATTGATTAACACATGAACCCTGAGGGAGTCTCACTGATTAACACAGAACCCTGTGGGGGTCTCACTGATTAACAATGAACCCTGTGGGAGTGTCACTGATTAACAATGAACCCTATGGGAGTCTCATTGATTAACACTGAACCCTATGGGAGTCTCACTGATTAACACATGGACCCTGTGGGAGTCTCACTGATTTACACTGAACCCTGTGGGAGTCTCACTGATTAACACTGAACCCTATGGGAGTCTCATTGATTAACACATGAACCCTGAGGGAGTCTCACTGATTAACACTGAACCCTATGGGAGTCTCACTCGTTAACACTGAACCCTGTGGGAGTCTCACTGTTTAACACTGAACACTGGGGGAGTCTCACTGATTAACACTGAACACTGTGGGAGTCTCACTGATTAACACTGAACCCTGTGGGAGTCTCACTGATTAACACTGAACCCTATGGGAGTCTCACTGATTAACACTGAACCCTATGGGAGTCTCACTGATTAACACATTAACCCTGAGGGAGTCTCAGTTATTAACACTGAACCCTGAGGGAGTCTCACTGATTAACACTGAACACTGTGGGAGTCTCACTGATTAACACTGAACACTGTGGGAGTCTCACTGATTAACACTGAACCCTGTGGGAGTCTCACTGTTTAACACTGAACCCTATGGGAGTCTCATTGATTAACACATGAACCCTGAAGGAGTCTCACTGATTAACACAGAACCCTGTGGGAGTCTCACTGATTAACACTGAACCCTGTGGGAGTGTCACTGATTAACACTGAACCCTATGGGAGTCTCATTGATTAACACTGAAACCTATGGGAGTCTCACTGATTAACACATGAACCCTGTGGGAGTCTCACTGATTTACTCTGAACCCTGTGGGAGTCTCACTGATTAACACTGAACCCTATGGGAGTCTCACTGACTAACACATGAACCCTGTGGGAGTCTCACTGATTTACACTGAACCCTGTGGGAGTCTCACTGATTAACACTGAACCCTATGGGAGTCTCACTGATTAACACATTAACCCTGAGGGAGTCTCACTGATTAACACTGAACCCTGTGGGAGTCTCACTGATTAACACTGATCCCTGTGGGAGTCTCACTGCTTAACACAGAACCCTATGGGAGTCTCAGTGATTAACACTGAACCCTGTGGGAGTCTCACTGATTAACACTGAACCCTGAGGGAGTCTCAGTAATTACCACTGAACCCTGAGGGAGTCTCACTGATTTACACTGAACACTGTGGGAGTCTCACTGATTAACACTGAACACTGTGGGAGTCTCACTGATTAACACTGAACCCTATGGGAGTCTCACTGATTAACACATTAACCCTGAGGGAGTCTCACTGATTAACACTGAACCCTGTGGGAGTCTCAGTTATTAACACTGAACCCTGAGGGAGTCTCACTGATTAACACTGAACACTGGGGGAGTCTCACTGATTAACACTGAACCCTGTGGGAGTCTCACTGATTAACACTGAACCCTATGGGAGTCTCACTGATTAACACATTAACCCTAAGGGAGTCTCACTGATTAACACTGAACCCTGTGGGAGTCTCACTGATTAACACTGAACCCTGTGGGAGTCTCACTGATTAACACTGAACCCTATGGGAGTCTCATTGATTAACACAAGAACCCTGAGGGAGTCTCACTGATTAACACAGAACCCTGTGGGAGTCTCACTGATTAACACTGAACCCTGTGGGAGTGTCACTGATTAACACTGAACCCTATGGGAGTCTCATTGATTAACACTGAACCCTATGGGAGTCTCACTGATTAACACATGAACCCTGTGGGAGTCTCACTGATTTACACTGAACCCTGTGGGAGTCTCACTGATTAACACTGAACCCTATGGGAGTCTCACTGATTAACACATGAACCCTGAGGGAGTCTCACTGATTAACACTGAACCATATGGGAGTCTCACTGATTAACACTGAACCCTGTGGGAGTCTCACTGATTAAGAATGAACCCTTTGGGATTCTCACTGATTAACACTGAACCCTATGGGAGTCTCACTGATTAACACTGAACCCTGTGGGAGTCTCAGTTATTAACACTGAACCCTGAGGGAGTCTCACTGATTAACACTGAACACTGGGGGAGTCTCACTGATTAACACTGAACACTGTGGGAGTCTCACTGATTAACACTGAACCCTGTGGGAGTCTCACTGATTAACACTGAACCCTATGGGAGTCTCACTGATTAACACATTAACCCTAAGGGAGTCTGACTGATTAACACTGAACCCTGTGGGAGTCTCACTGATTAACACTGAACCCTGTGGGAGTCTCACTGATTAACACTGAACCCTGAGGGAGTCTCAGTTATTAACACTGAAACCTGAGGGAGTCTCACTGATTAACACTGAACCCTGTGGGAGTCTCACTGATTAACACTGAACCCTATGGGAGTCTCACTGATTAACACTGAACCCTATGGCAATCTCACTGATTAACACATGAACCCTGAGGGAGTCTCACTGATTAACACTGCACCCTATGGCAGTCTCACTGATTAACACATGAACCCTGAGGGAGCCTCACTGATTAACACTGAACCCTGTGGGAGTCTCACTGATTAACACTGAACCCTGTGGGAGTCTCACTGATTAACACTGAACCCTGAGGGAGTCTCAGTTATTAACACTGAACCCTGAGGGAGTCTCACTGATTAACACTGAACACTGTGGGAGTCTCACTGATTAACACTGAACACTGTGGGAGTCTCACTGATTTACACTGAACCCTGTGGGAGTCTCACTGATTAACACTGAACCCTATGGGAGTCTCACTGATTAACACATGAACCCTGAGGGAGTCTCACTGATTAACACTGAACCCTATGGGAGTCTCACTGATTAACACTGAAGCCTGTGGGAGTCTCACTGATTAAGACTGAACCCTATGGGAGTCTCACTGATTAACACTGAACTCTATGGGATTCTCACTGATTAACTCTGAACCCTATGGGAGTCTCACTGATTAACACTGAACCCTGTGGGAGTCTCACTGATTAAGACTGAACCCTGAGGGAGTCTCACTGATTAACACTGAACCCTATGGGAGTCTCACTGATTAACACTGAAGCCTGTGGGAGTCTCACTGTTTAAGACTGAACCCTATGGGAGTCTCACTGATTAACACTGAACTCTATGGGATTCTCACTGATTAACTCTGAACCCTATGGGAGTCTCACTGACTAACACATGAACCCTGTGAGAGTCTCACTGATTTACACTGAACCCTGTGGGAGTCTCACTGATTAACACTGAACCCTTTGGGAGTCTCACTGATTAACACATTAACCCTGAGGGAGTCTCACTGATTAACACTGAACCCTGTGGGAGTCTCACTGATTAACACTGAACCCTGTGGGAGTCTCACTGAGTAACACTGAACCCTGAGGGAGTCTCAGTTATTAACACTGAACCCTGAGGGAGTCTCACTGATTAACACTGAACACTGTGGGAGTCTCACTGATTAACACTGAACACTGTGGGAGTCTCACTGATTAACACTGAACCCTGTGGGAGTCTCACTGATTAACACTGAACCCTATGGGAGTCTCATTGATTAACACATGAACCCTGAGGGAGTCTCACTGATTAACACAGAACCCTGTGGGGGTCTCACTGATTAACAATGAACCCTGTGGGAGTGTCACTGATTAACAATGAACCCTATGGGAGTCTCATTGATTAACACTGAACCCTATGGGAGTCTCACTGATTAACACATGGACCCTGTGGGAGTCTCACTGATTTACACTGAACCCTGTGGGAGTCTCACTGATTAACACTGAACCCTATGGGAGTCTCATTGATTAACACATGAACCCTGAGGGAGTCTCACTGATTAACACTGAACCCTATGGGAGTCTCACTCGTTAACACTGAACCCTGTGGGAGTCTCACTGTTTAACACTGAACACTGGGGGAGTCTCACTGATTAACACTGAACACTGTGGGAGTCTCACTGATTAACACTGAACCCTGTGGGAGTCTCACTGATTAACACTGAACCCTATGGGAGTCTCACTGATTAACACTGAACCCTATGGGAGTCTCACTGATTAACACATTAACCCTGAGGGAGTCTCAGTTATTAACACTGAACCCTGAGGGAGTCTCACTGATTAACACTGAACACTGTGGGAGTCTCACTGATTAACACTGAACACTGTGGGAGTCTCACTGATTAACACTGAACCCTGTGGGAGTCTCACTGTTTAACACTGAACCCTATGGGAGTCTCATTGATTAACACATGAACCCTGAAGGAGTCTCACTGATTAACACAGAACCCTGTGGGAGTCTCACTGATTAACACTGAACCCTGTGGGAGTGTCACTGATTAACACTGAACCCTATGGGAGTCTCATTGATTAACACTGAAACCTATGGGAGTCTCACTGATTAACACATGAACCCTGTGGGAGTCTCACTGATTTACTCTGAACCCTGTGGGAGTCTCACTGATTAACACTGAACCCTATGGGAGTCTCACTGACTAACACATGAACCCTGTGGGAGTCTCACTGATTTACACTGAACCCTGTGGGAGTCTCACTGATTAACACTGAACCCTATGGGAGTCTCACTGATTAACACATTAACCCTGAGGGAGTCTCACTGATTAACACTGAACCCTGTGGGAGTCTCACTGATTAACACTGATCCCTGTGGGAGTCTCACTGCTTAACACAGAACCCTATGGGAGTCTCAGTGATTAACACTGAACCCTGTGGGAGTCTCACTGATTAACACTGAACCCTGAGGGAGTCTCAGTAATTACCACTGAACCCTGAGGGAGTCTCACTGATTTACACTGAACACTGTGGGAGTCTCACTGATTAACACTGAACACTGTGGGAGTCTCACTGATTAACACTGAACCCTGTGGGAGTCTCACTGATTAACCCTGAACCCTATGGGAGTCTCATTGATTAACACATGAACCCTGAGGGAGTCTCACTGATTAACACAGAACACTGTGGGAGTCTCAATGATTAACACTGAACCCTGTGGGAGTGTCACTGATTAACACTGAACCATATGGGAGTCTGATTGATTAACACTGAACCCTATGGGAGACTCACTGATTAACACATGAACCCTGTGGGAGTCTCACTGATTAACACTGAACCCTATGGGAGTCTCACTGATTAACACTGAACCCTGTGGGAGTCTCAGTTATTAACACTGAACCCTGAGGGAGTCTCACTGATTAACACTGAACACTGGGGAAGTCTCACTGATTAACACTGCACACTGTGGGAGTCTCACTGATTAACACTGAACCCTGTGGGAGTCTCACTGATTAACACTGAACCCTATGGGAGTCTCATTGATTAACACATGAACCCTGAGGGAGTCTCACTGATTAACACTGAACCCTGTGGGAGTCTCACTGATTAACACTGAACCCTGTGGGAGTCTCATTGATTAACACTGAACCCTATGGGAGTCTCACTGATTAACACATGAACCCTGAGGGAGTCTCAATGATTAACACTGAACCCTGTGGGAGTTTCACTGATTAACACTGAACCCTATGGGAGTCTCAATGATTAACACTGAACCCTATGGGAGACTCACTGATCAACACATGAACCCTGAGGGAGTCTCACTGATTAACACTGAACCCTGTTGGAGTCTCACTGATTAACACTGAACCCTATGGGAGTCTCATTGATTAACACTGAACCCTGTGGGAGTCTCACTGATTAACACATGAACCCTGTGGGAGTGTCACTGATTTACCCAAAACCTATGGGAGTCTCACTGATTAACACTGAACCCTATGGGAGTCTCACTGATTAACACTGAACCATATGGGAGTCTCACTGATCAACACTGAACCCTGTGGGAGTCTCACTGATTAACACTGCACCCTATGGGAGTTTCACTGATTAACACTGAACCCTGTGGGAGTCTCACTGATTAACACTGAACCCTGTGGGAGTCTCACTGATTAACACTGATCCCTGTGGGAGTCTCACTGCTTAACACTGAACCCTATGGGAGTCTCACTGATTAACACTGAACCCTGTGAGAGTCTCACTGATTAAGACCGAACCCTATGGGAGTCTCACTGATTAACACTGAAACCTATGGGAGTCTCACTGATTAACACTGAACCCTATGGGAGTCTCACTGATTAACACTGAACCCTGTGGGAGTCTCACTGATTAACACTGAACCCTATGGGAGTCTCACTGATTAAAACATGAACCCTGTGGGAGTCTCACTGATTTACACTGAACCCTGTGGGAGTCTCACTGATTAACACTGAACCATATGGGAGTCTCACTGATTAACACATGAACCCTGAGGGAGTCTCACTGATTAACACTGAACCCTGTGGGAGTCTCACTGATTAACACTGAACCCTATGGGAGTCTCACTGACTAACACATGAACCCTGTGAGAGTCTCACTGATTTACACTGAACCCAGTGGGAGTCTCACTGATTAACACTGAACCATTTGGGAGTCTCACTGATTAACACATTAACCCTGAGGGAGTCTCACTGATTAACACTGAACCCTGTGGGAGTCTCACTGATTAACACTGCACCCTGTGGGAGTCTCACTGAGTAACACTGAACCCTGAGGGAGTCTCAGTTATTAACACTGAACGCTGAGGGAGTCTCACTGATTAACACTGAACACTGTGGGAGTCTCACTGATTAACACTGAACCCTGAGGGAGTGTCAGTAATTAACACTGAACCCTGAGGGAGTCTCACTGATTTACACTGAACACTGTGGGAGTCTCACTGATTAACACTGAACACTGTGGGAGTCTCACTTATTAACACTGAACCCTGTGGGAGTCTCACTGATTAACACTGAACCCTATGGGAGTCTCATTGATTAACACATGAACCCTGAGGGAGTCTCACTGATTAACACAGATCACTGTGGGAGTCTCACTGATTAACACTGAACCCTATGGGAGTCTCATTGATTAACACTGAACCCTGTGGGAGTCTCACTGATTAACACATGAACCCTGTGGGAGTCTCCCTGATTAACACTGAACCATATGGGAGTCTCAATGATCAACACTGAACCCTGTGGGAGTCTCACTGATTAACACTGCACCCTATCGGAGTTTCACTGATTAACACTGAACCCTGTGGGAGTCTCACTGATTAACACTGAACCCTGTGGGAGTCTCACTGATTAACACTGATTCCTGTGGGAGTCTCACTGCTTAACACTGAACCCTATGGGAGTCTCACTGATTAACACTGAACCCTGTGGGAGTCTCACTGATTAACACTGATCCCTGTGGGAGTCTCACTGCTTAACACTGAACCCTGTGGGAGTCTCACTGATTTACACTGAACCCTGTGGGAGTCTCACTGATTAACACTGAACCATATGGGAGTCTCACTGATTAACACATGAACCCTGAGGGAGTCTCACTGATTAACACTGAACCCTGTGGGAGTCTCACTGATTAACACTGAACCCTATGGGAGTCTCACTGACTAACACATGAACCCTGTGAGAGTCTCACTGATTTACACTGAACCCAGTGGGAGTCTCACTGATTAACACTGAACCCTTTGGGAGTCTCACTGATTAACACATTAACCCTGAGGGAGTCTCACTGATTAACACTGAACCCTGTGGGAGTCTCAGTGATTAACACTGAACCCTGTGGGAGTCTCACTGAGTAACACTGAACCCTGAGGGAGTCTCAGTTATTAACACTGAACGCTGAGGGAGTCTCACTGATTAACACTGAACACTGTGGGAGTCTCACTGATTAACACTGAACCCTGAGGGAGTGTCAGTAATTAACACTGAACCCTGAGGGAGTCTCACTGATTTACACTGAACACTGTGGGAGTCTCACTGATTAACACTGAACACTGTGGGAGTCTCACTTATTAACACTGAACCCTGTGGGAGTCTCACTGATTAACACTGAACCCTATGGGAGTCTCATTGATTAACACATGAACCCCGAGGGAGTCTCACTGATTAACACAGAACACTGTGGGAGTCTCACTGATTAACACATGAACCCTGTGGGAGTCTCCCTGATTAACACTGAACCATATGGGAGTCTCAATGATCAACACTGAACCCTGTGGGAGTCTCACTGATTAACACTGCACCCTATCGGAGTTTCACTGATTAACACTGAACCCTGTGGGAGTCGCACTGATTAACACTGAACCCTGTGGGAGTCTCACTGATTAACACTGATTCCTGTGGGAGTCTCACTGCTTAACACTGAACCCTATGGGAGTCTCACTGATTAACACTGAACCCTGTGGGAGTCTCACTGATAAACACTGATCCCTGTGGGAGTCTCACTGCTTAACACTGAACCCTATGGGAGTCTCACTGATTAACACTGAACCCTGTGAGAGTCTCACTGATTAAGACCGAACCCTATGGGAGTCTCACTGATTAACACTGAAACCTATGGGAGTCTCACTGATTAACACTTAACCCTATGGGAGTCTCACTGATTAACACTGAACCCTGTGGGAGTCTCACTGATTAACACTGAACCCTATGGGAGTCTCACTGATTTACACTGAACCCTGTGGGAGTCTCACTGATTAACACTGAACCATATGGGAGTCTCACTGATTAACACATGAACCCTGAGGGAGTCTCACTGATTAACACTGAACCCTGTGATAGTCCCACTGATTAACACTGAACCCTATGGGAGTCTCACTGACTAACACATGAACCCTGTGAGAGTCTCACTGATTTACACTGAACCCTGTGGGAGTCTCACTGATTAACACTGAACCCTTTCGGAGTCTCACTGATTAACACATTAACCCTGAGGGAGTCTCACTGATTAACACTGAACCCTGTGGGAGTCTCACTGATTAACACTGAACCCAGTGGGAGTCTCACTGATTAACACTGAACCCTTTGGGAGTCTCACTGATTAACACATTAACCCTGAGGGAGTCTCACTGATTAACACTGAACCCTGTGGGAGTCTCAGTGATTAACACTGAACCCTGTGGGAGTCTCACTGAGTAACACTGAACCCTGAGGGAGTCTCAGTTATTAACACTGAACGCTGAGGGAGTCTCACTGATTAACACTGAACACTGTGGGAGTCTCACTGATTAACACTGAACCCTGAGGGAGTGTCAGTAATTAACACTGAACCCTGAGGGAGTCTCACTGATTTACACTGAACACTGTGGGAGTCTCACTGATTAACACTGAACACTGTGGGAGTCTCACTTATTAACACTGAACCCTGTGGGAGTCTCACTGATTAACACTGAACCCTATGGGAGTCTCATTGATTAACACATGAACCCTGAGGGAGTCTCACTGATTAACACAGAACACTGTGGGAGTCTCACTGATTAACACTGAACCATATGGGAGTCTCAATGATCAACACTGAACCCTGTGGGAGTCTCACTGATTAACACTGCACCCTATCGGAGTTTCACTGATTAACACTGAACCCTGTGGGAGTCGCACTGATTAACACTGAACCCTGTGGGAGTCTCACTGATTAACACTGATTCCTGTGGGAGTCTCACTGCTTAACACTGAACCCTATGGGAGTCTCACTGATTAACACTGAACCCTGTGGGAGTCTCACTGATAAACACTGATCCCTGTGGGAGTCTCACTGCTTAACACTGAACCCTATGGGAGTCTCACTGATTAACACTGAACCCTGTGAGAGTCTCACTGATTAAGACCGAACCCTATGGGAGTCTCACTGATTAACACTGAAACCTATGGGAGTCTCACTGATTAACACTTAACCCTATGGGAGTCTCACTGATTAACACTGAACCCTGTGGGAGTCTCACTGATTAACACTGAACCCTATCGGAGTCTCACTGATTAAAACATGAACCCTGTGGGAGTCTCACTGATTTACACTGAACCCTGTGGGAGTCTCACTGATTAACACTGAACCATATGGGAGTCTCACTGATTAACACATGAACCCTGAGGGAGTCTCACTGATTAACACTGAACCCTGTGATAGTCCCACTGATTAACACTGAACCCTATGGGAGTCTCACTGACTAACACATGAACCCTGTGAGAGTCTCACTGATTTACACTGAACCCTGTGGGAGTCTCACTGATTAACACATTAACCCTGAGGGAGTCTCACTGATTAACACTGAACCCTGTGGGAGTCTCACTGATTAACACTGAACCCTGTGGGAGTCTCACTGAGTAACACTGAACCCTGAGGGAGTCTCAGTTATTAACACTGAACGCTGAGGGAGTCTCACTGATTAACACTGAACACTGTGGGAGTCTCACTGATTAACACTGAACCCTGAGGGAGTGTCAGTAATTAACACTGAACCCTGAGGGAGTCTCACTGATTTACACTGAACACTGTGGGAGTCTCACTGATTAACACTGAACACTGTGGGAGTCTCACTGATTAACACTGAACACTGTGGGAGTCTCACTGATTAACACTGCACCCTATGGGAGTCTCATTGATTAACACATGAACCCTGAGGGAGTCTCACTGATTAACACAGAACACTGTGGGAGTCTCACTGATTAACACTGAACCCTATGGGAGTCTCATTGATTAACACTGAACCCTGTGGGAGTCTCACTGATTAACACATGAACCCTGTGGGAGTCTCACTGATTAACACTGAACCATATGGGAGTCTCAATGATCAACACTGAACCATATGGGAGTCTCACTGATTAACACATGAACCCTGAGGGAGTCTCACTGATTAACACTGAACCCTGTGGGAGTCTCACTGATTAACACTGAACCCTATGGGAGTCTCACTGACTAACACATGAACCCTGTGAGAGTCTCACTGATTTACACTGAACCCAGTGGGAGTCTCACTGATTAACACTGAACCATTTGGGAGTCTCACTGATTAACACATTAACCCTGAGGGAGTCTCACTGATTAACACTGAACCTTGTGGGAGTCTCACTGATTAACACTGAACCCTGTGGGAGTCTCACTGAGTAACACTGAACCCTGAGGGAGTCTCAGTTATTAACACTGAACGCTGAGGGAGTCTCACTGATTAACACTGAACACTGTGGGAGTCTCACTGATTAACACTGAACCCTGAGGGAGTGTCAGTAATTAACACTGAACGCTGAGGGAGTCTCACTGATTTACACTGAACACTGTGGGAGTCTCACTGATTAACACTGAACACTGTGGGAGTCTCACTTATTAACACTGAACCCTGTGGGAGTCTCACTGATTAACACTGAACCCTATGGGAGTCTCATTGATTAACACATGAACCCTGAGGGAGTCTCACTGATTAACACAGAACACTGTGGGAGTCTCACTGATTAACACTGAACCCTATGGGAGTCTCATTGATTAACACTGAACCCTGTGGGAGTCTCACTGATTAACACATGAACCCTGTGGGAGTCTCCCTGATTAACACTGAACCATATGGGAGTCTCAATGATCAACACTGAACCCTGTGGGAGTCTCACTGATTAACACTGCACCCTATCGGAGTTTCACTGATTAACACTGAACCCTGTGGGAGTCTCACTGATTAACACTGAACCCTGTGGGAGTCTCACTGATTAACACTGATTCCTGTGGGAGTCTCACTGCTTAACACTGAACCCTATGGGAGTCTCACTGATTAACACTGAACCCTGTGAGAGTCTCACTGATTAACACTGATCCCTGTGGGAGTCTCACTGCTTAACACTGAATCCTGTGGGAGTCTCACTGATTTACACTGAACCCTGTGGGAGTCTCACTGATTAACACTGAACCATATGGGAGTCTCACTGATTAACACATGAACCCTGAGGGAGTCTCACTGATTAACACTGAACCATGTGGGAGTCTCACTGATTAACACTGAACCCTATGGGAGTCTCACTGACTAACACATGAACCCTGTGAGAGTCTCACTGATTTACACTGAACCCAGTGGGAGTCTCACTGATTAACACTGAACCCTTTGGGAGTCTCACTGATTAACACATTAACCCTGAGGGAGTCTCACTGATTAACACTGAACCCTGTGGGAGTCTCACTGATTAACACTGAACCCTGTGGGAGTCTCACTGAGTAACACTGAACCCTGAGGGAGTCTCAGTTATTAACACTGAACGCTGAGGGAGTCTCACTGATTAACACTGAACACTGTGGGAGTCTCACTGATTAACACTGAACCCTGAGGGAGTGTCAGTAATTAACACTGAACCCTGAGGGAGTCTCACTGATTTACACTGAACACTGTGGGAGTCTCACTGATTAACACTGAACACTGTGGGAGTCTCACTTATTAACACTGAACCCTGTGGGAGTCTCACTGATTAACACTGAACCCTATGGGAGTCTCATTGATTAACACATGAACCCTGAGGGAGTCTCACTGATTAACACAGAACACTGTGGGAGTCTCACTGATTAACACATGAACCCTGTGGGAGTCTCCCTGATTAACACTGAACCATATGGGAGTCTCAATGATCAACACTGAACCCTGTGGGAGTCTCACTGATTAACACTGCACCCTATCGGAGTTTCACTGATTAACACTGAACCCTATGGGAGTCTCACTGATTAAAACATGAACCCTGTGGGAGTCTCACTGATTTACACTGAACCCTGTGGGAGTCTCACTGATTAACACTGAACCATATGGGAGTCTCACTGATTAACACATGAACCCTGAGGGAGTCTCACTGATTAACACTGAACCCTGTGATAGTCCCACTGATTAACACTGAACCCTATGGGAGTCTCACTGACTAACACATGAACCCTGTGAGAGTCTCACTGATTTACACTGAACCCTGTGGGAGTCTCACTGATTAACACATTAACCCTGAGGGAGTCTCACTGATTAACACTGAACCCTGTGGGAGTCTCACTGATTAACACTGAACCCTGTGGGAGTCTCACTGAGTAACACTGAACCCTGAGGGAGTCTCAGTTATTAACACTGAACGCTGAGGGAGTCTCACTGATTAACACTGAACACTGTGGGAGTCTCACAGATTAACACTGAACCCTGAGGGAGTGTCAGTAATTAACACTGAACCCTGAGGGAGTCTCACTGATTTACACTGAACACTGTGGGAGTCTCACTGATTAACACTGAACACTGTGGGAGTCTCACTGATTAACACTGAACCCTGTGGGAGTCTCACTGATTAACACTGCACCCTATGGGAGTCTCATTGATTAACACATGAACCCTGAGGGAGTCTCACTGATTAACACAGAACACTGTGGGAGTCTCACTGATTAACACTGAACCCTATGGGAGTCTCATTGATTAACACTGAACCCTGTGGGAGTCTCACTGATTAACACATGAACCCTGTGGGAGTCTCACTGATTAACACTGAACCATATGGGAGTCTCAATGATCAACACTGAACCATATGGGAGTCTCACTGATTAACACATTAACCCTGAGGGAGTCTCACTGATTAACACTGAACCCTGTGGGAGTCTCACTGATTAACACTGAACCCTATGGGAGTCTCACTGACTAACACATGAACCCTGTGAGAGTCTCACTGATTTACACTGAACCCAGTGGGAGTCTCACTGATTAACACTGAACCATTTGGGAGCTCACTGATTAACACATTAACCCTGAGGGAGTCTCACTGATTAACACTGAACCTTGTGGGAGTCTCACTGATTAACACTGAACCCTGTGGGAGTCTCACTGAGTAACACTGAACCCTGAGGGAGTCTCAGTTATTAACACTGAACGCTGAGGGAGTCTCACTGATTAACACTGAACACTGTGGGAGTCTCACTGATTAACACTGAACCCTGAGGGAGTGTCAGTAATTAACACTGAACGCTGAGGGAGTCTCACTGATTTACACTGAACACTGTGGGAGTCTCACTGATTAACACTGAACACTGTGGGAGTCTCACTTATTAACACTGAACCCTGTGGGAGTCTCACTGATTAACACTGAACCCTATGGGAGTCTCATTGATTAACACATGAACCCTGAGGGAGTCTCACTGATTAACACAGAACACTGTGGGAGTCTCACTGATTAACACTGAACCCTATGGGAGTCTCATTGATTAACACTGAACCCTGTGGGAGTCTCACTGATTAACACATGAACCCTGTGGGAGTCTCCCTGATTAACACTGAACCATATGGGAGTCTCAATGATCAACACTGAACCCTGTGGGAGTCTCACTGATTAACACTGCACCCTATCGGAGTTTCACTGATTAACACTGAACCCTGTGGGAGTCTCACTGATTAACACTGAACCCTGTGGGAGTCTCACTGATTAACACTGATTCCTGTGGGAGTCTCACTGCTTAACACTGAACCCTATGGGAGTCTCACTGATTAACACTGAACCCTGTGGGAGTCTCACTGATTAACACTGATCCCTGTGGGAGTCTCACTGCTTAACACTGAATCCTGTGGGAGTCTCACTGATTTACACTGAACACTGTGGGAGTCTCACTGATTAACACTGAACACTGTGGGAGTCTCACTTATTAACACTGAACCCTGTGGGAGTCTCACTGATTAACACTGAACCCTATGGGAGTCTCATTGATTAACACATGAACCCTGAGGGAGTCTCACTGATTAACACAGAACACTGTGGGAGTCTCACTGATTAACACTGAACCCTATGGGAGTCTCATTGATTAACACTGAACCCTGTGGGAGTCTCACTGATTAACACATGAACCCTGTGGGAGTCTCCCTGATTAACACTGAACCATATGGGAGTCTCAATGATCAACACTGAACCCTGTGGGAGTCTCACTGATTAACACTGCACCCTATCGGAGTTTCACTGATTAACACTGAACCCTGTGGGAGTCTCACTGATTAACACTGAACCCTGTGGGAGTCTCACTGATTAACACTGATTCCTGTGGGAGTCTCACTGCTTAACACTGAACCCTATGGGAGTCTCACTGATTAACACTGAACCCTGTGGGAGTCTCACTGATTAACACTGATCCCTGTGGGAGTCTCACTGCTTAACACTGAATCCTGTGGGAGTCTCACTGATTTACACTGAACCCTGTGGGAGTCTCACTGATTAACACTGAACCATATGGGAGTCTCACTGATTAACACATGAACCCTGAGGGAGTCTCACTGATTAACACTGAACCCTGTGGGAGTCTCACTGATTAACACTGAACCCTATGGGAGTCTCACTGACTAACACATGAACCCTGTGAGAGTCTCACTGATTTACACTGAACCCAGTGGGAGTCTCACTGATTAACACTGAACCCTTTGGGAGTCTCACTGATTAACACATTAACCCTGAGGGAGTCTCACTGATTAACACTGAACCCTGTGGGAGTCTCACTGATTAACACTGAACCCTGTGGGAGTCTCACTGAGTAACACTGAACCCTGAGGGAGTCTCAGTTATTAACACTGAACGCTGAGGGAGTCTCACTGATTAACACTGAACACTGTGGGAGTCTCACTGATTAACACTGAACCCTGAGGGAGTGTCAGTAATTAACACTGAACCCTGAGGGAGTCTCACTGATTTACACTGAACACTGTGGGAGTCTCACTGATTAACACTGAACACTGTGGGAGTCTCACTTATTAACACTGAACCCTGTGGGAGTCTCACTGATTAACACTGAACCCTATGGGAGTCTCATTGATTAACACATGAACCCTGAGGGAGTCTCACTGATTAACACAGAACACTGTGGGAGTCTCACTGATTAACACATGAACCCTGTGGGAGTCTCCCTGATTAACACTGAACCATATGGGAGTCTCAATGATCAACACTGAACCCTGTGGGAGTCTCACTGATTAACACTGCACCCTATCGGAGTTTCACTGATTAACACTGAACCCTGTGGGAGTCGCACTGATTAACACTGAACCCTGTGGGAGTCTCACTGATTAACACTGATTCCTGTGGGAGTCTCACTGCTTAACACTGAACCCTATGGGAGTCTCACTGATTAACACTGAACCCTGTGGGAGTCTCACTGATAAACACTGATCCCTGTGGGAGTCTCACTGCTTAACACTGAACCCTATGGGAGTCTCACTGATTCACACTGAACCCTGTGAGAGTCTCACTGATTAAGACCGAACCCTATGGGAGTCTCACTGATTAACACTGAAACCTATGGGAGTCTCACTGATTAACACTTAACCCTATGGGAGTCTCACTGATTAACACTGAACCCTGTGGGAGTCTCACTGATTAACACTGAACCCTATGGGAGTCTCACTGATTCACACTGAACCCTGTGAGAGTCTCACTGATTAAGACCGAACCCTATGGGAGTCTCACTGATTAACACTGAAACCTATGGGAGTCTCACTGATTAACACTTAACCCTATGGGAGTCTCACTGATTAACACTGAACCCTGTGGGAGTCTCACTGATTTACACTGAACCCTGTGGGAGTCTCACTGATTAACACTGAACCATATGGGAGTCTCACTGATTAACACATGAACCCTGAGGGAGTCTCACTGATTAACACTGAACCCTGTGGGAGTCTCACTGATTAACACTGAACCCTATGGGAGTCTCACTGACTAACACATGAACCCTGTGAGAGTCTCACTGATTTACACTGAACCCAGTGGGAGTCTCACTGATTAACACTGAACCCTTTGGGAGTCTCACTGATTAACACATTAACCCTGAGGGAGTCTCACTGATTAACACTGAACCCTGTGGGAGTCTCACTGATTAACACTGAACCCTGTGGGAGTCTCACTGAGTAACACTGAACCCTGAGGGAGTCTCAGTTATTAACACTGAACGCTGAGGGAGTCTCACTGATTAACACTGAACACTGTGGGAGTCTCACTGATTAACACTGAACCCTGAGGGAGTGTCAGTAATTAACACTGAACCCTGAGGGAGTCTCACTGATTTACACTGAACACTGTGGGAGTCTCACTGATTAACACTGAACACTGTGGGAGTCTCACTTATTAACACTGAACCCTGTGGGAGTCTCACTGATTAACACTGAACCCTATGGGAGTCTCATTGATTAACACATGAACCCTGAGGGAGTCTCACTGATTAACACAGAACACTGTGGGAGTCTCACTGATTAACACATGAACCCTGTGGGAGTCTCCCTGATTAACACTGAACCATATGGGAGTCTCAATGATCAACACTGAACCCTGTGGGAGTCTCACTGATTAACACTGCACCCTATCGGAGTTTCACTGATTAACACTGAACCCTGTGGGAGTCGCACTGATTAACACTGAACCCTGTGGGAGTCTCACTGATTAACACTGATTCCTGTGGGAGTCTCACTGCTTAACACTGAACCCTATGGGAGTCTCACTGATTAACACTGAACCCTGTGGGAGTCTCACTGATAAACACTGATCCCTGTGGGAGTCTCACTGCTTAACACTGAACCCTATGGGAGTCTCACTGATTCACACTGAACCCTGTGAGAGTCTCACTGATTAAGACCGAACCCTATGGGAGTCTCACTGATTAACACTGAAACCTATGGGAGTCTCACTGATTAACACTTAACCCTATGGGAGTCTCACTGATTAACACTGAACCCTGTGGGAGTCTCACTGATTAACACTGAACCCTATGGGAGTCTCACTGATTAAAACATGAACCCTGTGGGAGTCTCACTGATTTACACTGAACCCTGTGGGAGTCTCACTGATTAACACTGAACCATATGGGAGTCTCACTGATTAACACATGAACCCTGAGGGAGTCTCACTGATTAACACTGAACCCTGTGATAGTCCCACTGATTAACACTGAACCCTATGGGAGTCTCACTGACTAACACATGAACCCTGTGAGAGTCTCACTGATTTACACTGAACCCTGTGGGAGTCTCACTGATTAACACTGAACCCTTTGGGAGTCTCACTGATTAACACATTAACCCTGAGGGAGTCTCACTGATTAACACTGAACCCTGTGGGAGTCTCACTGATTAACACTGAACCCTGTGGGAGTCTCACTGAGTAACACTGAACCCTGAGGGAGTCTCAGTTATTAACACTGAACGCTGAGGGAGTCTCACTGATTAACACTGAACACTGTGGGAGTCTCACTGATTAACACTGAACCCTGAGGGAGTGTCAGTAATTAACACTGAACCCTGAGGGAGTCTCACTGATTTACACTGAACACTGTGGGAGTCTCACTGATTAACACTGAACACTGTTGGAGTCTCACTGATTAACACTGAACCCTGTGGGAGTCTCACTGATTAACACTGCACCCTATGGGAGTCTCATTGATTAACACATGAACCCTGAGGGAGTCTCACTGATTAACACAGAACACTGTGGGAGTCTCACTGATTAACACTGAACCCTATGGGAGTCTCATTGATTAACACTGAACCCTGTGGGAGTCTCACTGATTAACACATGAACCCTGTGGGAGTCTCACTGATTAACACTGAACCATATGGGAGTCTCAATGATCAACACTGAACCCTGTGGGAGTCTCACTGATTAACACTGCACCCTATCGGAGTTTCACTGATTAACACTGAACCCTGTGGGAGTCTCACTGATTAACACTGAACCCTGTGGGAGTCTCACTGATTAACACTGATTCCTGTGGGAGTCTCACTGCTTAACACTGAACCCTATGGGAGTCTCACTGATTAACACTGAACCCTGTGAGAGTCTCACTGATTAAGACCGAACCCTATGGGAGTCTCACTGATTAACACTGAACCCTATGGGAGTCTCATTGATTAACACTGAACCCTGTGGGAGTCTCACTGATTAACACATGAACCCTGTGGGAGTCTCACTGATTAACACTGAACCATATGGGAGTCTCACTGATCAACACTGAACCCTGTGGGAGTCTCACTGATTAACACTGCACCCTATCGGAGTTTCACTGATTAACACTGAACCCTGTGGGAGTCTCACTGATTAACACTGAACCCTGTGGGAGTCTCACTGATTAAGACCGAACCCTATGGGAGTCTCACTGATTAACACTGAAACCTATGGGAGCCTCACTGATTAACACTGAACCCTATGGGAGTCTCACTGATTAACACTGAACCCTGTGGGAGTCTCACTGATTAACACTGAACCCTATGGGAGTATCACTGATTAACACATGAACCCTGTGGGAGTCTCACTGATTTACACTGAACCCTTTGGGAGTCTCACTGATTAACACTGAACCATATGGGAGTCTCACTGATTAACACATGAACCCTGAGGGAGTGTCACTGATTAACACTGAACCCTGTGGGAGTCTCACTGATTAACACTGAACCCTATGGGAGTCTCACTGACTAACACATGAATCCTGTGAGAGTCTCACTGATTTACACTGAACCCTGTGGGAGTCTCACTGATTAACACTGAACCCTTTGGGAGTCTCACTGATTAACACATTAACCCTGAGGGAGTCTCACTGATTAACACTGAACCCTGTGGGAGTCTCACTGATCAACACTGAACCCTGTGGGAGTCTCACTGAATAACACTGAACCCTGAGGGAGTCTCAGTTATTAACACTGAACCCTGAGGGAGTCTCACTGATTAACACTGAACACTGTGGGAGTCTCACTGATTAACACTGAACCCTGAGGGAGTCTCAGTAATTAACACTGAACCCTGAGGGAGTCTCACTGATTTACACTGAACACTCTGGGAGTCTCACTGATTAACACTGAACACTGTGGGAGTCTCACTGATTAACACTGAACCCTGTGGGAGTCTCACTGATTAACACTGAACCCTATGGGGGTCTCATTGATTAACACATGAACCCTGAGGGAGTCTCACTGATTAATACAGAACACTGTGGGAGTCTCACTGATTAACACTGAACCCTGTGGGAGTGTCACTGATTAACACTGAACCCTATGGGAGTCTGATTGATTAACACTGAACCCTATGGGAGTCTCACTGATTAACACATGAACCCTGTGGGAGTCTCACTGATTAACACTGAACCCTAAGGGAGTCTCACTGATTAACACTGAACCCTGTGGGAGTCTCAGTTATTAACACTGAACCCTGAGGGAGTCTCACTGATTAACACTGAACACTGGGGAAGTCTCACTGATTAACACTGAACACTGTGGGAGTCTCACTGATTAACACTGAACCCTGTGGGAGTCTCACTGATTAACACATGAACCCTGTGGGAGTCTCACTGATTTACACTGAACCCTGTGGGAGTCTCACTGATTAACACTGAACCATATGGGAGTCTCACTGATTAACACATGAACCCTGAGGGAGTTTCACTGATTAACACTGAACCCTGTGGGAGTCTCACTGATTAACACTGAACCCTATGGGAGTCTCACTGACTAACACATGAACCCTGTGAGAGTCTCACTGATTTACACTGAACCCTGTGGGAGTCTCACTGATTAACACTGAACCCTTTGGGAGTCTCACTGATTAACACATTAACCCTGAGGGAGTCTCACTGATTAACACTGAACCCTGTGGGAGTCTCACTGATTAACACTGAACCCTGTGGGAGTCTCACTGATTAACACTGAATCCTAAGGGAGTCTCACTGATTAAAACTGAACCCTATGGGAGTCTCACTGATTAACACTGAACCCTGTGGGAGTCTCACTGATTAACACTGAACCCTATGGGAGTCTCACTGATTAACACATGAAGCCTGAGGGAGTCCCACTGATTAACACTGAACCCTATGGGAGTCTCACTGATTAACACTGAACCCTGTGGGAGTCTCACTGATTAAGACTGAACCCTATGGGAGTCTCACTGATTAACACTGAACTCTATGGGATTCTCACTGATTAAAACTGAACAATATGGGAGTCTCACTGATTAACACTGAACCCTGTGGGAGTCTCAGTTATTAATACTGAACCCTGAGGGAGTCTCACTGATTAACACTGAACCCTGTGGGAGTCTCACTGATTAACACTGAACCCTGAGGGAGTCTCAGTTATGAACATTGAACCCTGAGGGAGTCTCACTGATTAACACATGAACCCTGAGGGAGTTTCACTGATTAACACTGAACCCTGTGGGAGTCTCACTGATTAACACTGAACCCTATGGGAGTCTCACTGACTAACACATGAACCCTGTGAGAGTCTCACTGATTTACACTGAACCCTGTGGGAGTCTCACTGATTAACACTGAACCCTTTGGGAGTCTCACTGATTAACACATTAACCCTGAGGGAGTCTCACTGATTAACACTGAACCCTGTGGGAGTCTCACTGATTAACACTGAACCCTGTGGGAGTCTCACTGATTAACACTGAATCCTAAGGGAGTCTCACTGATTAAAACTGAACCCTATGGGAGTCTCACTGATTAACACTGAACCCTGTGGGAGTCTCACTGATTAACACTGAACCCTATGGGAGTCTCACTGATTAACACATGAACAATGAGGGAGTCCCACTGATTAACACTGAACCCTATGGGAGTCTCACTGATTAACACTGAACCCTGTGGGAGTCTCACTGATTAAGACTGAACCCTATGGGAGTCTCACTGATTAACACTGAACTCTATGGGATTCTCACTGATTAAAACTGAACAATATGGGAGTCTCACTGATTAACACTGAACCCTGTGGGAGTCTCAGTTATTAATACTGAACCCTGAGGGAGTCTCACTGATTAACACTGAACCCTGTGGGAGTCTCACTGATTAACACTGAACCCTGAGGGAGTCTCAGTTATTAACATTGAACCCTGAGGGAGTCTCACTGATTACCACTGAACACTGTGGGAGTCTCACTGATTAACACTGAACACTGTGGGAGTCTCACTGATTAACACTGAACCCTATGGGAGTCTCACTGATTAACACATGAACCTTGAGGGAGTCTCACTGATTAACACTGAACCCTGTGGGAGTCTCACTGATTAACACTGAACCCTGTGGGAGTCTCACTGATTAACACTGAAACCTGTGGGAGTCTCACTGATTAAGACTGAACCCTATGGGAGTATCACTGATTAACACTGAACCCTATGGGAGTCTCACTGATTAACACTGAACCCTGTGGGAGTCTCACTGATTAAGACTGAACACTATGGGAGTCACACTGATTAACACTGAACTCTCTGGGATTCTTACTGATTAACTCTGAACCCTATGGGAGTCTCACTGATTAACACTGAACCCTGTGGGAGTCTCACTGATTAACACTGAACCCTATGGGAGTCTCACTGACTAACACATGAACCCTGTGGGAGTCTCACTGATTTACACTGAACCCTGTGGGAGTCTCACTGATTAACACTGAACCCTGTGGGAGTCTCACTGATTAACACTGAACACTGTGGGAGTCTCACTGATTAACACTGAACCCTGTGGGAGTCTCACTGATTAACACTGCACCCTATGGGAGTCTCATTGATTAACACATGAACCCTGAGGGAGTCTCACTGATTAACACAGAACACTGTGGGAGTCTCACTGATTAACACTGAACCCTATGGGAGTCTCATTGATTAACACTGAACCCTGTGGGAATCTCACTGATTAACACATGAACCCTGTGGGAGTCTCACTGATTAACACTGAACCATATGGGAGTCTCAATGATCAACACTGAACCCTGTGGGAGTCTCACTGATTAACACTGCACCCTATCGGAGTTTCACTGATTAACACTGAACCCTGTGGGAGTCTCACTGATTAACACTGAACCCTGTGGGAGTCTCACTGATTAACACTGATTCCTGTGGGAGTCTCACTGCTTAACACTGAACCCTATGGGAGTCTCACTGATTAACACTGAACCCTGTGAGAGTCTCACTGATTAAGACCGAACCCTATGGGAGTCTCACTGATTAACACTGAACCCTATGGGAGTCTCATTGATTAACACTGAACCCTGTGGGAGTCTCACTGATTAACACATGAACCCTGTGGGAGTCTCACTGATTAACACTGAACCATATGGGAGTATCACTGATCAACACTGAACCCTGTGGGAGTCTCACTGATTAACACTGCACCCTATCGGAGTTTCACTGATTAACACTGAACCCTGTGGGAGTCTCACTGATTAACACTGAACCCTGTGGGAGTCTCACTGATTAACACTGATTTATGTGGGAGTCTCACTGCTTAACACTGAACCCTATGGGAGTCTCACTGATTAACACTGAACCCTGTGAGAGTCTCACTGATTAAGACCGAACCCTATGGGAGTCTCACTGATTAACACTGAAACCTATGGGAGCCTCACTGATTAACACTGAACCCTATGGGAGTCTCACTGATTAACACTGAACCCTGTGGGAGTCTCACTGATTAACACTGAACCCTATGGGAGTCTCACTGATTAACACATGAACCCTGTGGGAGTCTCACTGATTTACACTGAACCCTGTGGGAGTCTCACTGATTAACACTGAACCATATGGGAGTCTCACTGATTAACACATGAACCCTGAGGGAGTGTCACTGATTAACACTGAACCCTGTGGGAGTCTCACTGATTAACACTGAACCCTATGGGAGTCTCACTGACTAACACATGAACCCTGTGAGAGTCTCACTGATTTACACTGAACCCTGTGGGAGTCTCACTGATTAACACTGAACCCTTTGGGAGTCTCACTGATTAACACATTAACCCTGAAGGAGTCTCACTGATTAACACTGAACCCTGTGGGAGTCTCACTGATTAACACTGAACCCTGTGGGAGTCTCACTGATTAACACTGAACACTGTGGGAGTCTCACTGATTAACACTGAACCCTGTGGGAGTCTCACTGATTAACACTGCACCCTATGGGAGTCTTATTGATTAACACATGAACCCTGAGGGAGTCTCACTGATTAACACAGAACACTGTGGGAGTCTCACTGATTAACACTGAACCCTATGGGAGTCTCATTGATTAACACTGAACCCTGTGGGAGTCTCACTGATTAACACATGAACCCTGTGGGAGTCTCACTGATTAACACTGAACCATATGGGAGTCTCAATGATCAACACTGAACCCTGTGGGAGTCTCACTGATTAACACTGCACCCTATCGGAGTTTCACTGATTAACACTGAACCCTGTGGGAGTCTCACTGATTAACACTGAACCCTGTGGGAGTCTCACTGATTAACACTGATTCCTGTGGGAGTCTCACTGCTTAACACTGAACCCTATGGGAGTCTCACTGATTAACACTGAACCCTGTGAGAGTCTCACTGATTAAGACCAAACCCTATGGGAGTCTCACTGATTAACACTGAACCCTATGGGAGTCTCATTGATTAACACTGAACCCTGTGGGAGTCTCACTGATTAACACATGAACCCTGTGGGAGTCTCATTGATTAACACTGAACCATATGGGAGTCTCACTGATCAACACTGAACCCTGTGGGAGTCTCACTGATTAACACTGCACCCTATCGGAGTTTCACTGATTAACACTGAACCCTGTGGGAGTCTCACTGATTAACACTGAACCCTGTGGGAGTCTCACTGATTAACACTGAACCATATGGGAGTCTCACTGATCAACACTGAACCCTGTGGGAGTCTCACTGATTAACACTGCACCCTATCGGAGTTTCACTGATTAACACTGAACCCTGTGGGAGTCTCACTGATTAACACTGCACCCTATCGGAGTTTCACTGATTAACACTGAACCCTGTGGGAGTCTCACTGATTAACACTGAACCCTGTGGGAGTCTCACTGATTAACACTGATTCCTGTGGGAGTCTCACTGCTTAACACTGAACCCTATGGGAGTCTCACTGATTAACACTGAACCCTGTGAGAGTCTCACTGATTAAGACCGAACCCTATGGGAGTCTCACTGATTAACACTGAACCCTATGGGAGTCTCATTGATTAACACTGAACCCTGTGGGAGTCTCACTGATTAACACATGAACCCTGTGGGAGTCTCACTGATTAACACTGAACCATATGGGAGTCTCACTGATCAACACTGAACCCTGTGGGAGTCTCACTGATTAACACTGCACCCTATCGGAGTTTCACTGATTAACACTGAACCCTATGGGAGTCTCATTGATTAACACATGAACCCTGAGGGAGTCTCACTGATTAACACTGAACCCTATGGGAGTCTCACTCGTTAACACTGAACCCTGTGGGAGTCTCACTGTTTAACACTGAACACTGGGGGAGTCTCACTGATTAACACTGAACACTGTGGGAGTCTCACTGATTAACACTGAACCCTGTGGGAGTCTCACTGATTAACACTGAACCCTATGGGAGTCTCACTGATTAACACTGAACCCTATGGGAGTCTCACTGATTAACACATTAACCCTGAGGGAGTCTCACTGATTAACACTGAACCCTGTGGGAGTCTCACTGATTAACACTGAACCCTGTGGGAGTCTCACTGATTAACACTGAACCCTGAGGGAGTCTCAGTTATTAACACTGAACCCTGAGGGAGTCTCACTGATTAACACTGAACACTGTGGGAGTCTCACTGATTAACACTGAACACTGTGGGAGTCTCACTGATTAACACTGAACCCTGTGGGAGTCTCACTGTTTAACACTGAACCCTATGGGAGTCTCATTGATTAACACATGAACCCTGAAGGAGTCTCACTGATTAACACAGAACCCTGTGGGAGTCTCACTGATTAACACTGAACCCTGTGGGAGTGTCACTGATTAACACTGAACCCTATGGGAGTCTCATTGATTAACACTGAAACCTATGGGAGTCTCACTGATTAACACATGAACCCTGTGGGAGTCTCACTGATTTACTCTGAACCCTGTGGGAGTCTCACTGATTAACACTGAACCCTATGGGAGTCTCACTGACTAACACATGAACCCTGTGGGAGTCTCACTGATTTACACTGAACCCTGTGGGAGTCTCACTGATTAACACTGAACCCTATGGGAGTCTCACTGATTAACACATTAACCCTGAGGGAGTCTCACTGATTAACACTGAATCCTGTGGGAGTCTCACTGATTAACACTGATCCCTGTGGGAGTCTCACTGCTTAACACAGAACCCTATGGGAGTCTCAGTGATTAACACTGAACCCTGTGGGAGTCTCACTGATTAACACTGAACCCTGAAGGAGTCTCAGTAATTACCACTGAACCCTGAGGGAGTCTCACTGATTTACACTGAACACTGTGGGAGTCTCACTGATTAACACTGAACACTGTGGGAGTCTCACTGATTAACACTGAACCCTGTGGGAGTCTCACTGATTAACCCTGAACCCTATGGGAGTCTCATTGATTAACACATGAACCCTGAGGGAGTCTCACTGATTAACACAGAACACTGTGGGAGTCTCACTGATTAACACTGAACCCTGTGGGAGTGTCACTGATTAACACTGAACCATATGGGAGTCTGATTGATTAACACTGAACCCTATGGGAGACTCACTGATTAACACATGAACCCTGTGGGAGTCTCACTGATTAACACTGAACCCTATGGGAGTCTCACTGATTAACACTGAACCCTGTGGGAGTCTCAGTTATTAACACTGAACCCTGAGGGAGTCTCACTGATTAACACTGAACACTGGGGAAGTCTCACTGATTAACACTGCACACAGAGGGAGTCTCACTGATTAACACTGAACCCTGTGGGAGTCTCACTGATTAACACTGAACCCTATGGGAGTCTCATTGATTAACACATGAACCCTGAGGGAGTCTCACTGATTAACACTGAACCCTGTGGGAGTCTCACTGATTAACACTGAACCCTGTGGGAGTCTCATTGATTAACACTGAACCCTATGGGAGTCTCACTGATTAACACATGAACCCTGAGGGAGTCTCAATGATTAACACTGAACCCTGTGGGAGTTTCACTGATTAACACTGAACCCTATGGGAGTCTCATTGATTAACACTGAACCCTATGGGAGACTCACTGATCAACACATGAACCCTGAGGGAGTCTCACTGATTAACACTGAACCCTGTTGGAGTCTCACTGATTAACACTGAACCCTATGGGAGTCTCATTGATTAACACTGAACCCTGTGGGAGTCTCACTGATTAACACATGAACCCTGTGGGAGTCTCACTGATTTACCCAAAACCTATGGGAGTCTCACTGATTAACACTGAACCCTATGGGAGTCTCACTGATTAACACTGAACCATATGGGAGTCTCACTGATCAACACTGAACCCTGTGGGAGTCTCACTGATTAACACTGCACCCTATGGGAGTTTCACTGATTAACACTGAACCCTGTGGGAGTCTCACTGATTAACACTGAACCCTGTGGGAGTCTCACTGATTAACACTGATCCCTGTGGGAGTCTCACTGCTTAACACTGAACCCTATGGGAGTCTCACTGATTAACACTGAACCCTGTGAGAGTCTCACTGATTAAGACCGAACCCTATGGGAGTCTCACTGATTAACACTGAAACCTATGGGAGTCTCACTGATTAACACTGAACCCTATGGGAGTCTCACTGATTAACACTGAACCCTGTGGGAGTCTCAATGATTAAAACATGAACCCTGTGGGAGTCTCACTGATTTACACTGAACCCTGTGGGAGTCTCACTGATTAACACTGAACCATATGGGAGTCTCACTGATTAACACATGAACCCTGAGGGAGTCTCACTGATTAACACTGAACCCTGTGGGAGTCTCACTGATTAACACTGAACCCTATGGGAGTCTCACTGACTAACACATGAACCCTGTGAGAGTCTCACTGATTTACACTGAACCCAGTGGGAGTCTCACTGATTAACACTGAACCATTTGGGAGTCTCACTGATTAACACATTAACCCTGAGGGAGTCTCACTGATTAACACTGAACCCTGTGGGAGTCTCACTGATTAACACTGCACCCTGTGGGAGTCTCACTGAGTAACACTGAACCCTGAGGGAGTCTCAGTTATTAACACTGAACGCTGAGGGAGTCTCACTGATTAACACTGAACACTGTGGGAGTCTCATTGATTAACACTGAACCCTGAGGGAGTGTCAGTAATTAACACTGAACCCTGAGGGAGTCTCACTAATTTACACTGAACACTGTGGGAGTCTCACTGATTAACACTGAACACTGTGGGAGTCTCACTTATTAACACTGAACCCTGTGGGAGTCTCACTGATTAACACTGAACCCTATGGGAGTCTCATTGATTAACACATGAACCCTGAGGGAGTCTCACTGATTAACACAGAACACTGTGGGAGTCTCACTGATTAACACTGAACCCTATGGGAGTCTCATTGATTAACACTGAACCCTGTGGGAGTCTCACTGATTAACACATGAACCCTGTGGGAGTCTCCCTGATTAACACTGAACCATATGGGAGTCTCAATGATCAACACTGAACCCTGTGGGAGTCTCACTGATTAACACTGCACCCTATCGGAGTTTCACTGATTAACACTGAACCCTGTGGGAGTCTCACTGATTAACACTGAACCCTGTGGGAGTCTCACTGATTAACACTGATTCCTGTGGGAGTCTCACTGCTTAACACTGAACCCTATGGGAGTCTCACTGATTAACACTGAACCCTGTGGGAGTCTCACTGATTAACACTGATCCCTGTGGGAGTCTCACTGCTTAACACTGAACCCTGTGGGAGTCTCACTGATTTACACTGAACCCTGTGGGAGTCTCACTGATTAACACTGAACCATATGGGAGTCTCACTGATTAACACATGAACCCTGAGGGAGTCTCACTGATTAACACTGAACCCTGTGGGAGTCTCACTGATTAACACTGGACCCTATGGGAGTCTCACTGACTAACACATGAACCCTGTGAGAGTCTCACTGATTTACACTGAACCCTGTGGGAGTCTCAGTGATTAACACTGAACCCTGTGGGAGTCTCACTGAGTAACACTGAACCCTGAGGGAGTCTCAGTTAT
Organism: Petromyzon marinus; assembly: GCF_048934315.1. Taxonomy (NCBI): domain Eukaryota; kingdom Metazoa; phylum Chordata; class Hyperoartia; order Petromyzontiformes; family Petromyzontidae; genus Petromyzon; species Petromyzon marinus. The sequence goes on from NW_027423113.1 coordinate 1,317,786, forward strand.
TAACACTGAACGCTGAGGGAGTCTCACTGATTAACACTGAACACTGTGGGAGTCTCACTGATTAACACTGAACCCTGAGGGAGTGTCAGTAATTAACACTGAACCCTGAGGGAGTCTCACTGATTTACACTGAACACTGTGGGAGTCTCACTGATTAACACTGAACACTGTGGGAGTCTCACTTATTAACACTGAACCCTGTGGGAGTCTCACTGATTAACACTGAACCCTATGGGAGTCTCATTGATTAACACATGAACCCTGAGGGAGTCTCACTGATTAACACAGAACACTGTGGGAGTCTCACTGATTAACACATGAACCCTGTGGGAGTCTCCCTGATTAACACTGAACCATATGGGAGTCTCAATGATCAACACTGAACCCTGTGGGAGTCTCACTGATTAACACTGCACCCTATCGGAGTTTCACTGATTAACACTGAACCCTGTGGGAGTCGCACTGATTAACACTGAACCCTGTGGGAGTCTCACTGATTAACACTGATTCCTGTGGGAGTCTCACTGCTTAACACTGAACCCTATGGGAGTCTCACTGATTAACACTGATCCCTGTGGGAGTCTCACTGCTTAACACTGAACCCTATGGGAGTCTCACTGATTAACACTGAACCCTGTGAGAGTCTCACTGATTAAGACCGAACCCTATGGGAGTCTCACTGATTAACACTGAAACCTATGGGAGTCTCACTGATTAACACTTAACCCTATGGGAGTCTCACTGATTAACACTAAACCCTGTGGGAGTCTCACTGATTAACACTGAACCCTATGGGAGTCTCACTGATTTACACTGAACCCTGTGGGAGTCTCACTGATTAACACTGAACCATATGGGAGTCTCACTGATTAACACATGAACCCTGAGGGAGTCTCACTGATTAACACTGAACCCTGTGATAGTCCCACTGATTAACACTGAACCCTATGGGAGTCTCACTGACTAACACATGAACCCTGTGAGAGTCTCACTGATTTACACTGAACCCTGTGGGAGTCTCACTGATTAACACTGAACCCTTTCGGAGTCTCACTGATTAACACATTAACCCTGAGGGAGTCTCACTGATTAACACTGAACCCTGTGGGAGTCTCACTGATTAACACTGAACCCAGTGGGAGTCTCACTGATTAACACTGAACCCTTTGGGAGTCTCACTGATTAACACATTAACCCTGAGGGAGTCTCACTGATTAACACTGAACCCTGTGGGAGTCTCAGTGATTAACACTGAACCCTGTGGGAGTCTCACTGAGTAACACTGAACCCTGAGGGAGTCTCAGTTATTAACACTGAACGCTGAGGGAGTCTCACTGATTAACACTGAACACTGTGGGAGTCTCACTGATTAACACTGAACCCTGAGGGAGTGTCAGTAATTAACACTGAACCCTGAGGGAGTCTCACTGATTTACACTGAACACTGTGGGAGTCTCACTGATTAACACTGAACACTGTGGGAGTCTCACTTATTAACACTGAACCCTGTGGGAGTCTCACTGATTAACACTGAACCCTATGGGAGTCTCATTGATTAACACATGAACCCTGAGGGAGTCTCACTGATTAACACAGAACACTGTGGGAGTCTCACTGATTAACACTGAACCATATGGGAGTCTCAATGATCAACACTGAACCCTGTGGGAGTCTCACTGATTAACACTGCACCCTATCGGAGTTTCACTGATTAACACTGAACCCTGTGGGAGTCGCACTGATTAACACTGAACCCTGTGGGAGTCTCACTGATTAACACTGATTCCTGTGGGAGTCTCACTGCTTAACACTGAACCCTATGGGAGTCTCACTGATTAACCCTGAACCCTGTGGGAGTCTCACTGATAAACACTGATCCCTGTGGGAGTCTCACTGCTTAACACTGAACCCTATGGGAGTCTCACTGATTAACACTGAACCCTGTGAGAGTCTCACTGATTAAGACCGAACCCTATGGGAGTCTCACTGATTAACACTGAAACCTATGGGAGTCTCACTGATTAACACTTAACCCTATGGGAGTCTCACTGATTAACACTGAACCCTGTGGGAGTCTCACTGATTAACACTGAACCCTATGGGAGTCTCACTGATTAAAACATGAACCCTGTGGGAGTCTCACTGATTTACACTGAACCCTGTGGGAGTCTCACTGATTAACACTGAACCATATGGGAGTCTCACTGATTAACACATGAACCCTGAGGGAGTCTCACTGATTAACACTGAACCCTGTGATAGTCCCACTGATTAACACTGAACCCTATGGGAGTCTCACTGACTAACACATGAACCCTGTGAGAGTCTCACTGATTTACACTGAACCCTGTGGGAGTCTCACTGATTAACACATTAACCCTGAGGGAGTCTCACTGATTAACACTGAACCCTGTGGGAGTCTCACTGATTAACACTGAACCCTGTGGGAGTCTCACTGAGTAACACTGAACCCTGAGGGAGTCTCAGTTATTAACACTGAACGCTGAGGGAGTCTCACTGATTAACACTGAACACTGTGGGAGTCTCACTGATTAACACTGAACCCTGAGGGAGTGTCAGTAATTAACACTGAACCCTGAGGGAGTCTCACTGATTTACACTGAACACTGTGGGAGTCTCACTGATTAACACTGAACACTGTGGGAGTCTCACTGATTAACACTGAACCCTGTGGGAGTCTCACTGATTAACACTGCACCCTATGGGAGTCTCATTGATTAACACATGAACCCTGAGGGAGTCTCACTGATTAACACTGAACACTGTGGGAGTCTCACTGATTAACACTGAACCCTGTGGGAGTCTCACTGATTAACACTGAACCCTATGGGAGTCTCACTGATTAACACTGAACCCTATGGGAGTCTCACTGATTAACACATTAACCCTGAGGGAGTCTCACTGATTAACACTGAACCCTGTGGGAGTCTCACTGATTAACACTGAACCCTGTGGGAGTCTCACTGATTAACACTGAACCCTGAGGGAGTCTCAGTTATTAACACTGAACCCTGAGGGAGTCTCACTGATTAACACTGAACACTGTGGGAGTCTCACTGATTAACACTGAACACTGTGGGAGTCTCACTGATTAACACTGAACCCTGTGGGAGTCTCACTGTTTAACACTGAACCCTATGGGAGTCTCATTGATTAACACATGAACCCTGAAGGAGTCTCACTGATTAACACAGAACCCTGTGGGAGTCTCACTGATTAACACTGAACCCTGTGGGAGTGTCACTGATTAACACTGAACCCTATGGGAGTCTCATTGATTAACACTGAAACCTATGGGAGTCTCACTGATTAACACATGAACCCTGTGGGAGTCTCACTGATTTACTCTGAACCCTGTGGGAGTCTCACTGATTAACACTGAACCCTATGGGAGTCTCACTGACTAACACATGAACCCTGTGGGAGTCTCACTGATTTACACTGAACCCTGTGGGAGTCTCACTGATTAACACTGAACCCTATGGGAGTCTCACTGATTAACACATTAACCCTGAGGGAGTCTCACTGATTAACACTGAATCCTGTGGGAGTCTCACTGATTAACACTGAACCCTGTGGGAGTCTCACTGATTAACACTGAACCCTGAAGGAGTCTCAGTAATTACCACTGAATCCTGAGGGAGTCTCACTGATTTACACTGAACACTGTGGGAGTCTCACTGATTAACACTGAACACTGTGGGAGTCTCACTGATTAACACTGAACCCTGTGGGAGTCTCACTGATTAACCCTGAACCCTATGGGAGTCTCATTGATTAACACATGAACCCTGAGGGAGTCTCACTGATTAACACAGAACACTGTGGGAGTCTCACTGATTAACACTGAACCCTGTGGGAGTGTCACTGATTAACACTGAACCATATGGGAGTCTGATTGATTAACACTGAACCCTATGGGAGACTCACTGATTAACACATGAACCCTGTGGGAGTCTCACTGATTAACACTGAACCCTGAGGGAGTCTCAGTTATTAACACTGAACGCTGAGGGAGTCTCACTGATTAACACTGAACACTGTGGGAGTCTCACTGATTAACACTGAACCCTGAGGGAGTGTCAGTAATTAACACTGAACCCTGAGGGAGTCTCACTGATTTACACTGAACACTGTGGGAGTCTCACTGATTAACACTGAACACTGTGGGAGTCTCACTTATTAACACTGAACCCTGTGGGAGTCTCACTGATTAACACTGAACCCTATGGGAGTCTCATTGATTAACACATGAACCCTGAGGGAGTCTCACTGATTAACACAGAACACTGTGGGAGTCTCACTGATTAACACTGAACCATATGGGAGTCTCAATGATCAACACTGAACCCTGTGGGAGTCTCACTGATTAACACTGCACCCTATCGGAGTTTCACTGATTAACACTGAACCCTGTGGGAGTCGCACTGATTAACACTGAACCCTGTGGGAGTCTCACTGATTAACACTGATTCCTGTGGGAGTCTCACTGCTTAACACTGAACCCTATGGGAGTCTCACTGATTAACACTGAACCCTGTGGGAGTCTCACTGATAAACACTGATCCCTGTGGGAGTCTCACTGCTTAACACTGAACCCTATGGGAGTCTCACTGATTAACACTGAACCCTGTGAGAGTCTCACTGATTAAGACCGAACCCTATGGGAGTCTCACTGATTAACACTGAAACCTATGGGAGTCTCACTGATTAACACTTAACCCTATGGGAGTCTCACTGATTAACACTGAACCCTGTGGGAGTCTCACTGATTAACACTGAACCCTATGGGAGTCTCACTGATTAAAACATGAACCCTGTGGGAGTCTCACTGATTTACACTGAACCCTGTGGGAGTCTCACTGATTAACACTGAACCATATGGGAGTCTCACTGATTAACACATGAACCCTGAGGGAGTCTCACTGATTAACACTGAACCCTGTGATAGTCCCACTGATTAACACTGAACCCTATGGGAGTCTCACTGACTAACACATGAACCCTGTGAGAGTCTCACTGATTTACACTGAACCCTGTGGGAGTCTCACTGATTAACACATTAACCCTGAGGGAGTCTCACTGATTAACACTGAACCCTGTGGGAGTCTCACTGATTAACACTGAACCCTGTGGGAGTCTCACTGAGTAACACTGAACCCTGAGGGAGTCTCAGTTATTAACACTGAACGCTGAGGGAGTCTCACTGATTAACACTGAACACTGTGGGAGTCTCACTGATTAACACTGAACCCTGAGGGAGTGTCAGTAATTAACACTGAACCCTGAGGGAGTCTCACTGATTTACACTGAACACTGTGGGAGTCTCACTGATTAACACTGAACACTGTGGGAGTCTCACTGATTAACACTGAACCCTGTGGGAGTCTCACTGATTAACACTGCACCCTATGGGAGTCTCATTGATTAACACATGAACCCTGAGGGAGTCTCACTGATTAACACTGAACACTGTGGGAGTCTCACTGATTAACACTGAACCCTGTGGGAGTCTCACTGATTAACACTGAACCCTATGGGAGTCTCACTGATTAACACTGAACCCTATGGGAGTCTCACTGATTAACACATTAACCCTGAGGGAGTCTCACTGATTAACACTGAACCCTGTGGGAGTCTCACTGATTAACACTGAACCCTGTGGGAGTCTCACTGATTAACACTGAACCCTGAGGGAGTCTCAGTTATTAACACTGAACCCTGAGGGAGTCTCACTGATTAACACTGAACACTGTGGGAGTCTCACTGATTAACACTGAACACTGTGGGAGTCTCACTGATTAACACTGAACCCTGTGGGAGTCTCACTGTTTAACACTGAACCCTATGGGAGTCTCATTGATTAACACATGAACCCTGAAGGAGTCTCACTGATTAACACAGAACCCTGTGGGAGTCTCACTGATTAACACTGAACCCTGTGGGAGTGTCACTGATTAACACTGAACCCTATGGGAGTCTCATTGATTAACACTGAAACCTATGGGAGTCTCACTGATTAACACATGAACCCTGTGGGAGTCTCACTGATTTACTCTGAACCCTGTGGGAGTCTCACTGATTAACACTGAACCCTATGGGAGTCTCACTGACTAACACATGAACCCTGTGGGAGTCTCACTGATTTACACTGAACCCTGTGGGAGTCTCACTGATTAACACTGAACCCTATGGGAGTCTCACTGATTAACACATTAACCCTGAGGGAGTCTCACTGATTAACACTGAATCCTGTGGGAGTCTCACTGATTAACACTGATCCCTGTGGGAGTCTCACTGCTTAACACAGAACCCTATGGGAGTCTCAGTGATTAACACTGAACCCTGTGGGAGTCTCACTGATTAACACTGAACCCTGAAGGAGTCTCAGTAATTACCACTGAACCCTGAGGGAGTCTCACTGATTTACACTGAACACTGTGGGAGTCTCACTGATTAACACTGAACACTGTGGGAGTCTCACTGATTAACACTGAACCCTGTGGGAGTCTCACTGATTAACCCTGAACCCTATGGGAGTCTCATTGATTAACACATGAACCCTGAGGGAGTCTCACTGATTAACACAGAACACTGTGGGAGTCTCACTGATTAACACTGAACCCTGTGGGAGTGTCACTGATTAACACTGAACCATATGGGAGTCTGATTGATTAACACTGAACCCTATGGGAGACTCACTGATTAACACATGAACCCTGTGGGAGTCTCACTGATTAACACTGAACCCTATGGGAGTCTCACTGATTAACACTGAACCCTGTGGGAGTCTCAGTTATTAACACTGAACCCTGAGGGAGTCTCACTGATTAACACTGAACACTGGGGAAGTCTCACTGATTAACACTGCACACTGAGGGAGTCTCACTGATTAACACTGAACCCTGTGGGAGTCTCACTGATTAACACTGAACCCTATGGGAGTCTCATTGATTAACACATGAACCCTGAGGGAGTCTCACTGATTAACACTGAACCCTGTGGGAGTCTCACTGATTAACACTGAACCCTGTGGGAGTCTCATTGATTAACACTGAACCCTATGGGAGTCTCACTGATTAACACATGAACCCTGAGGGAGTCTCAATGATTAACACTGAACCCTGTGGGAGTTTCACTGATTAACACTGAACCCTATGGGAGTCTCATTGATTAACACTGAACCCTATGGGAGACTCACTGATCAACACATGAACCCTGAGGGAGTCTCACTGATTAACACTGAACCCTGTTGGAGTCTCACTGATTAACACTGAACCCTATGGGAGTCTCACTGATTAACACTGAACCCTATGGGAGTCTCACTGATTAACACTGAACCATATGGGAGTCTCACTGATCAACACTGAACCCTGTGGGAGTCTCACTGATTAACACTGCACCCTATGGGAGTTTCACTGATTAACACTGAACCCTGTGGGAGTCTCACTGATTAACACTGAACCCTGTGGGAGTCTCACTGATTAACACTGATCCCTGTGGGAGTCTCACTGCTTAACACTGAACCCTATGGGAGTCTCACTGATTAACACTGAACCCTGTGAGAGTCTCACTGATTAAGACCGAACCCTATGGGAGTCTCACTGATTAACACTGAAACCTATGGGAGTCTCACTGATTAACACTGAACCCTATGGGAGTCTCACTGATTAACACTGAACCCTGTGGGAGTCTCAATGATTAAAACATGAACCCTGTGGGAGTCTCACTGATTTACACTGAACCCTGTGGGAGTCTCACTGATTAACACTGAACCATATGGGAGTCTCACTGATTAACACATGAACCCTGAGGGAGTCTCACTGATTAACACTGAACCCTGTGGGAGTCTCACTGATTAACACTGAACCCTATGGGAGTCTCACTGACTAACACATGAACCCTGTGAGAGTCTCACTGATTTACACTGAACCCAGTGGGAGTCTCACTGATTAACACTGAACCATTTGGGAGTCTCACTGATTAACACATTAACCCTGAGGGAGTCTCACTGATTAACACTGAACCCTGTGGGAGTCTCACTGATTAACACTGCACCCTGTGGGAGTCTCACTGAGTAACACTGAACCCTGAGGGAGTCTCAGTTATTAACACTGAACGCTGAGGGAGTCTCACTGATTAACACTGAACACTGTGGGAGTCTCATTGATTAACACTGAACCCTGAGGGAGTGTCAGTAATTAACACTGAACCCTGAGGGAGTCTCACTAATTTACACTGAACACTGTGGGAGTCTCACTGATTAACACTGAAAACTGTGGGAGTCTCACTTATTAACACTGAACCCTGTGGGAGTCTCACTGATTAACACTGAACCCTATGGGAGTCTCATTGATTAACACATGAACCCTGAGGGAGTCTCACTGATTAACACAGAACACTGTGGGAGTCTCACTGATTAACACTGAACCCTATGGGAGTCTCATTGATTAACACTGAACCCTGTGGGAGTCTCACTGATTAACACATGAACCCTGTGGGAGTCTCCCTGATTAACACTGAACCATATGGGAGTCTCAATGATCAACACTGAACCCTGTGGGAGTCTCACTGATTAACACTGCACCCTATCGGAGTTTCACTGATTAACACTGAACCCTGTGGGAGTCTCACTGATTAACACTGAACCCTGTGGGAGTCTCACTGATTAACACTGATTCCTGTGGGAGTCTCACTGCTTAACACTGAACCCTATGGGAGTCTCACTGATTAACACTGAACCCTGTGGGAGTCTCACTGATTAACACTGATCCCTGTGGGAGTCTCACTGCTTAACACTGAACCCTGTGGGAGTCTCACTGATTTACACTGAACCCTGTGGGAGTCTCACTGATTAACACTGAACCATATGGGAGTCTTACTGATTAACACATGAACCCTGAGGGAGTCTCACTGATTAACACTGAACCCTGTGGGAGTCTCACTGATTAACACTGAACCCTATGGGAGTCTCACTGACTAACACATGAACCCTGTGAGAGTCTCACTGATTTACACTGAACCCTGTGGGAGTCTCAGTGATTAACACTGAACCCTGTGGGAGTCTCACTGAGTAACACTGAACCCTGAGGGAGTCTCAGTTATTAACACTGAACGCTGAGGGAGTCTCACTGATTAACACTGAACACTGTGGGAGTCTCACTGATTAACACTGAACCCTGAGGGAGTGTCAGTAATTAACACTGAACCCTGAGGGAGTCTCACTGATTTACACTGAACACTGTGGGAGTCTCACTGATTAACACTGAACACTGTGGGAGTCTCACTTATTAACACTGAACCCTGTGGGAGTCTCACTGATTAACACTGAACCCTATGGGAGTCTCATTGATTAACACATGAACCCTGAGGGAGTCTCACTGATTAACACAGAACACTGTGGGAGTCTCACTGATTAACACATGAACCCTGTGGGAGTCTCCCTGATTAACACTGAACCATATGGGAGTCTCAATGATCAACACTGAACCCTGTGGGAGTCTCACTGATTAACACTGCACCCTATCGGAGTTTCACTGATTAACACTGAACCCTGTGGGAGTCGCACTGATTAACACTGAACCCTGTGGGAGTCTCACTGATTAACACTGATTCCTGTGGGAGTCTCACTGCTTAACACTGAACCCTATGGGAGTCTCACTGATTAACACTGATCCCTGTGGGAGTCTCACTGCTTAACACTGAACCCTATGGGAGTCTCACTGATTAACACTGAACCCTGTGAGAGTCTCACTGATTAAGACCGAACCCTATGGGAGTCTCACTGATTAACACTGAAACCTATGGGAGTCTCACTGATTAACACTTAACCCTATGGGAGTCTCACTGATTAACACTAAACCCTGTGGGAGTCTCACTGATTAACACTGAACCCTATGGGAGTCTCACTGATTTACACTGAACCCTGTGGGAGTCTCACTGATTAACACTGAACCATATGGGAGTCTCACTGATTAACACATGAACCCTGAGGGAGTCTCACTGATTAACACTGAACCCTGTGATAGTCCCACTGATTAACACTGAACCCTATGGGAGTCTCACTGACTAACACATGAACCCTGTGAGAGTCTCACTGATTTACACTGAACCCTGTGGGAGTCTCACTGATTAACACTGAACCCTTTCGGAGTCTCACTGATTAACACATTAACCCTGAGGGAGTCTCACTGATTAACACTGAACCCTGTGGGAGTCTCACTGATTAACACTGAACCCAGTGGGAGTCTCACTGATTAACACTGAACCCTTTGGGAGTCTCACTGATTAACACATTAACCCTGAGGGAGTCTCACTGATTAACACTGAACCCTGTGGGAGTCTCAGTGATTAACACTGAACCCTGTGGGAGTCTCACTGAGTAACACTGAACCCTGAGGGAGTCTCAGTTATTAACACTGAACGCTGAGGGAGTCTCACTGATTAACACTGAACACTGTGGGAGTCTCACTGATTAACACTGAACCCTGAGGGAGTGTCAGTAATTAACACTGAACCCTGAGGGAGTCTCACTGATTTACACTGAACACTGTGGGAGTCTCACTGATTAACACTGAACACTGTGGGAGTCTCACTTATTAACACTGAACCCTGTGGGAGTCTCACTGATTAACACTGAACCCTATGGGAGTCTCATTGATTAACACATGAACCCTGAGGGAGTCTCACTGATTAACACAGAACACTGTGGGAGTCTCACTGATTAACACTGAACCATATGGGAGTCTCAATGATCAACACTGATCCCTGTGGGAGTCTCACTGATTAACACTGCACCCTATCGGAGTTTCACTGATTAACACTGAACCCTGTGGGAGTCGCACTGATTAACACTGAACCCTGTGGGAGTCTCACTGATTAACACTGATTCCTGTGGGAGTCTCACTGCTTAACACTGAACCCTATGGGAGTCTCACTGATTAACACTGAACCCTGTGGGAGTCTCACTGATAAACACTGATCCCTGTGGGAGTCTCACTGCTTAACACTGAACCCTATGGGAGTCTCACTGATTAACACTGAACCCTGTGAGAGTCTCACTGATTAAGACCGAACCCTATGGGAGTCTCACTGATTAACACTGAAACCTATGGGAGTCTCACTGATTAACACTTAACCCTATGGGAGTCTCACTGATTAACACTGAACCCTGTGGGAGTCTCACTGATTAACACTGAACCCTATGGGAGTCTCACTGATTAAAACATGAACCCTGTGGGAGTCTCACTGATTTACACTGAACCCTGTGGGAGTCTCACTGATTAACACTGAACCATATGGGAGTCTCACTGATTAACACATGAACCCTGAGGGAGTCTCACTGATTAACACTGAACCCTGTGATAGTCCCACTGATTAACACTGAACCCTATGGGAGTCTCACTGACTAACACATGAACCCTGTGAGAGTCTCACTGATTTACACTGAACCCTGTGGGAGTCTCACTGATTAACACATTAACCCTGAGGGAGTCTCACTGATTAACACTGAACCCTGTGGGAGTCTCACTGATTAACACTGAACCCTGTGGGAGTCTCACTGAGTAACACTGAACCCTGAGGGAGTCTCAGTTATTAACACTGAACGCTGAGGGAGTCTCACTGATTAACACTGAACACTGTGGGAGTCTCACTGATTAACACTGAACCCTGAGGGAGTGTCAGTAATTAACACTGAACCCTGAGGGAGTCTCACTGATTTACACTGAACACTGTGGGAGTCTCACTGATTAACACTGAACACTGTGGGAGTCTCACTGATTAACACTGAACCCTGTGGGAGTCTCACTGATTAACACTGCACCCTATGGGAGTCTCATTGATTAACACATGAACCCTGAGGGAGTCTCACTGATTAACACAGAACACTGTGGGAGTCTCACTGATTAACACTGAACCCTATGGGAGTCTCATTGATTAACACTGAACCCTGTGGGAGTCTCACTGATTAACACATGAACCCTGTGGGAGTCTCACTGATTAACACTGAACCATATGGGAGTCTCAATGATCAACACTGAACCATATGGGAGTCTCACTGATTAACACATGAACCCTGAGGGAGTCTCACTGATTAACACTGAACCCTGTGGGAGTCTCACTGATTAACACTGAACCCTATGGGAGTCTCACTGACTAACACATGAACCCTGTGAGAGTCTCACTGATTTACACTGAACCCAGTGGGAGTCTCACTGATTAACACTGAACCATTTGGGAGTCTCACTGATTAACACATTAACCCTGAGGGAGTCTCACTGATTAACACTGAACCCTGAGGGAGTCTCACTGATTTACACTGAACACTGTGGGAGTCTCACTGATTAACACTGAACACTGTGGGAGTCTCACTTATTAACACTGAACCCTGTGGGAGTCTCACTGATTAACACTGAACCCTATGGGAGTCTCATTGATTAACACATGAACCCTGAGGGAGTCTCACTGATTAACACAGAACACTGTGGGAGTCTCACTGATTAACACATGAACCCTGTGGGAGTCTCCCTGATTAACACTGAACCATATGGGAGTCTCAATGATCAACACTGAACCCTGTGGGAGTCTCACTGATTAACACTGCACCCTATCGGAGTTTCACTGATTAACACTGAACCCTGTGGGAGTCGCACTGATTAACACTGAACCCTGTGGGAGTCTCACTGATTAACACTGATTCCTGTGGGAGTCTCACTGCTTAACACTGAACCCTATGGGAGTCTCACTGATTAACACTGAACCCTGTGAGAGTCTCACTGATTAAGACCGAACCCTATGGGAGTCTCACTGATTAACACTGAAACCTATGGGAGTCTCACTGATTAACACTTAACCCTATGGGAGTCTCACTGATTAACACTAAACCCTGTGGGAGTCTCACTGATTAACACTGAACCCTATGGGAGTCTCACTGATTTACACTGAACCCTGTGGGAGTCTCACTGATTAACACTGAACCATATGGGAGTCTCACTGATTAACACATGAACCCTGAGGGAGTCTCACTGATTAACACTGAACCCTGTGATAGTCCCACTGATTAACACTGAACCCTATGGGAGTCTCACTGACTAACACATGAACCCTGTGAGAGTCTCACTGATTTACACTGAACCCTGTGGGAGTCTCACTGATTAACACTGAACCCTTTCGGAGTCTCACTGATTAACACATTAACCCTGTGGGAGTCTCACTGAGTAACACTGAACCCTGAGGGAGTCTCAGTTATTAACACTGAACGCTGAGGGAGTCTCACTGATTAACACTGAACACTGTGGGAGTCTCACTGATTAACACTGAACCCTGAGGGAGTGTCAGTAATTAACACTGAACCCTGAGGGAGTCTCACTGATTTACACTGAACACTGTGGGAGTCTCACTGATTAACACTGAACACTGTGGGAGTCTCACTTATTAACACTGAACCCTGTGGGAGTCTCACTGATTAACACTGAACCCTATGGGAGTCTCATTGATTAACACATGAACCCTGAGGGAGTCTCACTGATTAACACAGAACACTGTGGGAGTCTCACTGATTAACACTGAACCATATGGGAGTCTCAATGATCAACACTGAACCCTGTGGGAGTCTCACTGATTAACACTGCACCCTATCGGAGTTTCACTGATTAACACTGAACCCTGTGGGAGTCGCACTGATTAACACTGAACCCTGTGGGAGTCTCACTGATTAACACTGATTCCTGTGGGAGTCTCACTGCTTAACACTGAACCCTATGGGAGTCTCACTGATTAACACTGAACCCTGTGGGAGTCTCACTGATAAACACTGATCCCTGTGGGAGTCTCACTGCTTAACACTGAACCCTATGGGAGTCTCACTGATTAACACTGAACCCTGTGAGAGTCTCACTGATTAAGACCGAACCCTATGGGAGTCTCACTGATTAACACTGAAACCTATGGGAGTCTCACTGATTAACACTTAACCCTATGGGAGTCTCACTGATTAACACTGAACCCTGTGGGAGTCTCACTGATTAACACTGAACCCTATGGGAGTCTCACTGATTAAAACATGAACCCTGTGGGAGTCTCACTGATTTACACTGAACCCTGTGGGAGTCTCACTGATTAACACTGAACCATATGGGAGTCTCACTGATTAACACATGAACCCTGAGGGAGTCTCACTGATTAACACTGAACCCTGTGATAGTCCCACTGATTAACACTGAACCCTACGGGAGTCTCACTGACTAACACATGAACCCTGTGAGAGTCTCACTGATTTACACTGAACCCTGTGGGAGTCTCACTGATTAACACATTAACCCTGAGGGAGTCTCACTGATTAACACTGAACCCTGTGGGAGTCTCACTGATTAACACTGAACCCTGTGGGAGTCTCACTGAGTAACACTGAACCCTGAGGGAGTCTCAGTTATTAACACTGAACGCTGAGGGAGTCTCACTGATTAACACTGAACACTGTGGGAGTCTCACTGATTAACACTGAACCCTGAGGGAGTGTCAGTAATTAACACTGAACCCTGAGGGAGTCTCACTGATTTACACTGAACACTGTGGGAGTCTCACTGATTAACACTGAACACTGTGGGAGTCTCACTGATTAACACTGAACCCTGTGGGAGTCTCACTGATTAACACTGCACCCTATGGGAGTCTCATTGATTAACACATGAACCCTGAGGGAGTCTCACTGATTAACACAGAACACTGTGGGAGTCTCACTGATTAACACTGAACCCTATGGGAGTCTCATTGATTAACACTGAACCCTGTGGGAGTCTCACTGATTAACACATGAACCCTGTGGGAGTCTCACTGATTAACACTGAACCATATGGGAGTCTCAATGATCAACACTGAACCATATGGGAGTCTCACTGATTAACACATGAACCCTGAGGGAGTCTCACTGATTAACACTGAACCCTGTGGGAGTCTCACTGATTAACACTGAACCCTATGGGAGTCTCACTGACTAACACATGAACCCTGTGAGAGTCTCACTGATTTACACTGAACCCAGTGGGAGTCTCACTGATTAACACTGAACCATTTGGGAGTCTCACTGATTAACACATTAACCCTGAGGGAGTCTCACTGATTAACACTGAACCTTGTGGGAGTCTCACTGATTAACACTGAACCCTGTGGGAGTCTCACTGAGTAACACTGAACCCTGAGGGAGTCTCAGTTATTAACACTGAACGCTGAGGGAGTCTCACTGATTAACACTGAACACTGTGGGAGTCTCACTGATTAACACTGAACCCTGAGGGAGTGTCAGTAATTAACACTGAACCCTGAGGGAGTCTCACTGATTTACACTGAACACTGTGGGAGTCTCACTGATTAACACTGAACACTGTGGGAGTCTCACTGATTAACACTGAACCCTGTGGGAGTCTCACTGATTAACACTGCACCCTATGGGAGTCTCATTGATTAACACATGAACCCTGAGGGAGTCTCACTGATTAACACAGAACACTGTGGGAGTCTCACTGATTAACACTGAACCCTATGGGAGTCTCATTGATTAACACTGAACCCTGTGGGAGTCTCACTGATTAACACATGAACCCTGTGGGAGTCTCACTGATTAACACTGAACCATATGGGAGTCTCAATGATCAACACTGAACCATATGGGAGTCTCACTGATTAACACATGAACCCTGAGGGAGTCTCACTGATTAACACTGAACCCTGTGGGAGTCTCACTGATTAACACTGAACCCTATGGGAGTCTCACTGACTAACACATGAACCCTGTGAGAGTCTCACTGATTTACACTGAACCCAGTGGGAGTCTCACTGATTAACACTGAACCATTTGGGAGTCTCACTGATTAACACATTAACCCTGAGGGAGTCTCACTGATTAACACTGAACCTTGTGGGAGTCTCACTGATTAACACTGAACCCTGTGGGAGTCTCACTGAGTAACACTGAACCCTGAGGGAGTCTCAGTTATTAACACTGAACGCTGAGGGAGTCTCACTGATTAACACTGAACACTGTGGGAGTCTCACTGATTAACACTGAACCCTGAGGGAGTGTCAGTAATTAACACTGAACCCTGAGGGAGTCTCACTGATTTACACTGAACACTGTGGGAGTCTCACTGATTAACACTGAACACTGTGGGAGTCTCACTTATTAACACTGAACCCTGTGGGAGTCTCACTGATTAACACTGAACCCTATGGGAGTCTCATTGATTAACACATGAACCCTGAGGGAGTCTCACTGATTAACACAGAACACTGTGGGAGTCTCACTGATTAACACTGAACCCTATGGGAGTCTCATTGATTAACACTGAACCCTGTGGGAGTCTCACTGATTAACACATGAACCCTGTGGGAGTCTCCCTGATTAACACTGAACCATATGGGAGTCTCAATGATCAACACTGAACCCTGTGGGAGTCTCACTGATTAACACTGCACCCTATCGGAGTTTCACTGATTAACACTGAACCCTGTGGGAGTCTCACTGATTAACACTGAACCCTGTGGGAGTCTCACTGATTAACACTGATTCCTGTGGGAGTCTCACTGCTTAACACTGAACCCTATGGGAGTCTCACTGATTAACACTGAACCCTGTGGGAGTCTCACTGATTAACACTGATCCCTGTGGGAGTCTCACTGCTTAACACTGAATCCTGTGGGAGTCTCACTGATTTACACTGAACCCTGTGGGAGTCTCACTGATTAACACTGAACCATATGGGAGTCTCACTGATTAACACATGAACCCTGAGGGAGTCTCACTGATTAACACTGAACCCTGTGGGAGTCTCACTGATTAACACTGAACCCTATGGGAGTCTCACTGACTAACACATGAACCCTGTGAGAGTCTCACTGATTTACACTGAACCCAGTGGGAGTCTCACTGATTAACACTGAACCCTTTGGGAGTCTCACTGATTAACACATTAACCCTGAGGGAGTCTCACTGATTAACACTGAACCCTGTGGGAGTCTCACTGATTAACACTGAACCCTGTGGGAGTCTCACTGAGTAACACTGAACCCTGAGGGAGTCTCAGTTATTAACACTGAACGCTGAGGGAGTATCACTGATTAACACTGAACACTGTGGGAGTCTCACTGATTAACACTGAACCCTGAGGGAGTGTCAGTAATTAACACTGAACCCTGAGGGAGTCTCACTGATTTACACTGAACACTGTGGGAGTCTCACTGATTAACACTGAACACTGTGGGAGTCTCACTTATTAACACTGAACCCTGTGGGAGTCTCACTGATTAACACTGAACCCTATGGGAGTCTCATTGATTAACACATGAACCCTGAGGGAGTCTCACTGATTAACACAGAACACTGTGGGAGTCTCACTGATTAACACATGAACCCTGTGGGAGTCTCCCTGATTAACACTGAACCATATGGGAGTCTCAATGATCAACACTGAACCCTGTGGGAGTCTCACTGATTAACACTGCACCCTATCGGAGTTTCACTGATTAACACTGAACCCTGTGGGAGTCGCACTGATTAACACTGAACCCTGTGGGAGTCTCACTGATTAACACTGATTCCTGTGGGAGTCTCACTGCTTAACACTGAACCCTATGGGAGTCTCACTGATTAACACTGAACCCTGTGGGAGTCTCACTGATAAACACTGATACCTGTGGGAGTCTCACTGCTTAACACTGAACCCTATGGGAGTCTCACTGATTCACACTGAACCCTGTGAGAGTCTCACTGATTAAGACCGAACCCTATGGGAGTCTCACTGATTAACATTGAAACCTATGGGAGTCTCACTGATTAACACTTAACCCTATGGGAGTCTCACTGATTAACACTGAACCCTGTGGGAGTCTCACTGATTAACACTGAACCCTATGGGAGTCTCACTGATTCACACTGAACCCTGTGAGAGTCTCACTGATTAAGACCGAACCCTATGGGAGTCTCACTGATTAACACTGAAACCTATGGGAGTCTCACTGATTAACACTTAACCCTATGGGAGTCTCACTGATTAACACTGAACCCTGTGGGAGTATCACTGATTTACACTGAACCCTGTGGGAGTCTCACTGATTAACACTGAACCATATGGGAGTCTCACTGATTAACACATGAACCCTGAGGGAGTCTCACTGATTAACACTGAACCCTGTGGGAGTCTCACTGATTAACACTGAACCCTATGGGAGTCTCACTGACTAACACATGAACCCTGTGAGAGTCTCACTGATTTACACTGAACCCAGTGGGAGTCTCACTGATTAACACTGAACCCTTTGGGAGTCTCACTGATTAACACATTAACCCTGAGGGAGTCTCACTGATTAACACTGAACCCTGTGGGAGTCTCACTGATTAACACTGAACCCTGTGGGAGTCTCACTGAGTAACACTGAACCCTGAGGGAGTCTCAGTTATTAACACTGAACGCTGAGGGAGTCTCACTGATTAACACTGAACACTGTGGGAGTCTCACTGATTAACACTGAACCCTGAGGGAGTGTCAGTAATTAACACTGAACCCTGAGGGAGTCTCACTGATTTACACTGAACACTGTGGGAGTCTCACTGATTAACACTGAACACTGTGGGAGTCTCACTTATTAACACTGAACCCTGTGGGAGTCTCACTGATTAACACTGAACCCTATGGGAGTCTCATTGATTAACACATGAACCCTGAGGGAGTCTCACTGATTAACACAGAACACTGTGGGAGTCTCACTGATTAACACATGAACCCTGTGGGAGTCTCCCTGATTAACACTGAACCATGTGGGAGTCTCAATGATCAACACTGAACCCTGTGGGAGTCTCACTGATTAACACTGCACCCTATCGGAGTTTCACTGATTAACACTGAACCCTGTGGGAGTCGCACTGATTAACACTGAACCCTGTGGGAGTCTCACTGATTAACACTGATTCCTGTGGGAGTCTCACTGCTTAACACTGAACCCTATGGGAGTCTCACTGATTAACACTGAACCCTGTGGGAGTCTCACTGATAAACACTGATCCCTGTGGGAGTCTCACTGCTTAACACTGAACCCTATGGGAGTCTCACTGATTCACACTGAACCCTGTGAGAGTCTCACTGATTAAGACCGAACCCTATGGGAGTCTCACTGATTAACACTGAAACCTATGGGAGTCTCACTGATTAACACTTAACCCTATGGGAGTCTCACTGATTAACACTGAACCCTGTGGGAGTCTCACTGATTAACACTGAACCCTATGGGAGTCTCACTGATTAAAACATGAACCCTGTGGGAGTCTCACTGATTTACACTGAACCCTGTGGGAGTCTCACTGATTAACACTGAACCATATGGGAGTCTCACTGATTAACACATGAACCCTGAGGGAGTCTCACTGATTAACACTGAACCCTGTGATAGTCCCACTGATTAACACTGAACCCTATGGGAGTCTCACTGACTAACACATGAACCCTGTGAGAGTCTCACTGATTTACACTGAACCCTGTGGGAGTCTCACTGATTAACACTGAACCCTTTGGGAGTCTCACTGATTAACACATTAACCCTGAGGGAGTCTCACTGATTAACACTGAACCCTGTGGGAGTCTCAGTGATTAACACTGAACCCTGTGGGAGTCTCACTGAGTAACACTGAACCCTGAGGGAGTCTCAGTTATTAACACTGAACGCTGAGGGAGTCTCACTGATTAACACTGAACACTGTGGGAGTCTCACTGATTAACACTGAACCCTGAGGGAGTGTCAGTAATTAACACTGAACCCTGAGGGAGTCTCACTGATTTACACTGAACACTGTGGGAGTCTCACTGATTAACACTGAACACTGTGGGAGTCTCACTTATTAACACTGAACCCTGTGGGAGTCTCACTGATTAACACTGAACCCTATGGGAGTCTCATTGATTAACACATGAACCCTGAGGGAGTCTCACTGATTAACACAGAACACTGTGGGAGTCTCACTGATTAACACATGAACCCTGTGGGAGTCTCCCTGATTAACACTGAACCATATGGGAGTCTCAATGATCAACACTGAACCCTGTGGGAGTCTCACTGATTAACACTGCACCCTATCGGAGTTTCACTGATTAACACTGAACCCTGTGGGAGTCGCACTGATTAACACTGAACCCTGTGGGAGTCTCACTGATTAACACTGATTCCTGTGGGAGTCTCACTGCTTAACACTGAACCCTATGGGAGTCTCACTGATTAACACTGAACCCTGTGGGAGTCTCACTGATAAACACTGATCCCTGTGGGAGTCTCACTGCTTAACACTGAACCCTATGGGAGTCTCACTGATTAACACTGAACCCTGTGAGAGTCTCACTGATTAAGACCGAACCCTATGGGAGTCTCACTGATTAACACTGAAACCTATGGGAGTCTCACTGATTAACACTTAACCCTATGGGAGTCTCACTGATTAACACTAAACCCTGTGGGAGTCTCACTGATTAACACTGAACCCTATGGGAGTCTCACTGATTTACACTGAACCCTGTGGGAGTCTCACTGATTAACACTGAACCATATGGGAGTCTCACTGATTAACACATGAACCCTGAGGGAGTCTCACTGATTAACACTGAACCCTGTGATAGTCCCACTGATTAACACTGAACCCTATGGGAGTCTCACTGACTAACACATGAACCCTGTGAGAGTCTCACTGATTTACACTGAACCCTGTGGGAGTCTCACTGATTAACACTGAACCCTTTCGGAGTCTCACTGATTAACACATTAACCCTGAGGGAGTCTCACTGATTAACACTGAACCCTGTGGGAGTCTCACTGATTAACACTGAACCCAGTGGGAGTCTCACTGATTAACACTGAACCCTTTGGGAGTCTCACTGATTAACACATTAACCCTGAGGGAGTCTCACTGATTAACACTGAACCCTGTGGGAGTCTCAGTGATTAACACTGAACCCTGTGGGAGTCTCACTGAGTAACACTGAACCCTGAGGGAGTCTCAGTTATTAACACTGAACGCTGAGGGAGTCTCACTGATTAACACTGAACACTGTGGGAGTCTCACTGATTAACACTGAACCCTGAGGGAGTGTCAATAATTAACACTGAACCCTGAGGGAGTCTCACTGATTTACACTGAACACTGTGGGAGTCTCACTGATTAACACTGAACACTGTGGGAGTCTCACTTATTAACACTGAACCCTGTGGGAGTCTCACTGATTAACACTGAACCCTATGGGAGTCTCATTGATTAACACATGAACCCTGAGGGAGTCTCACTGATTAACACAGAACACTGTGGGAGTCTCACTGATTAACACTGAACCATATGGGAGTCTCAATGATCAACACTGAACCCTGTGGGAGTCTCACTGATTAACACTGCACCCTATCGGAGTTTCACTGATTAACACTGAACCCTGTGGGAGTCGTACTGATTAACACTGAACCCTGTGGGAGTCTCACTGATTAACACTGATTCCTGTGGGAGTCTCACTGCTTAACACTGAACCCTATGGGAGTCTCACTGATTAACACTGAACCCTGTGGGAGTCTCACTGATAAACACTGATCCCTGTGGGAGTCTCACTGCTTAACACTGAACCCTATGGGAGTCTCACTGATTAACACTGAACCCTGTGAGAGTCTCACTGATTAAGACCGAACCCTATGGGAGTCTCACTGATTAACACTGAAACCTATGGGAGTCTCACTGATTAACACTTAACCCTATGGGAGTCTCACTGATTAACACTGAACCCTGTGGGAGTCTCACTGATTAACACTGAACCCTATGGGAGTCTCACTGATTAAAACATGAACCCTGTGGGAGTCTCACTGATTTACACTGAACCCTGTGGGAGTCTCACTGATTAACACTGAACCATATGGGAGTCTCACTGATTAACACATGAACCCTGAGGGAGTCTCACTGATTAACACTGAACCCTGTGATAGTCCCACTGATTAACACTGAACCCTATGGGAGTCTCACTGACTAACACATGAACCCTGTGAGAGTCTCACTGATTTACACTGAACCCTGTGGGAGTCTCACTGATTAACACATTAACCCTGAGGGAGTCTCACTGATTAACACTGAACCCTGTGGGAGTCTCACTGATTAACACTGAACCCTGTGGGAGTCTCACTGAGTAACACTGAACCCTGAGGGAGTCTCAGTTATTAACACTGAACGCTGAGGGAGTCTCACTGATTAACACTGAACACTGTGGGAGTCTCACTGATTAACACTGAACCCTGAGGGAGTGTCAGTAATTAACACTGAACCCTGAGGGAGTCTCACTGATTTACACTGAACACTGTGGGAGTCTCACTGATTAACACTGAACACTGTGGGAGTCTCACTGATTAACACTGAACCCTGTGGGAGTCTCACTGATTAACACTGCACCCTATGGGAGTCTCATTGATTAACACATGAACCCTGAGGGAGTCTCACTGATTAACACAGAACACTGTGGGAGTCTCACTGATTAACACTGAACCCTATGGGAGTCTCATTGATTAACACTGAACCCTGTGGGAGTCTCACTGATTAACACATGAACCCTGTGGGAGTCTCACTGATTAACACTGAACCATATGGGAGTCTCAATGATCAACACTGAACCATATGGGAGTCTCACTGATTAACACATGAACCCTGAGGGAGTCTCACTGATTAACACTGAACCCTGTGGGAGTCTCACTGATTAACACTGAACCCTATGGGAGTCTCACTGACTAACACATGAACCCTGTGAGAGTCTCACTGATTTACACTGAACCCAGTGGGAGTCTCACTGATTAACACTGAACCCTTTGGGAGTCTCACTGATTAACACATTAACCCTGAGGGAGTCTCACTGATTAACACTGAACCCTGTGGGAGTCTCAGTGATTAACACTGAACCCTGTGGGAGTCTCACTGAGTAACACTGAACCCTGAGGGAGTCTCAGTTATTAACACTGAACGCTGAGGGAGTCTCACTGATTAACACTGAACACTGTGGGAGTCTCACTGATTAACACTGAACCCTGAGGGAGTGTCAGTAATTAACACTGAACCCTGAGGGAGTCTCACTGATTTACACTGAACACTGTGGGAGTCTCACTGATTAACACTGAACACTGTGGGAGTCTCACTTATTAACACTGAACCCTGTGGGAGTCTCACTGATTAACACTGAACCCTATGGGAGTCTCATTGATTAACACATGAACCCTGAGGGAGTCTCACTGATTAACACAGAACACTGTGGGAGTCTCACTGATTAACACATGAACCCTGTGGGAGTCTCCCTGATTAACACTGAACCATATGGGAGTCTCAATGATCAACACTGAACCCTGTGGGAGTCTCACTGATTAACACTGCACCCTATCGGAGTTTCACTGATTAACACTGAACCCTGTGGGAGTCGCACTGATTAACACTGAACCCTGTGGGAGTCTCACTGATTAACACTGATTCCTGTGGGAGTCTCACTGCTTAACACTGAACCCTATGGGAGTCTCACTGATTAACACTGAACCCTGTGGGAGTCTCACTGATAAACACTGATCCCTGTGGGAGTCTCACTGCTTAACACTGAACCCTATGGGAGTCTCACTGATTAACACTGAACCCTGTGAGAGTCTCACTGATTAAGACCGAACCCTATGGGAGTCTCACTGATTAACACTGAAACCTATGGGAGTCTCACTGATTAACACTTAACCCTATGGGAGTCTCACTGATTAACACTAAACCCTGTGGGAGTCTCACTGATTAACACTGAACCCTATGGGAGTCTCACTGATTTACACTGAACCCTGTGGGAGTCTCACTGATTAACACTGAACCATATGGGAGTCTCACTGATTAACACATGAACCCTGAGGGAGTCTCACTGATTAACACTGAACCCTGTGATAGTCCCACTGATTAACACTGAACCCTATGGGAGTCTCACTGACTAACACATGAACCCTGTGAGAGTCTCACTGATTTACACTGAACCCTGTGGGAGTCTCACTGATTAACACTGAACCCTTTCGGAGTCTCACTGATTAACAGATTAACCCTGAGGGAGTCTCACTGATTAACACTGAACCCTGTGGGAGTCTCACTGATTAACACTGAACCCAGTGGGAGTCTCACTGATTAACACTGAACCCTTTGGGAGTCTCACTGATTAACACATTAACCCTGAGGGAGTCTCACTGATTAACACTGAACCCTGTGGGAGTCTCAGTGATTAACACTGAACCCTGTGGGAGTCTCACTGAGTAACACTGAACCCTGAGGGAGTCTCAGTTATTAACACTGAACGCTGAGGGAGTCTCACTGATTAACACTGAACACTGTGGGAGTCTCACTGATTAACACTGAACCCTGAGGGAGTGTCAGTAATTAACACTGAACCCTGAGGGAGTCTCACTGATTTACACTGAACACTGTGGGAGTCTCACTGATTAACACTGAACACTGTGGGAGTCTCACTTATTAACACTGAACCCTGTGGGAGTCTCACTGATTAACACTGAACCCTATGGGAGTCTCATTGATTAACACATGAACCCTGAGGGAGTCTCACTGATTAACACAGAACACTGTGGGAGTCTCACTGATTAACACTGAACCATATGGGAGTCTCAATGATCAACACTGAACCCTGTGGGAGTCTCACTGATTAACACTGCACCCTATCGGAGTTTCACTGATTAACACTGAACCCTGTGGGAGTCGCACTGATTAACACTGAACCCTGAGGGAGTCTCACTGATTAACACTGATTCCTGTGGGAGTCTCACTGCTTAACACTGAACCCTATGGGAGTCTCACTGATTAACACTGAACCCTGTGGGAGTCTCACTGATAAACACTGATCCCTGTGGGAGTCTCACTGCTTAACACTGAACCCTATGGGAGTCTCACTGATTAACACTGAACCCTGTGAGAGTCTCACTGATTAAGACCGAACCCTATGGGAGTCTCACTGATTAACACTGAAACCTATGGGAGTCTCACTGATTAACACTTAACCCTATGGGAGTCTCACTGATTAACACTGAACCCTGTGGGAGTCTCACTGATTAACACTGAACCCTATGGGAGTCTCACTGATTAAAACATGAACCCTGTGGGAGTCTCACTGATTTACACTGAACCCTGTGGGAGTCTCACTGATTAACACTGAACCATATGGGAGTCTCACTGATTAACACATGAACCCTGAGGGAGTCTCACTGATTAACACTGAACCCTGTGATAGTCCCACTGATTAACACTGAACCCTATGGGAGTCTCACTGACTAACACATGAACCCTGTGAGAGTCTCACTGATTTACACTGAACCCTGTGGGAGTCTCACTGATTAACACATTAACCCTGAGGGAGTCTCACTGATTAACACTGAACCCTGTGGGAGTCTCACTGATTAACACTGAACCCTGTGGGAGTCTCACTGAGTAACACTGAACCCTGAGGGAGTCTCAGTTATTAACACTGAACGCTGAGGGAGTCTCACTGATTAACACTGAACACTGTGGGAGTCTCACTGATTAACACTGAACCCTGAGGGAGTGTCAGTAATTAACACTGAACCCTGAGGGAGTCTCACTGATTTACACTGAACACTGTGGGAGTCTCACTGATTAACACTGAACACTGTGGGAGTCTCACTGATTAACACTGAACCCTGTGGGAGTCTCACTGATTAACACTGCACCCTATGGGAGTCTCATTGATTAACACATGAACCCTGAGGGAGTCTCACTGATTAACACAGAACACTGTGGGAGTCTCACTGATTAACACTGAACCCTATGGGAGTCTCATTGATTAACACTGAACCCTGTGGGAGTCTCACTGATTAACACATGAACCCTGTGGGAGTCTCACTGATTAACACTGAACCATATGGGAGTCTCAATGATCAACACTGAACCATATGGGAGTCTCACTGATTAACACATGAACCCTGAGGGAGTCTCACTGATTAACACTGAACCCTGTGGGAGTCTCACTGATTAACACTGAACCCTATGGGAGTCTCACTGACTAACACATGAACCCTGTGAGAGTCTCACTGATTTACACTGAACCCAGTGGGAGTCTCACTGATTAACACTGAACCATTTGGGAGTCTCACTGATTAACACATTAACCCTGAGGGAGTCTCACTGATTAACACTGAACCTTGTGGGAGTCTCACTGATTAACACTGAACCCTGTGGGAGTCTCACTGAGTAACACTGAACCCTGAGGGAGTCTCAGTTATTAACACTGAACGCTGAGGGAGTCTCACTGCTTAACACTGAACACTGTGGGAGTCTCACTGATTAACACTGAACCCTGAGGGAGTGTCAGTAATTAACACTGAACCCTGAGGGAGTCTCACTGATTTACACTGAACACTGTGGGAGTCTCACTGATTAACACTGAACACTGTGGGAGTCTCACTTATTAACACTGAACCCTGTGGGAGTCTCACTGATTAACACTGAACCCTATGGGAGTCTCATTGATTAACACATGAACCCTGAGGGAGTCTCACTGATTAACACAGAACACTGTGGGAGTCTCACTGATTAACACTGAACCCTATGGGAGTCTCATTGATTAACACTGAACCCTGTGGGAGTCTCACTGATTAACACATGAACCCTGTGGGAGTCTCCCTGATTAACACTGAACCATATGGGAGTCTCAATGATCAACACTGAACCCTGTGGGAGTCTCACTGATTAACACTGCACCCTATCGGAGTTTCACTGATTAACACTGAACCCTGTGGGAGTCTCACTGATTAACACTGAACCCTGTGGGAGTCTCACTGATTAACACTGATTCCTGTGGGAGTCTCACTGCTTAACACTGAACCCTATGGGAGTCTCACTGATTAACACTGAACCCTGTGGGAGTCTCACTGATTAACACTGATCCCTGTGGGAGTCTCACTGCTTAACACTGAATCCTGTGGGAGTCTCACTGATTTACACTGAACCCTGTGGGAGTCTCACTGATTAACACTGAACCATATGGGAGTCTCACTGATTAACACATGAACCCTGAGGGAGTCTCACTGATTAACACTGAACCCTGTGGGAGTCTCACTGATTAACACTGAACCCTCTGGGAGTCTCACTGACTAACACATGAACCCTGTGAGAGTCTCACTGATTTACACTGAACCCAGTGGGAGTCTCACTGATTAACACTGAACCCTTTGGGAGTCTCACTGATTAACACATTAACCCTGAGGGAGTCTCACTGATTAACACTGAACCCTGTGGGAGTCTCACTGATTAACACTGAACCCTGTGGGAGTCTCACTGAGTAACACTGAACCCTGAGGGAGTCTCAGTTATTAACACTGAACGCTGAGGGAGTCTCACTGATTAACACTGAACACTGTGGGAGTCTCACTGATTAACACTGAACCCTGAGGGAGTGTCAGTAATTAACACTGAACCCTGAGGGAGTCTCACTGATTTACACTGAACACTGTGGGAGTCTCACTGATTAACACTGAACACTGTGGGAGTCTCACTTATTAACACTGAACCCTGTGGGAGTCTCACTGATTAACACTGAACCCTATGGGAGTCTCATTGATTAACACATGAACCCTGAGGGAGTCTCACTGATTAACACAGAACACTGTGGGAGTCTCACTGATTAACACATGAACCCTGTGGGAGTCTCCCTGATTAACACTGAACCATATGGGAGTCTCAATGATCAACACTGAACCCTGTGGGAGTCTCACTGATTAACACTGCACCCTATCGGAGTTTCACTGATTAACACTGAACCCTGTGGGAGTCGCACTGATTAACACTGAACCCTGTGGGAGTCTCACTGATTAACACTGATTCCTGTGGGAGTCTCACTGCTTAACACTGAACCCTATGGGAGTCTCACTGATTAACACTGAACCCTGTGGGAGTCTCACTGATAAACACTGATACCTGTGGGAGTCTCACTGCTTAACACTGAACCCTATGGGAGTCTCACTGATTCACACTGAACCCTGTGAGAGTCTCACTGATTAAGACCGAACCCTATGGGAGTCTCACTGATTAACACTGAAACCTATGGGAGTCTCACTGATTAACACTTAACCCTATGGGAGTCTCACTGATTAACACTGAACCCTGTGGGAGTCTCACTGATTAACACTGAACCCTATGGGAGTCTCACTGATTCACACTGAACCCTGTGAGAGTCTCACTGATTAAGACCGAACCCTATGGGAGTCTCACTGATTAACACTGAAACCTATGGGAGTCTCACTGATTAACACTGAACCCTGTGGGAGTCTCACTGATTTACACTGAACCCTGTGGGAGTCTCACTGATTAACACTGAACCATATGGGAGTCTCACTGATTAACACATGAACCCTGAGGGAGTCTCACTGATTAACACTGAACCCTGTGGGAGTCTCACTGATTAACACTGAACCCTATGGGAGTCTCACTGACTAACACATGAACCCTGTGAGAGTCTCACTGATTTACACTGAACCCAGTGGGAGTCTCACTGATTAACACTGAACCCTTTGGGAGTCTCACTGATTAACACATTAACCCTGAGGGAGTCTCACTGATTAACACTGAACCCTGTGGGAGTCTCACTGATTAACACTGAACCCTGTGGGAGAATCACTGAGTAACACTGAACCCTGAGGGAGTCTCAGTTATTAACACTGAACGCTGAGGGAGTCTCACTGATTAACACTGAACACTGTGGGAGTCTCACTGATTAACACTGAACCCTGAGGGAGTGTCAGTAATTAACACTGAACCCTGAGGGAGTCTCACTGATTTACACTGAACACTGTGGGAGTCTCACTGATTAACACTGAACACTGTGGGAGTCTCACTTATTAACACTGAACCCTGTGGGAGTCTCACTGATTAACACTGAACCCTATGGGAGTCTCATTGATTAACACATGAACCCTGAGGGAGTCTCACTGATTAACACAGAACACTGTGGGAGTCTCACTGATTAACACATGAACCCTGTGGGAGTCTCCCTGATTAACACTGAACCATATGGGAGTCTCAATGATCAACACTGAACCCTGTGGGAGTCTCACTGATTAACACTGCACCCTATCGGAGTTTCACTGATTAACACTGAACCCTGTGGGAGTCGCACTGATTAACACTGAACCCTGTGGGAGTCTCACTGATTAACACTGATTCCTGTGGGAGTCTCACTGCTTAACACTGAACCCTATGGGAGTCTCACTGATTAACACTGAACCCTGTGGGAGTCTCACTGATAAACACTGATCCCTGTGGGAGTCTCACTGCTTAACACTGAACCCTATGGGAGTCTCACTGATTCACACTGAACCCTGTGAGAGTCTCACTGATTAAGACCGAACCCTATGGGAGTCTCACTGATTAACACTGAAACCTATGGGAGTCTCACTGATTAACACTTAACCCTATGGGAGTCTCACTGATTAACACTGAATCCTGTGGGAGTCTCACTGATTAACACTGAACCCTATGGGAGTCTCACTGATTAAAACATGAACCCTGTGGGAGTCTCACTGATTTACACTGAACCCTGTGGGAGTCTCACTGATTAACACTGAACCATATGGGAGTCTCACTGATTAACACATGAACCCTGAGGGAGTCTCACTGATTAACACTGAACCCTGTGATAGTCCCACTGATTAACACTGAACCCTATGGGAGTCTCACTGACTAACACATGAACCCTGTGAGAGTCTCACTGATTTACACTGAACCCTGTGGGAGTCTCACTGATTAACACTGAACCCTTTGGGAGTCTCACTGATTAACACATTAACCCTGAGGGAGTCTCACTGATTAACACTGAACCCTGTGGGAGTCTCACTGATTAACACTGAACCCTGTGGGAGTCTCACTGAGTAACACTGAACCCTGAGGGAGTCTCAGTTATTAACACTGAACGCTGAGGGAGTCTCACTGATTAACACTGAACACTGTGGGAGTCTCACTGATTAACACTGAACCCTGAGGGAGTGTCAGTAATTAACACTGAACCCTGAGGGAGTCTCACTGATTTACACTGAACACTGTGGGAGTCTCACTGATTAACACTGAACACTGTGGGAGTCTCACTGATTAACACTGAACCCTGTGGGAGTCTCACTGATTAACACTGCACCCTATGGGAGTCTCATTGATTAACACATGAACCCTGAGGGAGTCTCACTGATTAACACAGAACACTGTGGGAGTCTCACTGATTAACACTGAACCCTATGGGAGTCTCATTGATTAACACTGAACCCTGTGGGAGTCTCACTGATTAACACATGAACCCTGTGGGAGTCTCACTGATTAACACTGAACCATATGGGAGTCTCAATGATCAACACTGAACCCTGTGGGAGTCTCACTGATTAACACTGCACCCTATCGGAGTTTCACTGATTAACACTGAACCCTGTGGGAGTCTCACTGATTAACACTGCACCCTATCGGAGTCTCACTGATTAACACTGAACCCTGTGGGAGTCTCACTGATTAACACTGATTCCTGTGGGAGTCTCACTGCTTAACACTGAACCCTATGGGAGTCTCACTGATTAACACTGAACCCTGTGAGAGTCTCACTGATTAAGACCGAACCCTATGGGAGTCTCACTGATTAACACTGAACCCTATGGGAGTCTCATTGATTAACACTGAACCCTGTGGGAGTCTCACTGATTAACACTGATTCCTGTGGGAGTCTCACTGCTTAACACTGAACCCTATGGGAGTCTCACTGATTAACACTGAACCCTGTGGGAGTCTCACTGATAAACACTGATCCCTGTGGGAGTCTCACTGCTTAACACTGAACCCTATGGGAGTCTCACTGATTCACACTGAACCCTGTGAGAGTCTCACTGATTAAGACCGAACCCTATGGGAGTCTCACTGATTAACACTGAAACCTATGGGAGTCTCACTGATTAACACTTAACCCTATGGGAGTCTCACTGATTAACACTGAACCCTGTGGGAGTCTCACTGATTAACACTGAACCCTATGGGAGTCTCACTGATTAAAACATGAACCCTGTGGGAGTCTCACTGATTTACACTGAACCCTGTGGGAGTCTCACTGATTAACACTGAACCATATGGGAGTCTCACTGATTAACACATGAACCCTGAGGGAGTCTCACTGATTAACACTGAACCCTGTGATAGTCCCACTGATTAACACTGAACCCTATGGGAGTCTCACTGACTAACACATGAACCCTGTGAGAGTCTCACTGATTTACACTGAACCCTGTGGGAGTCTCACTGATTAACACTGAACCCTTTGGGAGTCTCACTGATTAACACATTAACCCTGAGGGAGTCTCACTGATTAACACTGAACCCTGTGGGAGTCTCACTGATTAACACTGAACCCTGTGGGAGTCTCAATGAGTAACACTGAACCCTGAGGGAGTCTCAGTTATTAACACTGAACGCTGAGGGAGTCTCACTGATTAACACTGAACACTGTGGGAGTCTCACTGATTAACACTGAACCCTGAGGGAGTGTCAGTAATTAACACTGAACCCTGAGGGAGTCTCACTGATTTACACTGAACACTGTGGGAGTCTCACTGATTAACACTGAACACTGTGGGAGTCTCACTGATTAACACTGAACCCTGTGGGAGTCTCACTGATTAACACTGCACCCTATGGGAGTCTCATTGATTAACACATGAACCCTGAGGGAGTCTCACTGATTAACACAGAACACTGTGGGAGTCTCACTGATTAACACTGAACCCTATGGGAGTCTCATTGATTAACACTGAACCCTGTGGGAGTCTCACTGATTAACACATGAACCCTGTGGGAGTCTCACTGATTAACACTGAACCATATGGGAGTCTCAATGATCAACACTGAACCCTGTGGGAGTCTCACTGATTAACACTGCACCCTATCGGAGTTTCACTGATTAACACTGAACCCTGTGGGAGTCTCACTGATTAACACTGAACCCTGTGGGAGTCTCACTGATTAACACTGATTCCTGTGGGAGTCTCACTGCTTAACACTGAACCCTATGGGAGTCTCACTGATTAACACTGAACCCTGTGAGAGTCTCACTGATTAAGACCGAACCCTATGGGAGTCTCACTGATTAACACTGAACCCTATGGGAGTCTCATTGATTAACACTGAACCCTGTGGGAGTCTCACTGATTAACACATGAACCCTGTGGGAGTCTCACTGATTAACACTGAACCATATGGGAGTCTCACTGATCAACACTGAACCCTGTGGGAGTCTCACTGATTAACACTGCACCCTATCGGAGTTTCACTGATTAACACTGAACCCTGTGGGAGTCTCACTGATTAACACTGAACCCTGTGGGAGTCTCACTGATTAAGACCGAACCCTATGGGAGTCTCACTGATTAACACTGAAACCTATGGGAGCCTCACTGATTAACACTGAACCCTATGGGAGTCTCACTGATTAACACTGAACCCTGTGGGAGTCTCACTGATTAACACTGAACCCTATGGGAGTATCACTGATTAACACATGAACCCTGTGGGAGTCTCACTGATTTACACTGAACCCTTTGGGAGTCTCACTGATTAACACTGAACCATATGGGAGTCTCACTGATTAACACATGAACCCTGAGGGAGTGTCACTGATTAACACTGAACCCTGTGGGAGTCTCACTGATTAACACTGAACCCTATGGGAGTCTCACTGACTAACACATGAATCCTGTGAGAGTCTCACTGATTTACACTGAACCCTGTGGGAGTCTCACTGATTAACACTGAACCCTTTGGGAGTCTCACTGATTAACACATTAACCCTGAGGGAGTCTCACTGATTAACACTGAACCCTGTGGGAGTCTCACTGATCAACACTGAACCCTGTGGGAGTCTCACTGAATAACACTGAACCCTGAGGGAGTCTCAGTTATTAACACTGAACCCTGAGGGAGTCTCACTGATTAACACTGAACACTGTGGGAGTCTCACTGATTAACACTGAACCCTGAGGGAGTCTCAGTAATTAACACTGAACCCTGAGGGAGTCTCACTGATTTACACTGAACACTGTGGGAGTCTCACTGATTAACACTGAACACTGTGGGAGTCTCACTGATTAACACTGAAACCTGTGGGAGTCTCACTGATTAACACTGAACCCTATGGGGGTCTCATTGATTAACACATGAACCCTGAGGGAGTCTCACTGATTAATACAGAACACTGTGGGAGTCTCACTGATTAACACTGAACCCTGTGGGAGTGTCACTGATTAACACTGAACCCTATGGGAGTCTGATTGATTAACACTGAACCCTATGGGAGTCTCACTGATTAACACATGAACCCTGTGGGAGTCTCACTGATTAACACTGAACCCTAAGGGAGTCTCTATGATTAACACTGAACCCTGTGGGAGTCTCAGTTATTAACACTGAACCCTGAGGGAGTCTCACTGATTAACACTGAACACTGGGGAAGTCTCACTGATTAACACTGAACACTGTGGGAGTCTCACTGATTAACACTGAACCCTGTGGGAGTCTCACTGATTAACACTGAACCCTGAGGGAGTCTTACTGATTAACACTGAACCCTGTGGGAGTCTCACTGATTAACACTGAACCCTGTGGGAGTCTAATTGATTAACACTGAACCCTATGGGAGTCTCACTGATTAACACATGAACCCTGAGGGAGTCTCAATGATTAACACTGAACCCTGTGGGAGTTTCACTGATTAACACTGAACCCTATGGGAGTATCATTGATTAACACTGAACCCTATGGGAGTCTCACTGATTAACACATGAACCCTGAGGGAGTCTCACTGATTAACACTAAACCCTGTGGGAGTCTCACTGATTAACACTGAACCATATGGGAGTTTCACTGATTAACACTGAACCCTGTGGGAGTCTCACTGATTAACACTGATCCCTGTGGGAGTCTCACTGCTTATCACTGAACCCTATGGGAGTCTCACTGATTAACACTGAACCCTGTGAGAGTCTCACTGATTAAGACCGAACCCTATGGGAGTCTCACTGATTAACACTGAAACCTATGGGAGTCTCACTGATTAACACTGAACCCTATGGGAGTTTCACTGATTAACACTGAACCCTGTGGGAGTCTCACTGATTAACACTGAACCCTATGGGAGTCTCAATGATTAACACATGAACCCTGTGGGAGTCTCACTGATTTACACTGAACCCTGTGGGAGTCTCACTGATTAACACTGAACCATATGGGAGTCTCATTGATTAACACATTAACCCTGAGGGAGTTTCACTGATTAACACTGAACCCTGTGGGAGTCTCACTGATTAACACTGAACCCTGTGGGAGTCTCACTGATTAACACTGAATCCTAAGGGAGTCTCACTGATTAAAACTGAACCCTATGGGAGTCTCACTGATTAACACTGAACCCTGTGGGAGTCTCACTGATTAACACTGAACCCTATGGGAGTCTCACTGATTAACACATGAACCCTGAGGGAGTCCCACTGATTAACACTGAACCCTATGGGAGTCTCACTGATTAACACTGAACCCTGTGGGAGTCTCACTGATTAAGACTGAACCCTATGGGAGTCTCACTGATTAACACTGAACTCTATGGGATTCTCACTGATTAAAACTGAACAATATGGGAGTCTCACTGATTAATACTGAACCCTGTGGGAGTCTCAGTTATTAATACTGAACCCTGAGGGAGTCTCACTGATTAACACTGAACCCTGTGGGAGTCTCACTGATTAACACTGAACCCTGAGGGAGTCTCAGTTATTAACATTGAACCCTGAGGGAGTCTCACTGATTAACACATGAACCCTGAGGGAGTTTCACTGATTAACACTGAACCCTGTGGGAGTCTCACTGATTAACACTGAACCCTATGGGAGTCTCACTGACTAACACATGAACCCTGTGAGAGTCTCACTGATTTACACTGAACCCTGTGGGAGTCTCACTGATTAACACTGAACCCTTTGGGAGTCTCACTGATTAACACATTAACCCTGAGGGAGTCTCACTGATTAACACTGAACCCTGTGGGAGTCTCACTGATTAACACTGAACCCTGTGGGAGTCTCACTGATTAACACTAAATCCTAAGGGAGTCTCACTGATTAAAACTGAACCCTATGGGAGTCTCACTGATTAACACTGAACCCTGTGGGAGTCTCACTGATTAACACTGAACCCTATGGGAGTCTCACTGATTAACACATGAACCCTGAGGAAGTCCCACTGATTAACACTGAACCCTATGGGAGTCTCACTGATTAACACTGAACCCTGTGGGAGTCTCACTGATTAAGACTGAACCCTATGGGAGTCTCACTGATTAACACTGAACTCTATGGGATTCTCACTGATTAAAACTGAACAATATGGGAGTCTCACTGATTAACACTGAACCCTGTGGGAGTCTCAGTTATTAATACTGAACCCTGAGGGAGTCTCACTGATTACCACTGAACACTGTGGGAGTCTCACTGATTAACACTGAACACTGTGGGAGTCTCACTGATTAACACTGAACCCTATGGGAGTCTCACTGATTAACACATGAACCTTGAGGGAGTCTCACTGATTAACACTGAACCCTGTGGGAGTCTCACTGATTAACACTGAACCCTGTGGGAGTCTCACTGATTAACACTGAAACCTGTGGGAGTCTCACTGATTAAGACTGAACCCTATGGGAGTATCACTGATTAACACTGAACCCTATGGGAGTCTCACTGATTAACACTGAACCCTGTGGGAGTCTCACTGATTAAGACTGAACACTATGGGAGTCACACTGATTAACACTGAACTCTCTGGGATTCTTACTGATTAACTCTGAACCCTATGGGAGTCTCACTGATTAACACTGAACCCTGTGGGAGTCTCACTGATTAACACTGAACCCTATGGGAGTCTCACTGACTAACACATGAACCCTGTGGGAGTCTCACTGATTTACACTGAACCCTGTGGGAGTCTCACTGATTAACACTGAACCCTGTGGGAGTCTCACTGATTAACACTGAACACTGTGGGAGTCTCACTGATTAACACTGAACCCTGTGGGAGTCTCACTGATTAACACTGCACCCTATGGGAGTCTCATTGATTAACACATGAACCCTGAGGGAGTCTCACTGATTAACACAGAACACTGTGGGAGTCTCACTGATTAACACTGAACCCTATGGGAGTCTCATTGATTAACACTGAACCCTGTGGGAATCTCACTGATTAACACATGAACCCTGTGGGAGTCTCACTGATTAACACTGAACCATATGGGAGTCTCAATGATCAACACTGAACCCTGTGGGAGTCTCACTGATTAACACTGCACCCTATCGGAGTTTCACTGATTAACAC
This sequence comes from Petromyzon marinus, assembly GCF_048934315.1. NCBI lineage: Eukaryota > Metazoa > Chordata > Hyperoartia > Petromyzontiformes > Petromyzontidae > Petromyzon > Petromyzon marinus. The sequence continues at coordinate 1,354,264 of NW_027423113.1, forward strand.
TGAACCCTGTGGGAGTCTCACTGATTAACACTGAACCCTGTGGGAGTCTCACTGATTAACACTGATTCCTGTCGGAGTCTCACTGCTTAACACTGAACCCTATGGGAGTCTCACTGATTAACACTGAACCCTGTGAGAGTCTCACTGATTAAGACCGAACCCTATGGGAGTCTCACTGATTAACACTGAACCCTATGGGAGTCTCATTGATTAACAATGAACCCTGTGGGAGTCTCACTGATTAACACATGAACCCTGTGGGAGTCTCACTGATTAACACTGAACCATATGGGAGTATCACTGATCAACACTGAACCCTGTGGGAGTCTCACTGATTAACACTGCACCCTATCGGAGTTTCACTGATTAACACTGAACCCTGTGGGAGTCTCACTGATTAACACTGAACCCTGTGGGAGTCTCACTGATTAACACTGATTTATGTGGGAGTCTCACTGCTTAACACTGAACCCTATGGGAGTCTCACTGATTAACACTGAACCCTGTGAGAGTCTCACTGATTAAGACCGAACCCTATGGGAGTCTCACTGATTAACACTGAAACCTATGGGAGCCTCACTGATTAACACTGAACCCTATGGGAGTCTCACTGATTAACACTGAACCCTGTGGGAGTCTCACTGATTAACACTGAACCCTATGGGAGTCTCACTGATTAACACATGAACCCTGTGGGAGTCTCACTGATTTACACTGAACCCTGTGGGAGTCTCACTGATTAACACTGAACCATATGGGAGTCTCACTGATTAACACATGAACCCTGAGGGAGTGTCACTGATTAACACTGAACCCTGTGGGAGTCTCACTGATTAACACTGAACCCTATGGGAGTCTCACTGACTAACACATGAACCCTGTGAGAGTCTCACTGATTTACACTGAACCCTGTGGGAGTCTCACTGATTAACACTGAACCCTTTGGGAGTCTCACTGATTAACACATTAACCCTGAAGGAGTCTCACTGATTAACACTGAACCCTGTGGGAGTCTCACTGATTAACACTGAACCCTGTGGGAGTCTCACTGATTAACACTGAACACTGTGGGAGGCTCACTGATTAACACTGAACCCTGTGGGAGTCTCACTGATTAACACTGCACCCTATGGGAGTCTTATTGATTAACACATGAACCCTGAGGGAGTCTCACTGATTAACACAGAACACTGTGGGTGTCTCACTGATTAACACTGAACCCTATGGGAGTCTCATTGATTAACACTGAACCCTGTGGGAGTCTCACTGATTAACACATGAACCCTGTGGGAGTCTCACTGATTAACACTGAACCATATGGGAGTCTCAATGATCAACACTGAACCCTGTGGGAGTCTCACTGATTAACACTGCACCCTATCGGAGTTTCACTGATTAACACTGAACCCTGTGGGAGTCTCACTGATTAACACTGAACCCTGTGGGAGTCTCACTGATTAACACTGATTCCTGTGGGAGTCTCACTGCTTAACACTGAACCCTATGGGAGTCTCACTGATTAACACTGAACCCTGTGAGAGTCTCACTGATTAAGACCGAACCCTATGGGAGTCTCACTGATTAACACTGAACCCTATGGGAGTCTCATTGATTAACACTGAACCCTGTGGGAGTCTCACTGATTAACACATGAACCCTGTGGGAGTCTCACTGATTAACACTGAACCATATGGGAGTCTCACTGATCAACACTGAACCCTGTGGGAGTCTCACTGATTAACACTGCACCCTATCGGAGTTTCACTGATTAACACTGAACCCTGTGGGAGTCTCACTGATTAACACTGAACCCTGTGGGAGTCTCACTGATTAACACTGAACCATATGGGAGTCTCACTGATCAACACTGAACCCTGTGGGAGTCTCACTGATTAACACTGCACCCTATCGGAGTTTCACTGATTAACACTGAACCCTGTGGGAGTCTCACTGATTAACACTGCACCCTATCGGAGTTTCACTGATTAACACTGAACCCTGTGGGAGTCTCACTGATTAACACTGAACCCTGTGGGAGTCTCACTGATTAACACTGATTCCTGTGGGAGTCTCACTGCTTAACACTGAACCCTATGGGAGTCTCACTGATTAACACTGAACCCTGTGAGAGTCTCACTGATTAAGACCGAAACCTATGGGAGTCTCACTGATTAACACTGAACCCTATGGGAGTCTCATTGATTAACACTGAACCCTGTGGGAGTCTCACTGATTAACACATGAACCCTGTGGGAGTCTCACTGATTAACACTGAACCATATGGGAGTCTCACTGATCAACACTGAACCCTGTGGGAGTCTCACTGATTAACACTGCACCCTATCGGAGTTTCACTGATTAACACTGAACCCTGTGGGAGTCTCACTGATTAACACTGAACCCTGTGGGAGTCTCACTGATTAACACTGATTTATGTGGGAGTCTCACTGCTTAACACTTAACCCTATGGGAGTCTCACTGATTAACACTGAACCCTGTGAGAGTCTCACTGATTAAGACCGAACCCTATGGGAGTCTCACTGATTAACACTGAAACCTATGGGAGCCTCACTGATTAACACTGAACCCTATGGGAGTCTCACTGATTAACACTGAACCCTGTGGGAGTCTCACTGATTAACACTGAACCCTATGGGAGTCTCACTGATTAACACATGAACCCTGTGGGAGTCTCACTGATTTACACTGAACCCTGTGGGAGTCTCACTGATTAACACTGAACCATATGGGAGTCTCACTGATTAACACATGAACCCTGAGGGAGTGTCACTGATTAACAATTAACCCTGTGGGAGTCTCACTGATTAACACTGAACCCTATGGGAGTCTCACTGACTAACACATGAACCCTGTGAGAGTCTCACTGATTTACACTGAACCCTGTGGGAGTCTCACTGATTAACACTGAACCCTTTGGGAGTCTCACTGATTAACACATTAACCCTGAAGGAGTCTCACTGATTAACACTGAACCCTGTGGGAGTCTCACTGATTAACACTGAACCCTGTGGGAGTCTCACTGAGTAACACTGAACCCTGAGGGAGTCTCAGTTATTAACACTGAACCCTGAGGGAGTCTCACTGATTAACACTGAACACTGTGGGAGTCTCACTGATTAACACTGAACCCTGAGGGAGTCTCAGTAATTAACACTGAACCCTGAGGGAGTCTCACTGATTTACACTGAACACTGTGGGAGTCTCACCGATTAACACTGAACACTGTGGGAGTCTCACTGATTAACACTGAACCCTGTGGGAGTCTCACTGATTAACACTGAACCCTATGGGAGTCTCATTGATTAACACATGAACCCTGAGGGAGTCTCACTGATTAACACAGAACACTGTGGGAGTCTCACTGATTAACACTGAACCCTGTGGGAGTGTCACTGATTAACACTGAACCCTATGGGAGCCTGATTGATTAACACTGAACCCTATGGGAGTCTCACTGCTTAACACATGAACCCTGTGGGAGTCTCACTGATTAACACTGAACCCTAAGGGAGTCTCACTGATTAACACTGAACCCTGTGGGAGTCTCAGTTATTAACACTGATCCCTGAGGGAGTCTCACTGATTAACACTGAACACTGGGGAAGTCTCACTGATTAACACTGAACCCTGTGGGAGTCTCACTGAGTAACACTGAACTCTGAGGGAGTCTCAGTTATTAACACTGAACCCTGAGGGAGTCTCACTGATTAACACTGAACACTGTGGGAGTCTCACTGATTAACACTGAACCCTGAGGGAGTCTCAGTAATTAACACTGAACCCTGAGGGAGTCTCACTGATTTACACTGAACACTGTGGGAGTCTCACTGATTAACACTGAACACTGTGGAAGTCTCAATGATTAACACTGAACCCTGTGGGAGTTTCACTGATTAACACTGAACCCTATGGGAGTCTCATTGATTAACACTGAACCCTATGGGAGTCTCACTGATTAACACATGAACCCTGAGGGAGTCTCACTGATTAACACTGAACCCTATGGGAGTCTCACTGATTAACACTGAACCCTGTGGGAGTCTCACTGATTAACACTGAACCATATGGGAGTCTCACTGATCAACACTGAACCCTGTGGGAGTCTCACTGATTAACACTGCACCCTATGGGAGTTTCACTGATTAACACTGAACCCTGTGGGAGACTCACTGATTAACACTGAACCCTGTGGGAGTCTCACTGATTAACACTGATCCCTGTGGGAGTCTCACTGCTTATCACTGAACCCTATGGGAGTCTCACTGATTAACACTGAACCCTGTGAGAGTCTCACTGATTAAGACCGAACCCTATGGGAGTCTCACTGATTAACACTGAAACCTATGGGAGTCTCACTGATTAACACTGAACCCTATGGGAGTTTCACTGATTAACACTGAACCCTGTGGGAGTCTCACTGATTAACACTGAACCCTATGGGAGTCTCACTGATTAACACATGAACCCTGTGGGAGTCTCACTGATTTACACTGAACCCTGTGGGAGTCTCACTGATTAACACTGAACCATATGGGAGTCTCACTGATTAACACATGAACCCTGAGGGAGTCTCACTGATTAACACTGAACCCTGTGGGAGTCTCACTGATTAACACTGAACCCTATCGGAGTCTCACTGACTAACACATGAACCCTGTGAGAGTCTCACTGATTTACACTGAACCCTGTGGGAGTCTCACTGATTAACACTGAACCCTTTGGGAGTCTCACTGATTAACACATTAACCCTGAGGGAGTCTCACTGATTAACACGGAACCCTGTGGGAGTCTCACTGATTAACACTGAACCCTGTGGGAGTCTCACTGAGTAACACTGAACCCTCAGGGAGTCTCAGTTATTAACACTGAACCCTGAGGGAGTCTCACTGATTAACACTGAACCCTGTGGGAGTCTCACTGATTAACACTGAACCCTATGGGAGTCTCACTGATTAACACATGAACCCTGAGGGAGTCTCACTGATTAACACTGAACCCTATGGGAGTCTCACTGATTAACACTGAACCCTGTGGGAGTCTCACTGATTAAGACTGAACCCTATGGGAGTCTCACTGATTAACACTGAACTCTATGGGATTCTCACTGATTAAAACTGAACCCTATGGGAGTCTCACTGATTAACACTGAACCCTGTGGGAGTCTCAGTTATTAACACTGAACCCTGAGGGAGTCTCACTGATTAACACTGAACCCTGTGGGAGTCTCACTGATTAACACTGAACCCTGAGGGAGTCTCAGTTATTAACACTGAACCCTGAGGGAGTCTCACTGATTACCACTGAACACTGTGGGAGTCTCACTGATTAACACTGAACACTGTGGGAGTCTCACTGATTAACACTGAACCCTATGGGAGTCTCACTGATTAACACATGAACCCTGAGGGAGTCTCACTGATTAACACTGAACCCTGTGGGAGTCTCACTGATTAACACTGAACCCTGTGGGAGTCTCACTGATTAACACTGAAACCTGTGGGAGTCTCACTGATTAAGACTGAACCCTATGGGAGTATCACTGATTAACACTGAACCCTATGGGAGTCTCACTGATTAACACTGAACCCTGTGGGAGTCTCACTGATTAAGACTGAACCCTATGGGAGTCTAACTGATTAACACTGAACTCTCTGGGATTCTTACTGATTAACTCTGAACCCTATGGGAGTCTCACTGATTAACACTGAACCCTGTGGGAGTCTCACTGATTAACACTGAACCCTATGGGAGTCTCACTGACTAACACATGAACCCTGTGGGAGTCTCACTGATTTACACTGAACCCTGTGGGAGTCTCACTGATTAACACTGAACCCTGTGGGAGTCTCACTGATTAACACTGGACCCTATGGGAGGCTCATTGATTAACACATGAACCCTGTGGGAGTCTCACTGATTAACACTGATCCCTGTGGGAGTCTCACTGCTTAACACAGAACCCTGTGGGAGTGTCACTGATTAACATTGAACCCTATGGGAGTCTCATTGATTAACACTGAAACCTATGGGAGTCTCACTGATTAACACATGAACCCTGTGGGAGTCTCACTGATTTACACTGAACCCTGTGGGAGTCTCACTGATTAACACTGAACCCTATGGGAGTCTCACTGATTAACACATGAACCCTGAGGGAGTCTCACTGATTAACACTGAACCCTATGGGAGTGTCACTGATTAACACTGAACCCTGTGGGAGTCTCACTGATTAAGACTGAACCCTATGGGAGTCTCACTGATTAACACTGAACTCTATGGGATTCTCACTGATTAACACTGAACCCTATGGGAGTCTCACTGATTAACACTGAACCCTGTGGGAGTCTCAGTTATTAACACTGAACCCTGAGGGAGTCTCACTGATTAACACTGAACCCTGTGGGAGTCTCACTGATTAACACTGAACCCTGAGGGAGTCTCAGTTATTAACACTGAACCCTGAGGGAGTCTCACTGATTAACACTGAACACTGTGGGAGTCTCACTGATTAACACTGAACACTGTGGGAGTCTCACTGATTAACACTGAACCCTGTGGGAGTCTCACTGATTAACACATGAACACTGAGGGAGTCTCACTGATTAACACTGAACCCTGTGGGAGTCTCACTGATTAACACTGAACCCTGTGGGAGTCTCACTGATTAACACTGAAACCTGTGGGAGTCTCACTGATTAACACTGAACCCTATGGGAGTATCACTGATTAACACTGAACCCTATGGGAGTCTCACTGATTAACACTGAACCCTGTGGGAGTCTCACTGATTAAGACTGAACCCTATGGGAGTCACACTGATTAACACTGAACGCTCTGGGATTCTTATTGATTAACTCTGAACCCTATGGGAGTCTCACTGATTAACACTGAACCCTGTGGGAGTCTCACTGATTAACACTGAACCCTATGGGAGTCTCACTGACTAACACATGCACCCTGTGGGAGTCTCACTGATTTACACTGAACCCTGTGGGAGTCTCACTGATTAACACTGAACCCTATGGGAGTCTCACTGATTAACACATTAACCCTGAGGGAGTCTCACTGATTAACACTGAACCCTGTGGGAGTCTCACTGATTAACACTGATCCCTGTGGGAGTCTCACTGCTTAACACTGAACCCTATGGGAGTCTCAGTGATTAACACATGAACCCTGTGGGAGTCTCACTGATTTACACTGAACCCTGTGGGAGTCTCACTGATTAACACTGAACCATATGGGAGTCTCACTGATTAACACATGAACCCTGAGGGAGTCTCACTGATTAACACTGAACCCTGTGGGAGTCTCACTGATTAACACTGAACCCTATCGGAGTCTCACTGACTAACACATGAACCCTGTGAGAGTCTCACTGATTTACACTGAACCCTGTGGGAGTCTCACTGATTAACACTGAACCCTTTGGGAGTCTCACTGATTAACACATTAACCCTGAGGGAGTCTCACTGATTAACACGGAACCCTGTGGGAGTCTCACTGATTAACACTGAACCCTGTGGGAGTCTCACTGAGTAACACTGAACCCTCAGGGAGTCTCAGTTATTAACACTGAACCCTGAGGGAGTCTCACTGATTAACACTGAACCCTGTGGGAGTCTCACTGATTAACACTGAACCCTATGGGAGTCTCACTGATTAACACATGAACCCTGAGGGAGTCTCACTGATTAACACTGAACCCTATGGGAGTCTCACTGATTAACACTGAACCCTGTGGGAGTCTCACTGATTAAGACTGAACCCTATGGGAGTCTCACTGATTAACACTGAACTCTATGGGATTCTCACTGATTAAAACTGAACCCTATGGGAGTCTCACTGATTAACACTGAACCCTGTGGGAGTCTCAGTTATTAACACTGAACCCTGAGGGAGTCTCACTGATTAACACTGAACCCTGTGGGAGTCTCACTGATTAACACTGAACCCTGAGGGAGTCTCAGTTATTAACACTGAACCCTGAGGGAGTCTCACTGATTACCACTGAACACTGTGGGAGTCTCACTGATTAACACTGAACACTGTGGGAGTCTCACTGATTAACACTGAACCCTATGGGAGTCTCACTGATTAACACATGAACCCTGAGGGAGTCTCACTGATTAACACTGAACCCTGTGGGAGTCTCACTGATTAACACTGAACCCTGTGGGAGTCTCACTGATTAACACTGAAACCTGTGGGAGTCTCACTGATTAAGACTGAACCCTATGGGAGTATCACTGATTAACACTGAACCCTATGGGAGTCTCACTGATTAACACTGAACCCTGTGGGAGTCTCACTGATTAAGACTGAACCCTATGGGAGTCTAACTGATTAACACTGAACTCTCTGGGATTCTTACTGATTAACTCTGAACCCTATGGGAGTCTCACTGATTAACACTGAACCCTGTGGGAGTCTCACTGATTAACACTGAACCCTATGGGAGTCTCACTGACTAACACATGAACCCTGTGGGAGTCTCACTGATTTACACTGAACCCTGTGGGAGTCTCACTGATTAACACTGAACCCTGTGGGAGTCTCACTGATTAACACTGGACCCTATGGGAGGCTCATTGATTAACACATGAACCCTGTGGGAGTCTCACTGATTAACACTGATCCCTGTGGGAGTCTCACTGCTTAACACAGAACCCTGTGGGAGTGTCACTGATTAACATTGAACCCTATGGGAGTCTCATTGATTAACACTGAAACCTATGGGAGTCTCACTGATTAACACATGAACCCTGTGGGAGTCTCACTGATTTACACTGAACCCTGTGGGAGTCTCACTGATTAACACTGAACCCTATGGGAGTCTCACTGATTAACACATGAACCCTGAGGGAGTCTCACTGATTAACACTGAACCCTATGGGAGTGTCACTGATTAACACTGAACCCTGTGGGAGTCTCACTGATTAAGACTGAACCCTATGGGAGTCTCACTGATTAACACTGAACTCTATGGGATTCTCACTGATTAACACTGAACCCTATGGGAGTCTCACTGATTAACACTGAACCCTGTGGGAGTCTCAGTTATTAACACTGAACCCTGAGGGAGTCTCACTGATTAACACTGAACCCTGTGGGAGTCTCACTGATTAACACTGAACCCTGAGGGAGTCTCAGTTATTAACACTGAACCCTGAGGGAGTCTCACTGATTAACACTGAACACTGTGGGAGTCTCACTGATTAACACTGAACACTGTGGGAGTCTCACTGATTAACACTGAACCCTGTGGGAGTCTCACTGATTAACACATGAACCCTGAGGGAGTCTCACTGATTAACACTGAACCCTGTGGGAGTCTCACTGATTAACACTGAACCCTGTGGGAGTCTCACTGATTAACACTGAAACCTGTGGGAGTCTCACTGATTAACACTGAACCCTATGGGAGTATCACTGATTAACACTGAACCCTATGGGAGTCTCACTGATTAACACTGAACCCTGTGGGAGTCTCACTGATTAAGACTGAACCCTATGGGAGTCACACTGATTAACACTGAACGCTCTGGGATTCTTATTGATTAACTCTGAACCCTATGGGAGTCTCACTGATTAACACTGAACCCTGTGGGAGTCTCACTGATTAACACTGAACCCTATGGGAGTCTCACTGACTAACACATGCACCCTGTGGGAGTCTCACTGATTTACACTGAACCCTGTGGGAGTCTCACTGATTAACACTGAACCCTATGGGAGTCTCACTGATTAACACATTAACCCTGAGGGAGTCTCACTGATTAACACTGAACCCTGTGGGAGTCTCACTGATTAACACTGATCCCTGTGGGAGTCTCACTGCTTAACACTGAACCCTATGGGAGTCTCAGTGATTAACACTGAACCCTGTGGGAGTCTCACTGATTAACACTGAACCCTGAGGGAGTCTCAGTAATTAACACTGAACCCTGAGGGAGACTCACTGATTTACACTGAACCCTGTGGGAGTCTCACTGATTAACACTGAACCATATGGGAGTCTCACTGATTAACACATGAACCCGGAGGGAGTCTCACTGATTAACACTGAACCCTGTGGGAGTCTCACTGATTAACACTGAACCCTATGGGAGTCTCACTGACTAACACATGAACCCTGTGAGAGTCTCACTGATTTACACTGAACCCTGTGGGAGTCTCACTGATTAACACTGAACCCTTTGGGAGTCTCACTGATTAACACATTAACCCTGAGGGAGTCTCACTGATTAACACTGAACCCTGTGGGAGTCTCACTGATTAACACTGAACCCTGTGGGAGTCTCACTGAGTAACACTGAACCCTGAGGGAGTCTCAGTTATTAACACTGAACCCTATGGGAGTCTCACTGACTAACACATGAACCCTGTGAGAGTCTCACTGATTTACACTGAACCCTGTGGGAGTCTCACTGATTAACACTGAACCCTTTGGGAGTCTCACTGATTAACACATTAACCCTGAGGGAGTCTCACTGATTAACACTGAACCCTGTGGGAGTCTCACTGATTAACACTGAACCCTGTGGGAGTCTCACTGAGTAACACTGAACCCTGAGGGAGTCTCAGTTATTAACACTGAACCCAGAGGGAGTCTCACTGATTAACACTGAACACTGTGGGAGTCTCACTGACTAACACATGAACCCTGTGGGAGTCTCAGTTATTAACACTGAACCCTGAGGGAGTCTCACTGATTAACACTGAACCCTGTGGGAGTCTCACTGATTAACACTGAACCCTGAGGGAGTCTCAGTTATTAACACTGAACCCTGAGGGAGTCTCACTGATTAACACTGAACACTGTGGGAGTCTCACTGATTAACACTGAACACTGTGGGAGTCTCACTGATTAACACTGAACCCTGTGGGAGTCTCACTGATTAACACATGAACCCTGAGGGAGTCTCACTGATTAACACTGAACCCTGTGGGAGTCTCACTGATTAACACTGAACCCTGTGGGAGTCTCACTGATTAACACTGAAACCTGTGGGAGTCTCACTGATTAACACTGAACCCTATGGGAGTATCACTGATTAACACTGAACCCTATGGGAGTCTCACTGATTAACACTGAACCCTGTGGGAGTCTCACTGATTAAGACTGAACCCTATGGGAGTCACACTGATTAACACTGAACGCTCTGGGATTCTTATTGATTAACTCTGAACCCTATGGGAGTCTCACTGATTAACACTGAACCCTGTGGGAGTCTCACTGATTAACACTGAACCCTATGGGAGTCTCACTGACTAACACATGCACCCTGTGGGAGTCTCACTGATTTACACTGAACCCTGTGGGAGTCTCACTGATTAACACTGAACCCTATGGGAGTCTCACTGATTAACACATTAACCCTGAGGGAGTCTCACTGATTAACACTGAACCCTGTGGGAGTCTCACTGATTAACACTGATCCCTGTGGGAGTCTCACTGCTTAACACTGAACCCTATGGGAGTCTCAGTGATTAACACTGAACCCTGTGGGAGTCTCACTGATTAACACTGAACCCTGAGGGAGTCTCAGTAATTAACACTGAACCCTGAGGGAGACTCACTGATTTACACTGAACCCTGTGGGAGTCTCACTGATTAACACTGAACCATATGGGAGTCTCACTGATTAACACATGAACCCGGAGGGAGTCTCACTGATTAACACTGAACCCTGTGGGAGTCTCACTGATTAACACTGAACCCTATGGGAGTCTCACTGACTAACACATGAACCCTGTGAGAGTCTCACTGATTTACACTGAACCCTGTGGGAGTCTCACTGATTAACACTGAACCCTTTGGGAGTCTCACTGATTAACACATTAACCCTGAGGGAGTCTCACTGATTAACACTGAACCCTGTGGGAGTCTCACTGATTAACACTGAACCCTGTGGGAGTCTCACTGAGTAACACTGAACCCTGAGGGAGTCTCAGTTATTAACACTGAACCCTATGGGAGTCTCACTGACTAACACATGAACCCTGTGAGAGTCTCACTGATTTACACTGAACCCTGTGGGAGTCTCACTGATTAACACTGAACCCTTTGGGAGTCTCACTGATTAACACATTAACCCTGAGGGAGTCTCACTGATTAACACTGAACCCTGTGGGAGTCTCACTGATTAACACTGAACCCTGTGGGAGTCTCACTGAGTAACACTGAACCCTGAGGGAGTCTCAGTTATTAACACTGAACCCAGAGGGAGTCTCACTGATTAACACTGAACACTGTGGGAGTCTCACTGACTAACACATGAACCCTGTGAGAGTCTCACTGATTTACACTGAACCCTGTGGGAGTCTCACTGATTAACACTGAACCCTTTGGGAGTCTCACTGATTAACACATTAACCCTGAGGGAGTCTCACTGATTAACACTGAACCCTGTGGGAGTCTCACTGATTAACACTGAACCCTGTGGGAGTCTCACTGAGTTAACACTGAACCCTGAGGGAGTCTCAGTTATTAACACTGAACCCTATGGGAGTCTCACTGACTAACACATGAACCCTGTGAGAGTCTCACTGATTTACACTGAACCCTGTGGGAGTCTCACTGATTAACACTGAACCCTTTGGGAGTCTCACTGATTAACACATTAACCCTGAGGGAGTCTCACTGATTAACACTGAACCCTGTGGGAGTCTCACTGATTAACACTGAACCCTGTGTGAGTCTCACTGAGTAACACTGAACCCTGAGGGAGTCTCAGTTATTAACACTGAACCCTGAGGGAGTCTCACTGATTAACACTGAACACTGTGGGAGTCTCAATGATTAACACTGAACCCTGAGGGAGTCTCAGTAATTAACACTGAACCCTGAGGGAGTCTCACTGATTTACACTGAACACTGTGGGAGTCTCACTGATTAACACTGAACACTGTGGGAGTCTCACTGATTAACACTGAACCCTGTGGGAGTCTCACTGATTAACACTGAACCCTATGGGAGTCTCATTGATTAACACATGAACCCTGAGGGAGTCTCAGTTATTAACACTGAACCCTATGGGAGTCTCACTGACTAACACATGAAACCTGTGAGAGTCTCACTGATTTACACTGAACCCTGTGGGAGTCTCACTGATTAACACTGAACCCTTTGGGAGTCTCACTGATTAACACATTAACCCTGAGGGAGTCTCACTGATTAACACTGAACCCTGTGGGAGTCTCACTGATTAACACTGAACCCTGTGGGAGTCTCACTGAGTAACACTGAACCCTGAGGGAGTCTCAGTTATTAACACTGAACCCTGAGGGAGTCTCACTGATTAACAATGAACACTGTGGGAGTCTCACTGATTAACACATTAACCCTGAGGGAGTCTCACTGATTAACACTGAACCCTGTGGGAGTCTCACTGATTAACACTGAACCCTGTGGGAGTCTCACTGAGTAACACTGAACCCTGAGGGAGTCTCAGTTATTAACACTGAACCCTGAGGGAGTCTCACTGATTAACTCTGAACACTGTGGGAGTCTCACTGATTAACACTGAACCCTGAGGGAGTCTCAGTAATTAACACTGAACCCTGAGGGAGTCTCACTGATTTACACTGAACACTGTGGGAGTCTCACTGATTAACACTGAACACTGTGGGAGTCTCACTGATTAACACTGAACCCTGTGGGAGTCTCACTGATTAACACTGAACCCTATGGGAGTCTCATTGATTAACACATGAACCCTGAGGGAGTCTCAGTTATTAACACTGAACCCTATGGGAGTCTCACTGACTAACACATGAACCCTGTGAGAGTCTCACTGATTTACACTGAACCCTGTGGGAGTCTCACTGATTAACACTGAACCCTTTGGGAGTCTCACTGATTAACACATTAACCCTGAGGGAGTCTCACTGATTAACACTGAACCCTGTGGGAGTCTCACTGATTAACACTGAACCCTGTGGGAGTCTCACTGAGTAACACTGAACTCTGAGGGAGTCTCAGTTATTAACACTGAACCCTGAGGGAGTCTCACTGATTAACACTGAACACTGTGGGAGTCTCACTGATTAACACTGAACCCTGAGGGAGTCTCAGTAATTAACACTGAACCCTGAGGGAGTCTCACTGATTTACACTGAACACTGTGGGAGTCTCACTGATTAACACTGAACACTGTGGGAGTCTCACTGATTAACACTGAACCCTGTGGGAGTTTCACTGATTAACACTGAACCCTATGGGAGTCTCATTGATTAACACTGAACCCTATGGGAGTCTCACTGATTAACACATGAACCCTGAGGGAGTCTCACTGATTAACACTGAACCCTATGGGAGTCTCACTGATTAACACTGAACCCTGTGGGAGTCTCACTGATTAACACTGAACCATATGGGAGTCTCACTGATCAACACTGAACCCTGTGGGAGTCTCACTGATTAACACTGCACCCTATGGGAGTTTCACTGATTAACACTGAACCCTGTGGGAGACTCACTGATTAACACTGAACCCTGTGGGAGTCTCACTGATTAACACTGATCCCTGTGGGAGTCTCACTGCTTATCACTGAACCCTATGGGAGTCTCACTGATTAACACTGAACCCTGTGAGAGTCTCACTGATTAAGACCGAACCCTATGGGAGTCTCACTGATTAACACTGAAACCTATGGGAGTCTCACTGATTAACACTGAACCCTATGGGAGTTTCACTGATTAACACTGAACCCTGTGGGAGTCTCACTGATTAACACTGAACCCTATGGGAGTCTCACTGATTAACACATGAACCCTGTGGGAGTCTCACTGATTTACACTGAACCCTGTGGGAGTCTCACTGATTAACACTGAACCATATGGGAGTCTCACTGATTAACACATGAACCCTGAGGGAGTCTCACTGATTAACACTGAACCCTGTGGGAGTCTCACTGATTAACACTGAACCCTATCGGAGTCTCACTGACTAACACATGAACCCTGTGAGAGTCTCACTGATTTACACTGAACCCTGTGGGAGTCTCACTGATTAACACTGAACCCTTTGGGAGTCTCACTGATTAACACATTAACCCTGAGGGAGTCTCACTGATTAACACTGAACCCTGTGGGAGTCTCACTGATTAACACTGAACCCTGTGGGAGTCTCACTGAGTAACACTGAACCCTCAGGGAGTCTCAGTTATTAACACTGAACCCTGAGGGAGTCTCACTGATTAACACTGAACCCTGTGGGAGTCTCACTGATTAACACTGAACCCTATGGGAGTCTCACTGATTAACACATGAACCCTGAGGGAGTCTCACTGATTAACACTGAACCCTATGGGAGTCTCACTGATTAACACTGAACCCTGTGGGAGTCTCACTGATTAAGACTGAACCCTATGGGAGTCTCACTGATTAACACTGAACTCTATGGGATTCTCACTGATTAAAACTGAACCCTATGGGAGTATCACTGATTAACACTGAACCCTGTGGGAGTCTCAGTTATTAACACTGAACCCTGAGGGAGTCTCACTGATTAACACTGAACCCTGTGGGAGTCTCACTGATTAACACTGAACCCTGAGGGAGTCTCAGTTATTAACACTGAACCCTGAGGGAGTCTCACTGATTACCACTGAACACTGTGGGAGTCTCACTGATTAACACTGAACACTGTGGGAGTCTCACTGATTAACACTGAACCCTATGGGAGTCTCACTGATTAACACATGAACCCTGAGGGAGTCTCACTGATTAACACTGAACCCTGTGGGAGTCTCACTGATTAACACTGAACCCTGTGGGAGTCTCACTGATTAACACTGAAACCTGTGGGAGTCTCACTGATTAAGACTGAACCCTATGGGAGTATCACTGATTAACACTGAACCCTATGGGAGTCTCACTGATTAACACTGAACCCTGTGGGAGTCTCACTGATTAAGACTGAACCCTATGGGAGTCACACTGATTAACACTGAACTCTCTGGGATTCTTACTGATTAACTCTGAACCCTATGGGAGTCTCACTGATTAACACTGAACCCTGTGCGAGTCTCACTGATTAACACTGAACCCTATGGGAGTCTCACTGACTAACACATGAACCCTGTGGGAGTCTCACTGATTTACACTGAACCCTGTGGGAGTCTCACTGATTAACACTGAACCCTGTGGGAGTCTCACTGATTAACACTGGACCCTATGGGAGTCTCATTGATTAACACATGAACCCTGTGGGAGTCTCACTGATTAACACTGATCCCTGTGGGAGTCTCACTGCTTAACACAGAACCCTGTGGGAGTCTCATTGATTAACACTGAAACCTATGGGAGTCTCACTGATTAACACATGAACCCTGTGGGAGTCTCACTGATTTACACTGAACCCTGTGGGAGTCTCACTGATTAACACTGAACCCTATGGGAGTCTCACTGATTAACACATGAACCCTGAGGGAGTCTCACTGATTAACACTGAACCCTATGGGAGTGTCACTGATTAACACTGAACCCTGTGGGAGTCTCACTGATTAAGATTGAACCCTATGGGAGTCTCACTGATTAACACTGAACTCTATGGGATTCTCACTGATTAACACTGAACCCTATGGGAGTCTCACTGATTAACACTGAACCCTGTGGGAGTCTCAGTTATTAACACTGAACCCTGAGGGAGTCTCACTGATTAACACTGAACCCTGTGGGAGTCTCACTGATTAACACTGAACCCTGAGGGAGTCTCAGTTATTAACACTGAACCCTGAGGGAGTCTCACTGATTAACACTGAACACTGTGGGAGTCTCACTGATTAACACTGAACACTGTGGGAGTCTCACTGATTAACACTGAACCCTGTGGGAGTCTCACTGATTAACACATGAACCCTGAGGGAGTCTCACTGATTAACACTGAACCCTGTGGGAGTCTCACTGATTAACACTGAACCCTGTGGGAGTCTCACTGATTAACACTGAAACCTGTGGGAGTCTCACTGATTAACACTGAACCCTATGGGAGTATCACTGATTAACACTGAACCCTATGGGAGTCTCACTGATTAACACTGAACCCTGTGGGAGTCTCACTGATTAAGACTGAACCCTATGGGAGTCACACTGATTAACACTGAACGCTCTGGGATTCTTATTGATTAACTCTGAACCCTATGGGAGTCTCACTGATTAACACTGAACCCTGTGGGAGTCTCACTGATTAACACTGAACCCTATGGGAGTCTCACTGACTAACACATGCACCCTGTGGGAGTCTCACTGATTTACACTGAACCCTGTGGGAGTCTCACTGATTAACACTGAACCCTATGGGAGTCTCACTGATTAACACATTAACCCTGAGGGAGTCTCACTGATTAACACTGAACCCTGTGGGAGTCTCACTGATTAACACTGATCCCTGTGGGAGTCTCACTGCTTAACACTGAACCCTATGGGAGTCTCAGTGATTAACACTGAACCCTGTGGGAGTCTCACTGATTAACACTGAACCCTGAGGGAGTCTCAGTAATTAACACTGAACCCTGAGGGAGACTCACTGATTTACACTGAACCCTGTGGGAGTCTCACTGATTAACACTGAACCATATGGGAGTCTCACTGATTAACACATGAACCCGGAGGGAGTCTCACTGATTAACACTGAACCCTGTGGGAGTCTCACTGATTAACACTGAACCCTATGGGAGTCTCACTGACTAACACATGAACCCTGTGAGAGTATCACTGATTTACACTGAACCCTGTGGGAGTCTCACTGATTAACACTGAACCCTTTGGGAGTCTCACTGATTAACACATTAACCCTGAGGGAGTCTCACTGATTAACACTGAAACCTGTGGGAGTCTCACTGATTAAGACTGAACCCTATGGGAGTATCACTGATTAACACTGAACCCTATGGGAGTCTCACTGATTAACACTGAACCCTGTGGGAGTCTCACTGATTAAGACTGAACCCTATGGGAGTCACACTGATTAACACTGAACTCTCTGGGATTCTTACTGATTAACTCTGAACCCTATGGGAGTCTCACTGATTAACACTGAACCCTGTGGGAGTCTCACTGATTAACACTGAACCCTATGGGAGTCTCACTGACTAACACATGAACCCTGTGGGAGTCTCACTGATTTACACTGAACCCTGTGGGAGTCTCACTGATTAACACTGAACCCTGTGGGAGTCTCACTGATTAACACTGGACCCTATGGGAGTCTCATTGATTAACACATGAACCCTGTGGGAGTCTCACTGATTAACACTGATCCCTGTGGGAGTCTCACTGCTTAACACAGAACCCTGTGGGAGTCTCATTGATTAACACTGAAACCTATGGGAGTCTCACTGATTAACACATGAACCCTGTGGGAGTCTCACTGATTTACACTGAACCCTGTGGGAGTCTCACTGATTAACACTGAACCCTATGGGAGTCTCACTGATTAACACATGAACCCTGAGGGAGTCTCACTGATTAACACTGAACCCTATGGGAGTGTCACTGATTAACACTGAACCCTGTGGGAGTCTCACTGATTAAGATTGAACCCTATGGGAGTCTCACTGATTAACACTGAACTCTATGGGATTCTCACTGATTAACACTGAACCCTATGGGAGTCTCACTGATTAACACTGAACCCTGTGGGAGTCTCAGTTATTAACACTGAACCCTGAGGGAGTCTCACTGATTAACACTGAACCCTGTGGGAGTCTCACTGATTAACACTGAACCCTGAGGGAGTCTCAGTTATTAACACTGAACCCTGAGGGAGTCTCACTGATTAACACTGAACACTGTGGGAGTCTCACTGATTAACACTGAACACTGTGGGAGTCTCACTGATTAACACTGAACCCTGTGGGAGTCTCACTGATTAACACATGAACCCTGAGGGAGTCTCACTGATTAACACTGAACCCTGTGGGAGTCTCACTGATTAACACTGAACCCTGTGGGAGTCTCACTGATTAACACTGAAACCTGTGGGAGTCTCACTGATTAACACTGAACCCTATGGGAGTATCACTGATTAACACTGAACCCTATGGGAGTCTCACTGATTAACACTGAACCCTGTGGGAGTCTCACTGATTAAGACTGAACCCTATGGGAGTCACACTGATTAACACTGAACGCTCTGGGATTCTTATTGATTAACTCTGAACCCTATGGGAGTCTCACTGATTAACACTGAACCCTGTGGGAGTCTCACTGATTAACACTGAACCCTATGGGAGTCTCACTGACTAACACATGCACCCTGTGGGAGTCTCACTGATTTACACTGAACCCTGTGGGAGTCTCACTGATTAACACTGAACCCTATGGGAGTCTCACTGATTAACACATTAACCCTGAGGGAGTCTCACTGATTAACACTGAACCCTGTGGGAGTCTCACTGATTAACACTGATCCCTGTGGGAGTCTCACTGCTTAACACTGAACCCTATGGGAGTCTCAGTGATTAACACTGAACCCTGTGGGAGTCTCACTGATTAACACGGAACCCTGAGGGAGTCTCAGTAATTAACACTGAACCCTGAGGGAGACTCACTGATTTACACTGAACCCTGTGGGAGTCTCACTGATTAACACTGAACCATATGGGAGTCTCACTGATTAACACATGAACCCGGAGGGAGTCTCACTGATTAACACTGAACCCTGTGGGAGTCTCACTGATTAACACTGAACCCTATGGGAGTCTCACTGACTAACACATGAACCCTGTGAGAGTATCACTGATTTACACTGAACCCTGTGGGAGTCTCACTGATTAACACTGAACCCTTTGGGAGTCTCACTGATTAACACATTAACCCTGAGGGAGTCTCACTGATTAACACTGAACCCTGTGGGAGTCTCACTGATTAACACTGAACCCTGTGGGAGTCTCACTGAGTAACACTGAACCCTGAGGGAGTCTCAGTTATTAACACTGAACCCTATGGGAGTCTCACTGACTAACACATGAACCCTGTGAGAGTCTCACTGATTTACACTGAACCCTGTGGGAGTCTCACTGATTAACACTGAACCCTTTGGGAGTCTCACTGATTAACACATTAACCCTGAGGGAGTCTCACTGATTAACACTGAACCCTTTGGGAGTCTCACTGATTAACACTGAACCCTGTGGGAGTCTCACTGAGTAACACTGAACCCTGAGGGAGTCTCAGTTATTAACACTGAACCCAGAGGGAGTCTCACTGATTAACACTGAACGCTGTGGGAGTCTCACTGACTAACACATGAACCCTGTGAGAGTCTCACTGATTTACACTGAACCCTGTGGGAGTCTCACTGATTAACACTGAACCCTTTGGGAGTCTCACTGATTAACACATTAACCCTGAGGGAGTCTCACTGATTAACACTGAACCCTGTGGGAGTCTCACTGATTAACACTGAACCCTGTGGGAGTCTCACTGAGTAACACTGAACCCTGAGGGAGTCTCAGTTATTAACACTGAACCCTATGGGAGTCTCACTGACTAACACATGAACCCTGTGAGAGTCTCACTGATTTACACTGAACCCTGTGGGAGTCTCACTGATTAACACTGAACCCTTTGGGAGTCTCACTGATTAACACATTAACCCTGAGGGAGTCTCACTGATTAACACTGAACCCTGTGGGAGTCTCACTGATTAACACTGAACCCTGTGTGAGTCTCACTGAGTAACACTGAACCCTGAGGGAGTCTCAGTTATTAACACTGAACCCTGAGGGAGTCTCACTGATTAACACTGAACACTGTGGGAGTCTCAATGATTAACACTGAACCCTGAGGGAGTCTCAGTAATTAACACTGAACCCTGAGGGAGTCTCACTGATTTACACTGAACACTGTGGGAGTCTCACTGATTAACACTGAACACTGTGGGAGTCTCACTGATTAACACTGAACCCTGTGGGAGTCTCACTGATTAACACATGAACCCTGTGGGAGTCTCACTGATTTACACTGAACCCTGTGGGAGTCTCACTGATTAACACTGAACCATATGGGAGTCTCACTGATTAACACATGAACCCTGAGGGAGTGTCACTGATTAACACTGAACCATGTGGGAGTCTCACTGATTAACACTGAACCCTATGGGAGTCTCACTGACTAACACATGAACCCTGTGAGAGTCTCACTGATTTACACTGAACCCTGTGGGAGTCTCACTGATTAACACTGAACCCTTTGGGAGTCTCACTGATTAACACATTAACCCTGAAGGAGTCTCACTGATTAACACTGAACCCTGTGGGAGTCTCACTGATTAACACTGAACCCTGTGGGAGTCTCACTGAGTAACACTGAACCCTGAGGGAGTCTCAGTTATTAACACTGAACCCTGAGGGAGTCTCACTGATTAACACTGAACACTGTGGGAGTCTCACTGATTAACACTGAACCCTGAGGGAGTCTCAGTAATTAACACTGAACCCTGAGGGAGTCTCACTGATTTACACTGAACACTGTGGGAGTCTCACCGATTAACACTGAACACTGTGGGAGTCTCACTGATTAACACTGAACCCTGTGGGAGTCTCACTGATTAACACTGAACCCTATGGGAGTCTCATTGATTAACACATGAACCCTGAGGGAGTCTCACTGATTAACACAGAACACTGTGGGAGTCTCACTGATTAACACTGAACCCTGTGGGAGTGTCACTGATTAACACTGAACCCTATGGGAGTCTGATTGATTAACACTGAACCCTATGGGAGTCTCACTGATTAACACATGAACCCTGTGGGAGTCTCACTGATTAACACTGAACCCTAAGGGAGTCTCACTGATTAACACTGAACCCTGTGGGAGTCTCAGTTATTAACACTGAACCCTGAGGGAGTCTCACTGATTAACACTGAACACTGGGGAAGTCTCACTGATTAACACTGAACCCTGTGGGAGTCTCACTGAGTAACACTGAACTCTGAGGGAGTCTCAGTTATTAACACTGAACCCTGAGGGAGTCTCACTGATTAACACTGAACACTGTGGGAGTCTCACTGATTAACACTGAACCCTGAGGGAGTCTCAGTAATTAACACTGAACCCTGAGGGAGTCTCACTGATTTACACTGAACACTGTGGGAGTCTCACTGATTAACACTGAACACTGTGGAAGTCTCAATGATTAACACTGAACCCTGTGGGAGTTTCACTGATTAACACTGAACCCTATGGGAGTCTCATTGATTAACACTGAACCCTATGGGAGTCTCACTGATTAACACATGAACCCTGAGGGAGTCTCACTGATTAACACTGAACCCTATGGGAGTCTCACTGATTAACACTGAACCCTGTGGGAGTCTCACTGATTAACACTGAACCATATGGGAGTCTCACTGATCAACACTGAACCCTGTGGGAGTCTCACTGATTAACACTGCACCCTATGGGAGTTTCACTGATTAACACTGAACCCTGTGGGAGACTCACTGATTAACACTGAACCCTGTGGGAGTCTCACTGATTAACACTGATCCCTGTGGGAGTCTCACTGCTTATCACTGAACTCTATGGGAGTCTCACTGATTAACACTGAACCCTGTGAGAGTCTCACTGATTAAGACCGAACCCTATGGGAGTCTCACTGATTAACACTGAAACCTATGGGAGTCTCACTGATTAACACTGAACCCTATGGGAGTTTCACTGATTAACACTGAACCCTGTGGGAGTCTCACTGATTAACACTGAACCCTATGGGAGTCTCACTGATTAACACATGAACCCTGTGGGAGTCTCACTGATTTACACTGAACCCTGTGGGAGTCTCACTGATTAACACTGAACCATATGGGAGTCTCACTGATTAACACATGAACCCTGAGGGAGTCTCACTGATTAACACTGAACCCTGTGGGAGTCTCACTGATTAACACTGAACCCTATCGGAGTCTCACTGACTAACACATGAACCCTGTGAGAGTCTCACTGATTTACACTGAACCCTGTGGGAGTCTCACTGATTAACACTGAACCCTTTGGGAGTCTCACTGATTAACACATTAACCCTGAGGGAGTCTCACTGATTAACACTGAACCCTGTGGGAGTCTCACTGATTAACACTGAACCCTGTGGGAGTCTCACTGAGTAACACTGAACCCTCAGGGAGTCTCAGTTATTAACACTGAACCCTGAGGGAGTCTCACTGATTAACACTGAACCCTGTGGGAGTCTCAGTTATTAACACTGAACCCTGTGGGAGTCTCACTGATTAACACTGAACCCTAAGGGAGTCTCACTGATTAACACTGAACCCTGTGGGAGTCTCAGTTATTAACACTGAACCCTGAGGGAGTCTCACTGATTAACACTGAACACTGGGGAAGTCTCACTGATTAACACTGAACCCTGTGGGAGTCTCACTGAGTAACACTGAACTCTGAGGGAGTCTCAGTTATTAACACTGAACCCTGAGGGAGTCTCACTGATTAACACTGAACACTGTGGGGGTCTCACTGATTAACACTGAACCCTGAGGGAGTCTCAGTAATTAACACTGAACCCTGAGGGAGTCTCACTGATTTACACTGAACACTGTGGGAGTCTCACTGATTAACACTGAACACTGTGGAAGTCTCAATGATTAACACTGAACCCTGTGGGAGTTTCACTGATTAACACTGAACCCTATGGGAGTCTCATTGATTAACACTGAACCCTATGGGAGTCTCACTGATTAACACATGAACCCTGAGGGAGTCTCACTGATTAACACTGAACCCTATGGGAGTCTCACTGATTAACACTGAACCCTGTGGGAGTCTCACTGATTAACACTGAACCATATGGGAGTCTCACTGATCAACACTGAACCCTGTGGGAGTCTCACTGATTAACACTGCACCCTATGGGAGTTTCACTGATTAACACTGAACCCTGTGGGAGACTCACTGATTAACACTGAACCCTGTGGGAGTCTCACTGATTAACACTGATCCCTGTGGGAGTCTCACTGCTTATCACTGAACCCTATGGGAGTCTCACTGATTAACACTGAACCCTGTGAGAGTCTCACTGATTAAGACCGAACCCTATGGGAGTCTCACTGATTAACACTGAAACCTATGGGAGTCTCACTGATTAACACTGAACCCTATGGGAGTTTCACTGATTAACACTGAACCCTGTGGGAGTCTCACTGATTAACACTGAACCCTATGGGAGTCTCACTGATTAACACATGAACCCTGTGGGAGTCTCACTGATTTACACTGAACCCTGTGGGAGTCTCACTGATTAACACTGAACCATATGGGAGTCTCACTGATTAACACATGAACCCTGAGGGAGTCTCACTGATTAACACTGAACCCTGTGGGAGTCTCACTGATTAACACTGAACCCTATCGGAGTCTCACTGACTAACACATGAACCCTGTGAGAGTCTCACTGATTTACACTGAACCCTGTGGGAGTCTCACTGATTAACACTGAACCCTTTGGGAGTCTCACTGATTAACACATTAACCCTGAGGGAGTCTCACTGATTAACACTGAACCCTGTGGGAGTCTCACTGATTAACACTGAACCCTGTGGGAGTCTCACTGAGTAACACTGAACCCTCAGGGAGTCTCAGTTATTAACACTGAACCCTGAGGGAGTCTCACTGATTAACACTGAACCCTGTGGGAGTCTCAGTTATTAACACTGAACCCTGAGGGAGTCTCACTGATTAACACTGAACCCTGAGGGAGTCTCACTGATTAACACTGAACCCTGGGGGAGTCTCAGTTATTAACACTGAACCCTGAGGGAGTCTCACTGATTAACACTGAACCCTGTGGGAGTCTCACTGATTAACACTGAACCCTGAGGGAGTCTCAGTTATTAACACTGAACCCTGAGGGAGTCTCACTGATTAACACTGAACACTGTGGGAGTCTCACTGATTAACACTGAACACTGTGGGAGTCTCACTGATTAACACTGAACCCTGTGGGAGTCTCACTGATTAACACATGAACCCTGAGGGAGTCTCACTGATTAACACTGAACCCTGTGGGAGTCTCACTGATTAACACTGAACCCTGTGGGAGTCTCACTGATTAACACTGAAACCTGTGGGAGTCTCACTGATTAACACTGAACCCTATGGGAGTATCACTGATTAACACTGAACCCTATGGGAGTCTCACTGATTAACACTGAACCCTGTGGGAGTCTCACTGATTAAGACTGAACCCTATGGGAGTCACACTGATTAACACTGAACGCTCTGGGATTCTTATTGATTAACTCTGAACCCTATGGGAGTCTCACTGATTAACACTGAACCCTGTGGGAGTCTCACTGATTAACACTGAACCCTATGGGAGTCTCACTGACTAACACATGCACCCTGTGGGAGTCTCACTGATTTACACTGAACCCTGTGGGAGTCTCACTGATTAACACTGAACCCTATGGGAGTCTCACTGATTAACACATTAACCCTGAGGGAGTCTCACTGATTAACACTGAACCCTGTGGGAGTCTCACTGATTAACACTGATCCCTGTGGGAGTCTCACTGCTTAACACTGAACCCTATGGGAGTCTCAGTGATTAACACTGAACCCTGTGGGAGTCTCACTGATTAACACTGAACCCTGAGGGAGTCTCAGTAATTAACACTGAACCCTGAGGGAGACTCACTGATTTACACTGAACCCTGTGGGAGTCTCACTGATTAACACTGAACCATATGGGAGTCTCACTGATTAACACATGAACCCGGAGGGAGTCTCACTGATTAACACTGAACCCTGTGGGAGTCTCACTGATTAACACTGAACCCTATGGGAGTCTCACTGACTAACACATGAACCCTGTGAGAGTATCACTGATTTACACTGAACCCTGTGGGAGTCTCACTGATTAACACTGAACCCTTTGGGAGTCTCACTGATTAACACATTAACCCTGAGGGAGTCTCACTGATTAACACTGAACCCTGTGGGAGTCTCACTGATTAACACTGAACCCTGTGGGAGTCTCACTGAGTAACACTGAACCCTGAGGGAGTCTCAGTTATTAACACTGAACCCTATGGGAGTCTCACTGACTAACACATGAACCCTGTGAGAGTCTCACTGATTTACACTGAACCCTGTGGGAGTCTCACTGATTAACACTGAACCCTTTGGGAGTCTCACTGATTAACACATTAACCCTGAGGGAGTCTCACTGATTAACACTGAACCCTTTGGGAGTCTCACTGATTAACACTGAACCCTGTGGGAGTCTCACTGAGTAACACTGAACCCTGAGGGAGTCTCAGTTATTAACACTGAACCCAGAGGGAGTCTCACTGATTAACACTGAACGCTGTGGGAGTCTCACTGACTAACACATGAACCCTGTGAGAGTCTCACTGATTTACACTGAACCCTGTGGGAGTCTCACTGATTAACACTGAACCCTTTGGGAGTCTCACTGATTAACACATTAACCCTGAGGGAGTCTCACTGATTAACACTGAACCCTGTGGGAGTCTCACTGATTAACACTGAACCCTGTGGGAGTCTCACTGAGTAACACTGAACCCTGAGGGAGTCTCAGTTATTAACACTGAACCCTATGGGAGTCTCACTGACTAACACATGAACCCTGTGAGAGTCTCACTGATTTACACTGAACCCTGTGGGAGTCTCACTGATTAACACTGAACCCTTTGGGAGTCTCACTGATTAACACATTAACCCTGAGGGAGTCTCACTGATTAACACTGAACCCTGTGGGAGTCTCACTGATTAACACTGAACCCTGTGTGAGTCTCACTGAGTAACACTGAACCCTGAGGGAGTCTCAGTTATTAACACTGAACCCTGAGGGTGTCTCACTGATTAACACTGAACACTGTGGGAGTCTCAATGATTAACACTGAACCCTGAGGGAGTCTCAGTAATTAACACTGAACCCTGAGGGAGTCTCACTGATTTACACTGAACACTGTGGGAGTCTCACTGATTAACACTGAACACTGTGGGAGTCTCACTGATTAACACTGAACCCTGTGGGAGTCTCACTGATTAACACATGAACCCTGTGGGAGTCTCACTGATTTACACTGAACCCTGTGGGAGTCTCACTGATTAACACTGAACCATATGGGAGTCTCACTGATTAACACATGAACCCTGAGGGAGTGTCACTGATTAACACTGAACCCTGTGGGAGTCTCACTGATTAACACTGAACCCTATGGGAGTCTCACTGACTAACACATGAACCCTGTGAGAGTATCACTGATTTACACTGAACCCTGTGGGAGTCTCACTGATTAACACTGAACCCTTTGGGAGTCTCACTGATTAACACATTAACCCTGAAGGAGTCTCACTGATTAACACTGAACCCTGTGGGAGTCTCACTGATTAACACTGAACCCTGTGGGAGTCTCACTGAGTAACACTGAACCCTGAGGGAGTCTCAGTTATTAACACTGAATCCTGAGGGAGTCTCACTGATTAACACTGAACACTGTGGGAGTCTCACTGATTAACACTGAACCCTGAGGGAGTCTCAGTAATTAACACTGAACCCTGAGGGAGTCTCACTGATTTACACTGAACACTGTGGGAGTCTCACCGATTAACACTGAACACTGTGGGAGTCTCACTGATTAACACTGAACCCTGTGGGAGTCTCACTGATTAACACTGAACCCTATGGGAGTCTCATTGATTAACACATGAACCCTGAGGGAGTCTCACTGATTAACACAGAACACTGTGGGAGTCTCACTGATTAACACTGAACCCTGTGGGAGTGTCACTGATTAACACTGAACCCTATGGGAGTCTGATTGATTAACACTGAACCCTATGGGAGTCTCACTGATTAACACATGAACCCTGTGGGAGTCTCACTGATTAACACTGAACCCTAAGGGAGTCTCACTGATTAACACTGAACCCTGTGGGAGTCTCAGTTATTAACACTGAACCCTGAGGGAGTCTCACTGATTAACACTGAACACTGGGGAAGTCTCACTGATTAACACTGAACCCTGTGGGAGTCTCACTGAGTAACACTGAACTCTGAGGGAGTCTCAGTTATTAACACTGAACCCTGAGGGAGTCTCACTGATTAACACTGAACACTGTGGGAGTCTCACTGATTAACACTGAACCCTGAGGGAGTCTCAGTAATTAACACTGAACCCTGAGGGAGTCTCACTGATTTACACTGAACACTGTGGGAGTCTCACTGATTAACACTGAACACTGTGGAAGTCTCAATGATTAACACTGAACCCTGTGGGAGTTTCACTGATTAACACTGAACCCTATGGGAGTCTCATTGATTAACACTGAACCCTATGGGAGTCTCACTGATTAACACATGAACCCTGAGGGAGTCTCACTGATTAACACTGAACCCTATGGGAGTCTCACTGATTAACACTGAACCCTGTGGGAGTCTCACTGATTAACACTGAACCATATGGGAGTCTCACTGATCAACACTGAACCCTGTGGGAGTCTCACTGATTAACACTGCACCCTATGGGAGTTTCACTGATTAACACTGAACCCTGTGGGAGACTCACTGATTAACACTGAACCCTGTGGGAGTCTCACTGATTAACACTGATCCCTGTGGGAGTCTCACTGCTTATCACTGAACCCTATGGGAGTCTCACTGATTAACACTGAACCCTGTGAGAGTCTCACTGATTAAGACCGAACCCTATGGGAGTCTCACTGATTAACACTGAAACCTATGGGAGTCTCACTGATTAACACTGAACCCTATGGGAGTTTCACTGATTAACACTGAACCCTGTGGGAGTCTCACTGATTAACACTGAACCCTATGGGAGTCTCACTGATTAACACATGAACCCTGTGGGAGTCTCACTGATTTACACTGAACCCTGTGGGAGTTTCACTGATTAACACTGAACCATATGGGAGTCTCACTGATTAACACATGAACCCTGAGGGAGTCTCACTGATTAACACTGAACCCTGTGGGAGTCTCACTGATTAACACTGAACCCTATCGGAGTCTCACTGACTAACACATCAACCCTGTGAGAGTCTCACTGATTTACACTGAACCCTGTGGGAGTCTCACTGATTAACACTGAACCCTTTGGGAGTCTCACTGATTAACACATTAACCCTGAGGGAGTCTCACTGATTAACACTGAACCCTGTGGGAGTCTCACTGATTAACACTGAACCCTGTGGGAGTCTCACTGAGTAACACTGAACCCTCAGGGAGTCTCAGTTATTAACACTGAACCCTGAGGGAGTCTCACTGATTAACACTGAACCCTGTGGGAGTCTCACTGATTAACACTGAACCCTATGGGAGTCTCACTGATTAACACATGAACCCTGAGGGAGTCTCACTGATTAACACTGAACCCTATGGGAGTCTCACTGATTAACACTGAACCCTGTGGGAGTCTCACTGATTAAGACTGAACCCTATGGGAGTCTCACTGATTAACACTGAACTCTATGGGATTCTCACTGATTAAAACTGAACCCTATGGGAGTCTCACTGATTAACACTGAACCCTGTGGGAGTCTCAGTTATTAACACTGAACCCTGAGGGAGTCTCACTGATTAACACTGAACCCTGTGGGAGTCTCACTGATTAACACTGAACCCTGAGGGAGTCTCAGTTATTAACACTGAACCCTGAGGGAGTCTCACTGATTACCACTGAACACTGTGGGAGTCTCACTGATTAACACTGAACACTGTGGGAGTCTCACTGATTAACACTGAACCCTATGGGAATCTCACTGATTAACACATGAACCCTGAGGGAGTCTCACTGATTAACACTGAACCCTGTGGGAGTCTCACTGATTAACACTGAACCCTGTGGGAGTCTCACTGATTAACACTGAAACCTGTGGGAGTCTCACTGATTAAGACTGAACCCTATGGGAGTATCACTGATTAACACTGAACCCTATGGGAGTCTCACTGATTAACACTGAACCCTGTGGGAGTCTCACTGATTAAGACTGAACCCTATGGGAGTCTAACTGATTAACACTGAACTCTCTGGGATTCTTACTGATTAACTCTGAACCCTATGGGAGTCTCACTGATTAACACTGAACCCTGTGGGAGTCTCACTGATTAACACTGAACCCTATGGGAGTCTCACTGACTAACACATGAACCCTGTGGGAGTCTCACTGATTTACACTGAACCCTGTGGGAGTCTCACTGATTAACACTGAACCCTGTGGGAGTCTCACTGATTAACACTGGACCCTATGGGAGTCTCATTGATTAACACATGAACCCTGTGGGAGTCTCACTGATTAACACTGATCCCTGTGGGAGTCTCACTGCTTAACACAGAACCCTGTGGGAGTGTCACTGATTAACATTGAACCCTATGGGAGTCTCATTGATTAACACTGAAACCTATGGGAGTCTCACTGATTAACACATGAACCCTGTGGGAGTCTCACTGATTTACACTGAACCCTGTGGGAGTCTCACTGATTAACACTGAACCCTATGGGAGTCTCACTGATTAACACATGAACCCTGAGGGAGTCTCACTGATTAACACTGAACCCTATGGGAGTGTCACTGATTAACACTGAACCCTGTGGGAGTCTCACTGATTAAGACTGAACCCTATGGGAGTCTCACTGATTAACACTGAACTCTATGGGATTCTCACTGATTAACACTGAACCCTATGGGAGTCTCACTGATTAACACTGAACCCTGTGGGAGTCTCAGTTATTAACACTGAACCCTGAGGGAGTCTCACTGATTAACACTGAACCCTGTGGGAGTCTCACTGATTAACACTGAACCCTGAGGGAGTCTCAGTTATTAACACTGAACCCTGAGGGAGTCTCACTGATTAACACTGAACACTGCGGGAGTCTCACTGATTAACACTGAACACTGTGGGAGTCTCACTGATTAACACTGAACCCTGTGGGAGTCTCACTGATTAACACATTAACCCTGAGGGAGTCTCACTGATTAACACTGAACCCTGTGGGAGTCTCACTGATTAACACTGAACCCTGTGGGAGTCTCACTGATTAACACTGAACCCTATGGGAGTCTCACTGATTAACACATGAACCCTGAGGGAGTCTCACTGATTAACACTGAACCCTATGGGAGTCTCACTGATTAACACTGAACCCTGTGGGAGTCTCACTGATTAAGACTGAACCCTATGGGAGTCTCACTGATTAACACTGAACTCTATGGGATTCTCACTGATTAAAACTGAACCCTATGGGAGTCTCACTGATTAACACTGAACCCTGTGGGAGTCTCAGTTATTAACACTGAACCCTGAGGGAGTCTCACTGATTAACACTGAACCCTGTGGGAGTCTCACTGATTAACACTGAACCCTGAGGGAGTCTCAGTTATTAACACTGAACCCTGAGGGAGTCTCACTGATTACCACTGAACACTGTGGGAGTCTCACTGATTAACACTGAACACTGTGGGAGTCTCACTGATTAACACTGAACCCTATGGGAATCTCACTGATTAACACATGAACCCTGAGGGAGTCTCACTGATTAACACTGAACCCTGTGGGAGTCTCACTGATTAACACTGAACCCTGTGGGAGTCTCACTGATTAACACTGAAACCTGTGGGAGTCTCACTGATTAAGACTGAACCCTATGGGAGTATCACTGATTAACACTGAACCCTATGGGAGTCTCACTGATTAACACTGAACCCTGTGGGAGTCTCACTGATTAAGACTGAACCCTATGGGAGTCTAACTGATTAACACTGAACTCTCTGGGATTCTTACTGATTAACTCTGAACCCTATGGGAGTCTCACTGATTAACACTGAACCCTGTGGGAGTCTCACTGATTAACACTGAACCCTATGGGAGTCTCACTGACTAACACATGAACCCTGTGGGAGTCTCACTGATTTACACTGAACCCTGTGGGAGTCTCACTGATTAACACTGAACCCTGTGGGAGTCTCACTGATAAACACTGGACCCTATGGGAGTCTCATTGATTAACACATGAACCCTGTGGGAGTCTCACTGATTAACACTGATCCCTGTGGGAGTCTCACTGCTTAACACAGAACCCTGTGGGAGTGTCACTGATTAACATTGAACCCTATGGGAGTCTCATTGATTAACACTGAAACCTATGGGAGTCTCACTGATTAACACATGAACCCTGTGGGAGTCTCACTGATTTACACTGAACCCTGTGGGAGTCTCACTGATTAACACTGAACCCTATGGGAGTCTCACTGATTAACACATGAACCCTGAGGGAGTCTCACTGATTAACACTGAACCCTATGGGAGTGTCACTGATTAACACTGAACCCTGTGGGAGTCTCACTGATTAAGACTGAACCCTATGGGAGTCTCACTGATTAACACTGAACTCTATGGGATTCTCACTGATTAACACTGAACCCTATGGGAGTCTCACTGATTAACACTGAACCCTGTGGGAGTCTCAGTTATTAACACTGAACCCTGAGGGAGTCTCACTGATTAACACTGAACCCTGTGGGAGTCTCACTGATTAACACTGAACCCTGAGGGAGTCTCAGTTATTAACACTGAACCCTGAGGGAGTCTCACTGATTAACACTGAACACTGCGGGAGTCTCACTGATTAACACTGAACACTGTGGGAGTCTCACTGATTAACACTGAACCCTGTGGGAGTCTCACTGATTAACACATTAACCCTGAGGGAGTCTCACTGATTAACACTGAACCCTGTGGGAGTCTCACTGATTAACACTGAACCCTGTGGGAGTCTCACTGATTAACACTGAAACCTGTGGGAGTCTCACTGATTAACACTGAACCCTATGGGAGTATCACTGATTAACACTGAACCCTATGGGAGTCTCACTGATTAACACTGAACCCTGTGGGAGTCTCACTGATTAAGACTGAACCCTATGGGAGTCACACTGATTAACACTGAACGCTCTGGGATTCTTATTGATTAACTCTGAACCCTATGGGAGTCTCACTGATTAACACTGAACCCTGTGGGAGTCTCACTGATTAACACTGAACCCTATGGGAGTCTCACTGACTAACACATGCACCCTGTGGGAGTCTCACTGATTTACACTGAACCCTGTGGGAGTCTCACTGATTAACACTGAACCCTATGGGAGTCTCACTGATTAACACATTAACCCTGAGGGAGTCTCACTGATTAACACTGAACCCTGTGGGAGTCTCACTGATTAACACTGATCCCTGTGGGAGTCTCACTGCTTAACACTGAACCCTATGGGAGTCTCAGTGATTAACACTGAACCCTGTGGGAGTCTCACTGATTAACACTGAACCCTGAGGGAGTCTCAGTAATTAACACTGAACCCTGAGGGAGACTCACTGATTTACACTGAACCCTGTGGGAGTCTCACTGATTAACACTGAACCATATGGGAGTCTCACTGATTAACACATGAACCCGGAGGGAGTCTCACTGATTAACACTGAACCCTGTGGGAGTCTCACTGATTAACACTGAACCCTATGGGAGTCTCACTGACTAACACATGAACCCTGTGAGAGTCTCACTGATTTACACTGAACCCTGTGGGAGTCTCACTGATTAACACTGAACCCTTTGGGAGTCTCACTGATTAACACATTAACCCTGAGGGAGTCTCACTGATTAACACTGAACCCTGTGGGAGTCTCACTGATTAACACTGACCCCTGTGGGAGTCTCACTGAGTAACACTGAACCCTGAGGGAGTCTCAGTTATTAACACTGAACCCTATGGGAGTCTCACTGAATAACACATGAACCCTGTGAGAGTCTCACTGATTTACACTGAACCCTGTGGGAGTCTCACTGATTAACACTGAACCCTTTGGGAGTCTCACTGATTAACACATTAACCCTGAGGGAGTCTCACTGATTAACACTGAACCCTGTGGGAGTCTCACTGATTAACACTGAACCCTGTGGGAGTCTCACTGAGTAACACTGAACCCTGAGGGAGTCTCAGTTATTAACACTGAACCCAGAGGGAGTCTCACTGATTAACACTGAACACTGTGGGAGTCTCACTGACTAACACATGAACCCTGTGAGAGTCTCACTGATTTACACTGAACCCTGTGGGAGTCTCACTGATTAACACTGAACCCTTTGGGAGTCTCACTGATTAACACATTAACCCTGAGGGAGTCTCACTGATTAACACTGAACCCTGTGGGAGTCTCACTGATTAACACTGAACCCTGTGGGAGTCTCACTGAGTAACACTGAACCCTGTGGGAGTCTCACTGATTAACACTGAACCCTTTGGGAGTCTCACTGATTAACACATTAACCCTGAGGGAGTCTCACTGATTAACACTGAACCCTGTGGGAGTCTCACTGATTAACACTGAACCCTGTGTGAGTCTCACTGAGTAACACTGAACCCTGAGGGAGTCTCAGTTATTAACACTGAACCCTGAGGGAGTCTCACTGATTAACACTGAACACTGTGGGAGTCTCAATGATTAACACTGAACCCTGAGGGAGTCTCAGTAATTAACACTGAACCCTGAGGGAGTCTCACTGATTTACACTGAACACTGTGGGAGTCTCACTGATTAACACTGAACCCTGTGGGAGTCTCACTGATTAACACATGAACCCTGTGGGAGTCTCACTGATTTACACTGAACCCTGTGGGAGTCTCACTGATTAACACTGAACCATATGGGAGTCTCACTGATTAACACATGAACCCTGAGGGAGTGTCACTGATTAACACTGAACCCTGTGGGAGTCTCACTGATTAACACTGAACCCTATGGGAGTCTCACTGACTAACACATGAACCCTGTGAGAGTATCACTGATTTACACTGAACCCTGTGGGAGTCTCACTGATTAACACTGAACCCTTTGGGAGTCTCACTGATTAACACATTAACCCTGAAGGAGTCTCACTGATTAACACTGAACCCTGTGGGAGTCTCACTGATTAACACTGAACCCTGTGGGAGTCTCACTGAGTAACACTGAACCCTGAGGGAGTCTCAGTTATTAACACTGAACCCTGAGGGAGTCTCACTGATTAACACTGAACACTGTGGGAGTCTCACTGATTAACACTGAACCCTGAGGGAGTCTCAGTAATTAACACTGAACCCTGAGGGAGTCTCACTGATTTACACTGAACACTGTGGGAGTCTCACCGATTAACACTGAACACTGTGGGAGTCTCACTGATTAACACTGAACCCTGTGGGAGTCTCACTGATTAACACTGAACCCTATGGGAGTCTCATTGATTAACACATGAACCCTGAGGGAGTCTCACTGATTAACACAGAACACTGTGGGAGTCTCACTGATTAACACTGAACCCTGTGGGAGTGTCACTGATTAACACTGAACCCTATGGGAGTCTGATTGATTAACACTGAACCCTATGGGAGTCTCACTGATTAACACATGAACCCTGTGGGAATCTCACTGATTATCACTGAACCCTAAGGGAGTCTCACTGATTAACACTGAACCCTGTGGGAGTCTCAGTTATTAACACTGAACCCTGAGGGAGTCTCACTGATTAACACTGAACACTGGGGAAGTCTCACTGATTAACACTGAACCCTGTGGGAGTCTCACTGAGTAACACTGAACTCTGAGGGAGTCTCAGTTATTAACACTGAACCCTGAGGGAGTCTCACTGATTAACACTGAACACTGTGGGAGTCTCACTGATTAACACTGAACCCTGAGGGAGTCTCAGTAATTAACACTGAACCCTGAGGGAGTCTCACTGATTTACACTGAACACTGTGGGAGTCTCACTGATTAACACTGAACACTGTGGAAGTCTCAATGATTAACACTGAACCCTGTGGGAGTTTCACTGATTAACACTGAACCCTATGGGAGTCTCATTGATTAACACTGAACCCTATGGGAGTCTCACTGATTAACACATGAACCCTGAGGGAGTCTCACTGATTAACACTGAACCCTATGGGAGTCTCACTGATTAACACTGAACCCTGTGGGAGTCTCACTGATTAACACTGAACCATATGGGAGTCTCACTGATCAACACTGAACCCTGTGGGAGTCTCACTGATTAACACTGCACCCTATGGGAGTTTCACTGATTAACACTGAACCCTGTGGGAGACTCAATGATTAACACTGAACCCTGTGGGAGTCTCACTGATTAACACTGATCCCTGTGGGAGTCTCACTGCTTATCACTGAACCCTATGGGAGTCTCACTGATTAACACTGAACCCTGTGAGAGTCTCACTGATTAAGACCGAACCCTATGGGAGTCTCACTGATTAACACTGAAACCTATGGGAGTCTCACTGATTAACACTGAACCCTATGGGAGTTTCACTGATTAACACTGAACCCTGTGGGAGTCTCACTGATTAACACTGAACCCTATGGGAGTCTCACTGATTAACACATGAACCCTGTGGGAGTCTCACTGATTTACACTGAACCCTGTGGGAGTTTCACTGATTAACACTGAACCATATGGGAGTCTCACTGATTAACACATGAACCCTGAGGGAGTCTCACTGATTAACACTGAACCCTGTGGGAGTCTCACTGATTAACACTGAACCCTATCGGAGTCTCACTGACTAACACATGAACCCTGTGAGAGTCTCACTGATTTACACTGAACCCTGTGGGAGTCTCACTGATTAACACTGAACCCTTTGGGAGTCTCACTGATTAACACATTAACCCTGAGGGAGTCTCACTGATTAACACTGAACCCTGTGGGAGTCTCACTGATTAACACTGAACCCTGTGGGAGTCTCACTGAGTAACACTGAACCCTCAGGGAGTCTCAGTTATTAACACTGAACCCTGAGGGAGTCTCACTGATTAACACTGAACCCTGTGGGAGTCTCACTGATTAACACTGAACCCTATGGGAGTCTCACTGATTAACACATGAACCCTGAGGGAGTCTCACTGATTAACACTGAACCCTATGGGAGTCTCACTGATTAACACTGAACCCTGTGGGAGTCTCACTGATTAAGACTGAACCCTATGGGAGTCTCACTGATTAACACTGAACTCTATGGGATTCTCACTGATTAAAACTGAACCCTATGGGAGTCTCACTGATTAACACTGAACCCTGTGGGAGTCTCAGTTATTAACACTGAACCCTGAGGGAGTCTCACTGATTAACACTGAACCCTGTGGGAGTCTCACTGATTAACACTGAACCCTGAGGGAGTCTCAGTTATTAACACTGAACCCTGAGGGAGTCTCACTGATTACCACTGAACACTGTGGGAGTCTCACTGATTAACACTGAACACTGTGGGAGTCTCACTGATTAACACTGAACCCTATGGGAGTCTCACTGATTAACACATGAACCCTGAGGGAGTCTCACTGATTAACACTGAACCCTGTGGGAGTCTCACTGATTAACACTGAACCCTGTGGGAGTCTCACTGATTAACACTGAAACCTGTGGGAGTCTCACTGATTAAGACTGAACCCTATGGGAGTATCACTGATTAACACTGAACCCTATGGGAGTCTCACTGATTAACACTGAACCCTGTGGGAGTCTCACTGATTAAGACTGAACCCTATGGGAGTCTAACTGATTAACACTGAACTCTCTGGGATTCTTACTGATTAACTCTGAACCCTATGGGAGTCTCACTGATTAACACTGAACCCTGTGGGAGTCTCACTGATTAACACTGAACCCTATGGGAGTCTCACTGACTAACACATGAACCCTGTGGGAGTCTCACTGATTTACACTGAACCCTGTGGGAGTCTCACTGATTAACACTGAACCCTGTGGGAGTCTCACTGATTAACACTGGACCCTATGGGAGTCTCATTGATTAACACATGAACCCTGTGGGAGTCTCACTGATTAACACTGATCCCTGTGGGAGTCTCACTGCTTAACACAGAACCCTGTGGGAGTGTCACTGATTAACATTGAACCCTATGGGAGTCTCATTGATTAACACTGAAACCTATGGGAGTCTCACTGATTAACACATGAACCCTGTGGGAGTCTCACTGATTTACACTGAACCCTGTGGGAGTCTCACTGATTAACACTGAACCCTATGGGAGTCTCACTGATTAACACATGAACCCTGAGGGAGTCTCACTGATTAACACTGAACCCTATGGGAGTGTCACTGATTAACACTGAACCCTGTGGGAGTCTCACTGATTAAGACTGAACCCTATGGGAGTCTCACTGATTAACACTGAACTCTATGGGATTCTCACTGATTAACACTGAACCCTATGGGAGTCTCACTGATTAACACTGAACCCTGTGGGAGTCTCAGTTATTAACACTGAACCCTGAGGGAGTCTCACTGATTAACACTGAACCCTGTGGGAGTCTCACTGATTAACACTGAACCCTGAGGGAGTCTCAGTTATTAACACTGAACCCTGAGGGAGTCTCACTGATTAACACTGAACACTGCGGGAGTCTCACTGATTAACACTGAACACTGTGGGAGTCTCACTGATTAACACTGAACCCTGTGGGAGTCTCACTGATTAACACATGAACCCTGAGGGAGTCTCACTGATTAACACTGAACCCTGTGGGAGTCTCACTGATTAACACTGAACCCTGTGGGAGTCTCACTGATTAACACTGAAACCTGTGGGAGTCTCACTGATTAACACTGAACCCTATGGGAGTATCACTGATTAACACTGAACCCTATGGGAGTCTCACTGATTAACACTGAACCCTGTGGGAGTCTCACTGATTAAGACTGAACCCTATGGGAGTCACACTGATTAACACTGAACGCTCTGGGATTCTTATTGATTAACTCTGAACCCTATGGGAGTCTCACTGATTAACACTGAACCCTGTGGGAGTCTCACTGATTAACACTGAACCCTATGGGAGTCTCACTGACTAACACATGCACCCTGTGGGAGTCTCACTGATTTACACTGAACCCTGTGGGAGTCTCACTGATTAACACTGAACCCTATGGGAGTCTCACTGATTAACACATTAACCCTGAGGGAGTCTCACTGATTAACACTGAACCCTTTGGGAGTCTCACTGATTAACACATTAACCCTGAGGGAGTCTCACTGATTAACACTGAACCCTGTGGGAGTCTCACTGATTAACACTGAACCCTGTGGGAGTCTCACTGAGTTAACACTGAACCCTGAGGGAGTCTCAGTTATTAACACTGAACCCTATGGGAGTCTCACTGACTAACACATGAACCCTGTGAGAGTCTCACTGATTTACACTGAACCCTGTGGGAGTCTCACTGATTAACACTGAACCCTTTGGGAGTCTCACTGATTAACACATTAACCCTGAGGGAGTCTCACTGATTAACACTGAACCCTGTGGGAGTCTCACTGATTAACACTGAACCCTGTGTGAGTCTCACTGAGTAACACTGAACCCTGAGGGAGTCTCAGTTATTAACACTGAACCCTGAGGGAGTCTCACTGATTAACACTGAACACTGTGGGAGTCTCAATGATTAACACTGAACCCTGAGGGAGTCTCAGTAATTAACACTGAACCCTGAGGGAGTCTCACTGATTTACACTGAACACTGTGGGAGTCTCACTGATTAACACTGAACACTGTGGGAGTCTCACTGATTAACACTGAACCCTGTGGGAGTCTCACTGATTAACACTGAACCCTATGGGAGTCTCATTGATTAACACATGAACCCTGAGGGAGTCTCAGTTATTAACACTGAACCCTATGGGAGTCTCACTGACTAACACATGAAACCTGTGAGAGTCTCACTGATTTACACTGAACCCTGTGGGAGTCTCACTGATTAACACTGAACCCTTTGGGAGTCTCACTGATTAACACATCAACCCTGAGGGAGTCTCACTGATTAACACTGAACCCTGTGGGAGTCTCACTGATTAACACTGAACCCTGTGGGAGTCTCACTGAGTAACACTGAACCCTGAGGGAGTCTCAGTTATTAACACTGAACCCTGAGGGAGTCTCACTGATTAACAATGAACACTGTGGGAGTCTCACTGATTAACACATTAACCCTGAGGGAGTCTCACTGATTAACACTGAACCCTGTGGGAGTCTCACTGATTAACACTGAACCCTGTGGCAGTCTCACTGAGTAACACTGAACCCTGAGGGAGTCTCAGTTATTAACACTGAACCCTGAGGGAGTCTCACTGATTAACACTGAACACTGTGGGAGTCTCACTGATTAACACTGAACCCTGAGGGAGTCTCAGTAATTAACACTGAACCCTGAGGGAGTCTCACTGATTTACACTGAACACTGTGGGAGTCTCACTGATTAACACTGAACACTGTGGGAGTCTCACTGATTAACACTGAACCCTGTGGGAGTCTCACTGATTAACACTGAACCCTATGGGAGTCTCATTGATTAACACATGAACCCTGAGGGAGTCTCAGTTATTAACACTGAACCCTATGGGAGTCTCACTGACTAACACATGAACCCTGTGAGAGTCTCACTGATTTACACTGAACCCTGTGGGAGTCTCACTGATTAACACTGAACCCTTTGGGAGTCTCACTGATTAACACATTAACCCTGAGGGAGTCTCACTGATTAACACTGAACCCTGTGGGAGTCTCACTGATTAACACTGAACCCTGTGGGAGTCTCACTGAGTAACACTGAACTCTGAGGGAGTCTCAGTTATTAACACTGAACCCTGAGGGAGTCTCACTGATTAACACTGAACACTGTGGGAGTCTCACTGATTAACACTGAACCCTGAGGGAGTCTCAGTAATTAACACTGAACCCTGAGGGAGTCTCACTGATTTACACTGAACACTGTGGGAGTCTCACTGATTAACACTGAACACTGTGGGAGTCTCACTGATTAACACTGAACCCTGTGGGAGTTTCACTGATTAACACTGAACCCTATGGGAGTCTCATTGATTAACACTGAACCCTATGGGAGTCTCACTGATTAACACATGAACCCTGAGGGAGTCTCACTGATTAACACTGAACCCTATGGGAGTCTCACTGATTAACACTGAACCCTGTGGGAGTCTCACTGATTAACACTGAACCATATGGGAGTCTCACTGATCAACACTGAACCCTGTGGGAGTCTCACTGATTAACACTGCACCCTATGGGAGTTTCACTGATTAACACTGAACCCTGTGGGAGACTCACTGATTAACACTGAACCCTGTGGGAGTCTCACTGATTAACACTGATCCCTGTGGGAGTCTCACTGCTTATCACTGAACCCTATGGGAGTCTCACTGATTAACACTGAACCCTGTGAGAGTCTCACTGATTAAGACCGAACCCTATGGGAGTCTCACTGATTAACACTGAAACCTATGGGAGTCTCACTGATTAACACTGAACCCTATGGGAGTTTCACTGATTAACACTCAACCCTGTGGGAGTCTCACTGATTAACACTGAACCCTATGGGAGTCTCACTGATTAACACATGAACCCTGTGGGAGTCTCACTGATTTACACTGAACCCTGTGGGAGTCTCACTGATTAACACTGAACCATATGGGAGTCTCACTGATTAACACATGAACCCTGAGGGAGTCTCACTGATTAACACTGAACCCTGTGGGAGTCTCACTGATTAACACTGAACCCTATCGGAGTCTCACTGACTAACACATGAACCCTGTGAGAGTCTCACTGATTTACACTGAACCCTGTGGGAGTCTCACTGATTAACACTGAACCCTTTGGGAGTCTCACTGATTAACACATTAACCCTGAGGGAGTCTCACTGATTAACACTGAACCCTGTGGGAGTCTCACTGATTAACACTGAACCCTGTGGGAGTCTCACTGAGTAACACTGAACCCTCAGGGAGTCTCAGTTATTAACACTGAACCCTGAGGGAGTCTCACTGATTAACACTGAACCCTGTGGGAGTCTCACTGATTAACACTGAACCCTATGGGAGTCTCACTGATTAACACATGAACCCTGAGGGAGTCTCACTGATTAACACTGAACCCTATGGGAGTCTCACTGATTAACACTGAACCCTGTGGGAGTCTCACTGATTAAGACTGAACCCTATGGGAGTCTCACTGATTAACACTGAACTCTATGGGATTCTCACTGATTAAAACTGAACCCTATGGGAGTATCACTGATTAACACTGAACCCTGTGGGAGTCTCAGTTATTAACACTGAACCCTGAGGGAGTCTCACTGATTAACACTGAACCCTGTGGGAGTCTCACTGATTAACACTGAACCCTGAGGGAGTCTCAGTTATTAACACTGAACCCTGAGGGAGTCTCACTGATTACCACTGAACACTGTGGGAGTCTCACTGATTAACACTGAACACTGTGGGAGTCTCACTGATTAACACTGAACCCTATGGGAGTCTCACTGATTAACACATGAACCCTGAGGGAGTCTCACTGATTAACACTGAACCCTGTGGGAGTCTCACTGATTAACACTGAACCCTGTGGGAGTCTCACTGATTAACACTGAAACCTGTGGGAGTCTCACTGATTAAGACTGAACCCTATGGGAGTATCACTGATTAACACTGAACCCTATGGGAGTCTCACTGATTAACACTGAACCCTGTGGGAGTCTCACTGATTAAGACTGAACCCTATGGGAGTCACACTGATTAACACTGAACTCTCTGGGATTCTTACTGATTAACTCTGAACCCTATGGGAGTCTCACTGATTAACACTGAACCCTGTGGGAGTCTCACTGATTAACACTGAACCCTATGGGAGTCTCACTGACTAACACATGAACCCTGTGGGAGTCTCACTGATTTACACTGAACCCTGTGGGAGTCTCACTGATTAACACTGAACCCTGTGGGAGTCTCACTGATTAACACTGGACCCTATGGGAGTCTCATTGATTAACACATGAACCCTGTGGGAGTCTCACTGATTAACACTGATCCCTGTGGGAGTCTCACTGCTTAACACAGAACCCTGTGGGAGTCTCATTGATTAACACTGAAACCTATGGGAGTCTCACTGATTAACACATGAACCCTGTGGGAGTCTCACTGATTTACACTGAACCCTGTGGGAGTCTCACTGATTAACACTGAACCCTATGGGAGTCTCACTGATTAACACATGAACCCTGAGGGAGTCTCACTGATTAACACTGAACCATATGGGAGTCTCACTGATTAACACTGAACCCTGTGGGAGTCTCACTGATTAAGACTGAACCCTATGGGAGTCACACTGATTAACACTGAACGCTCTGGGATTCTTATTGATTAATTCTGAACCCTATGGGAGTCTCACTGATTAACACTGAACCCTGTGGGAGTCTCACTGATTAACACTGAACCCTATGGGAGTCTCACTGACTAACACATGCACCCTGTGGGAGTCTCACTGATTTACACTGAACCCTGTGGGAGTCTCACTGATTAACACTGAACCCTATGGGAGTCTCACTGATTAACACATTAACCCTGAGGGAGTCTCACTGATTAACACTGAACCCTGTGGGAGTCTCACTGATTAACACTGATCCCTGTGGGAGTCTCACTGCTTAACACTGAACCCTATGGGAGTCTCAGTGATTAACACTGAACCCTGTGGGAGTCTCACTGATTAACACTGAACCCTGAGGGAGTCTCAGTAATTAACACTGAACCCTGAGGGAGACTCACTGATTTACACTGAACCCTGTGGGAGTCTCACTGATTAACACTGAACCATATGGGAGTCTCACTGATTAACACATGAACCCGGAGGGAGTCTCACTGATTAACACTGAACCCTGTGGGAGTCTCACTGATTAACACTGAACCCTATGGGAGTCTCACTGACTAACACATGAAACCTGTGAGAGTATCACTGATTTACACTGAACCCTGTGGGAGTCTCACTGATTAACACTGAACCCTTTGGGAGTCTCACTGATTAACACATTAACCCTGAGGGAGTCTCACTGATTAACACTGAACCCTGTGGGAGTCTCACTGATTAACACTGAACCCTGTGGGAGTCTCACTGAGTAACACTGAACCCTGAGGGAGTCTCAGTTATTAACACTGAACCCTATGGGAGTCTCACTGACTAACACTGAACGCTGTGGGAGTCTCACTGACTAACACATGAACCCTGTGAGAGTCTCACTGATTTACACTGAACCCTGTGGGAGTCTCACTGATTAACACTGAACCCTTTGGGAGTCTCACTGATTAACACATTAACCCTGAGGGAGTCTCACTGATTAACACTGAACCCCATGGGAGTCTCACTGATTAACACTGAACCCTGTGGGAGTCTCACTGAGTAACACTGAACCCTGAGGGAGTCTCAGTTATTAACACTGAACCCTATGGGAGTCTCACTGACTAACACATGAACCCTGTGAGAGTCTCACTGATTTACACTGAACCCTGTGGGAGTCTCACTGATTAACACTGAACCCTTTGGGAGTCTCACTGATTAACACATTAACCCTGAGGGAGTCTCACTGATTAACACTGAACCCTGTGGGAGTCTCACTGATTAACACTGAACCCTGTGTGAGTCTCACTGAGTAACACTGAACCCTGAGGGAGTCTCAGTTATTAACACTGAACCCTGAGGGAGTCTCACTGATTAACACTGAACAC
This sequence comes from Petromyzon marinus, assembly GCF_048934315.1. NCBI lineage: Eukaryota > Metazoa > Chordata > Hyperoartia > Petromyzontiformes > Petromyzontidae > Petromyzon > Petromyzon marinus. The sequence goes on from NW_027423113.1 coordinate 1,398,940, forward strand.
TGTGGGAGTCTCAATGATTAACACTGAACCCTGAGGGAGTCTCAGTAATTAACACTGAACCCTGAGGGAGTCTCACTGATTTACACTGAACACTGTGGGAGTCTCACTGATTAACACTGAACACTGTGGGAGTCTCACTGATTAACACTGAACCCTGTGGGAGTCTCACTGATTAACACTGAACCCTATGGGAGTCTCATTGATTAACACATGAACCCTGAGGGAGTCTCAGTTATTAACACTGAACCCTATGGGAGTCTCACTGACTAACACATGAACCCTGTGAGAGTCTCACTGATTTACACTGAACCCTGTGGGAGTCTCACTGATTAACACTGAACCCTTTGGGAGTCTCACTGATTAACACATTAACCCTGAGGGAGTCTCACTGATTAACACTGAACCCTGTGGGAGTCTCACTGATTAACACTGAACCCTGTGGGAGTCTCACTGAGTAACACTGAACCCTGAGGGAGTCTCAGTTATTAACACTGAACCCTGAGGGAGTCTCACTGATTAACAATGAACACTGTGGGAGTCTCACTGATTAACACATTAACCCTGAGGGAGTCTCACTGATTAACACTGAACCCTGTGGGAGTCTCACTGATTAACACTGAACCCTGTGGGAGTCTCACTGAGTAACACTGAACCCTGAGGGAGTCTCAGTTATTAACACTGAACCCTGAGGGAGTCTCACTGATTAACACTGAACACTGTGGGAGTCTCACTGATTAACACTGAACCCTGAGGGAGTCTCAGTAATTAACACTGAACCCTGAGGGAGTCTCACTGATTTACACTGAACACTGTGGGAGTCTCACTGATTAACACTGAACACTGTGGGAGTCTCACTGATTAACACTGAACCCTGTGGGAGTCTCACTGATTAACACTGAACCCTATGGGAGTCTCATTGATTAACACATGAACCCTGAGGGAGTCTCAGTTATTAACACTGAACCCTATGGGAGTCTCACTGACTAACACATGAACCCTGTGAGAGTCTCACTGATTTACACTGAACCCTGTGGGAGTCTCACTGATTAACACTGAACCCTTTGGGAGTCTCACTGATTAACACATTAACCCTGAGGGAGTCTCACTGATTAACACTGAACCCTGTGGGAGTCTCACTGATTAACACTGAACCCTGTGGGAGTCTCACTGAGTAACACTGAACTCTGAGGGAGTCTCAGTTATTAACACTGAACCCTGAGGGAGTCTCACTGATTAACACTGAACACTGTGGGAGTCTCACTGATTAACTCTGAACCCTGAGGGAGTCTCAGTAATTAACACTGAACCCTGAGGGAGTCTCACTGATTTACACTGAACACTGTGGGAGTCTCACTGAATAACACTGAACACTGTGGGAGTCTCACTGATTAACACTGGTACCCTGTGGGAGTCTCACTGATTAACACTGAACCCTATGGGAGTCTCATTGATTAACACATGAACCCTGAGGGAGTCTCACTGATTAACACAGAACACTGTGGGAGTCTCACTGATTAACACTGAACCCTGTGGGAGTGTCACTGATTAACACTGAACCCTATGGGAGTCTGATTGATTAACACTGAACCCTATGGGAGTCTCACTGATTAACACATGAACCCTGTGGGAGTCTCACTGATTAACACTGAACCCTGTGGGAGTCTCAGTTATTAACACTGAACCCTGAGGGAGTCTCACTGATTAACACTGAACACTGGGGAAGTCTCACTGATTAACACTGAACACTGTGGGAGTCTCACTGATTAACACTGAACCATGTGGGAGTCTCACTAATTAACACTGAACCCTATGGGAGTCTCATTGATTAACACATTAACCCAGAGGGAGTCTTACTGATTAACACTGAACCCTGTGGGAGTCTCACTGATTAACACTGAACCCTGTGGGAGTCTCATTGATTAACACTGAACCCTATGGGAGTCTCACTGATTAACACATGAACCCTGAGGGAGTCTCAATGATTAACACTGAACCCTGTGGGAGTTTCACTGATTAACACTGAACCCTATGGGAGTCTCATTGATTAACACTGAACCCTATGGGAGTCTCACTGATTAACACATGAACCCTGAGGGAGTCTCACTGATTAACACTGAACCCTATGGGAGTCTCACTGATTAACACTGAACCCTGTGGGAGTCTCACTGATTAACACTGAACCATATGGGAGTCTCACTGATCAACACTGAACCCTGTGGGAGTGTCACTGATTAACACTGCACCCTATGGGAGTTTCACTGATTAACACTGAACCCTGTGGGAGTCTCACTGATTAACACTGAACCCTGTGGGAGTCTCACTGATTAACACATGAACCCTGAGGGAGTCTCACTGATTAACACTGAACCATATGGGAGTCTCACTGATTAACACTGAACCCTGTGGGAGTCTCACTGATTAAGACTGAACCCTATGGGAGTCACACTGATTAACACTGAACGCTCTGGGATTCTTATTGATTAATTCTGAACCCTATGGGAGTCTCACTGATTAACACTGAACCCTGTGGGAGTCTCACTGATTAACACTGAACCCTATGGGAGTCTCACTGACTAACACATGCACCCTGTGGGAGTCTCACTGATTTACACTGAACCCTGTGGGAGTCTCACTGATTAACACTGAACCCTATGGGAGTCTCACTGATTAACACATTAACCCTGAGGGAGTCTCACTGATTAACACTGAACCCTGTGGGAGTCTCACTGATTAACACTGATCCCTGTGGGAGTCTCACTGCTTAACACTGAACCCTATGGGAGTCTCAGTGATTAACACTGAACCCTGTGGGAGTCTCACTGATTAACACTGAACCCTGAGGGAGTCTCAGTAATTAACACTGAACCCTGAGGGAGACTCACTGATTTACACTGAACCCTGTGGGAGTCTCACTGATTAACACTGAACCATATGGGAGTCTCACTGATTAACACATGAACCCGGAGGGAGTCTCACTGATTAACACTGAACCCTGTGGGAGTCTCACTGATTAACACTGAACCCTATGGGAGTCTCACTGACTAACACATGAAACCTGTGAGAGTATCACTGATTTACACTGAACCCTGTGGGAGTCTCACTGATTAACACTGAACCCTTTGGGAGTCTCACTGATTAACACATTAACCCTGAGGGAGTCTCACTGATTAACACTGAACCCTGTGGGAGTCTCACTGATTAACACTGAACCCTGTGGGAGTCTCACTGAGTAACACTGAACCCTGAGGGAGTCTCAGTTATTAACACTGAACCCTATGGGAGTCTCACTGACTAACACTGAACGCTGTGGGAGTCTCACTGACTAACACATGAACCCTGTGAGAGTCTCACTGATTTACACTGAACCCTGTGGGAGTCTCACTGATTAACACTGAACCCTTTGGGAGTCTCACTGATTAACACATTAACCCTGAGGGAGTCTCACTGATTAACACTGAACCCCATGGGAGTCTCACTGATTAACACTGAACCCTGTGGGAGTCTCACTGAGTAACACTGAACCCTGAGGGAGTCTCAGTTATTAACACTGAACCCTATGGGAGTCTCACTGACTAACACATGAACCCTGTGAGAGTCTCACTGATTTACACTGAACCCTGTGGGAGTCTCACTGATTAACACTGAACCCTTTGGGAGTCTCACTGATTAACACATTAACCCTGAGGGAGTCTCACTGATTAACACTGAACCCTGTGGGAGTCTCACTGATTAACACTGAACCCTGTGTGAGTCTCACTGAGTAACACTGAACCCTGAGGGAGTCTCAGTTATTAACACTGAACCCTGAGGGAGTCTCACTGATTAACACTGAACACTGTGGGAGTCTCAATGATTAACACTGAACCCTGAGGGAGTCTCAGTAATTAACACTGAACCCTGAGGGAGTCTCACTGATTTACACTGAACACTGTGGGAGTCTCACTGATTAACACTGAACACTGTGGGAGTCTCACTGATTAACACTGAACCCTGTGGGAGTCTCACTGATTAACACTGAACCCTATGGGAGTCTCATTGATTAACACATGAACCCTGAGGGAGTCTCAGTTATTAACACTGAACCCTATGGGAGTCTCACTGACTAACACATGAACCCTGTGAGAGTCTCACTGATTTACACTGAACCCTGTGGGAGTCTCACTGATTAACACTGAACCCTTTGGGAGTCTCACTGATTAACACATTAACCCTGAGGGAGTCTCACTGATTAACACTGAACCCTGTGGGAGTCTCACTGATTAACACTGAACCCTGTGGGAGTCTCACTGAGTAACACTGAACCCTGAGGGAGTCTCAGTTATTAACACTGAACCCTGAGGGAGTCTCACTGATTAACAATGAACACTGTGGGAGTCTCACTGATTAACACATTAACCCTGAGGGAGTCTCACTGATTAACACTGAACCCTGTGGGAGTCTCACTGATTAACACTGAACCCTGTGGGAGTCTCACTGAGTAACACTGAACCCTGAGGGAGTCTCAGTTATTAACACTGAACCCTGAGGGAGTCTCACTGATTAACACTGAACACTGTGGGAGTCTCACTGATTAACACTGAACCCTGAGGGAGTCTCAGTAATTAACACTGAACCCTGAGGGAGTCTCACTGATTTACACTGAACACTGTGGGAGTCTCACTGATTAACACTGAACACTGTGGGAGTCTCACTGATTAACACTGAACCCTGTGGGAGTCTCACTGATTAACACTGAACCCTATGGGAGTCTCATTGATTAACACATGAACCCTGAGGGAGTCTCAGTTATTAACACTGAACCCTATGGGAGTCTCACTGACTAACACATGAACCCTGTGAGAGTCTCACTGATTTACACTGAACCCTGTGGGAGTCTCACTGATTAACACTGAACCCTTTGGGAGTCTCACTGATTAACACATTAACCCTGAGGGAGTCTCACTGATTAACACTGAACCCTGTGGGAGTCTCACTGATTAACACTGAACCCTGTGGGAGTCTCACTGAGTAACACTGAACTCTGAGGGAGTCTCAGTTATTAACACTGAACCCTGAGGGAGTCTCACTGATTAACACTGAACACTGTGGGAGTCTCACTGATTAACTCTGAACCCTGAGGGAGTCTCAGTAATTAACACTGAACCCTGAGGGAGTCTCACTGATTTACACTGAACACTGTGGGAGTCTCACTGAATAACACTGAACACTGTGGGAGTCTCACTGATTAACACTGGTACCCTGTGGGAGTCTCACTGATTAACACTGAACCCTATGGGAGTCTCATTGATTAACACATGAACCCTGAGGGAGTCTCACTGATTAACACAGAACACTGTGGGAGTCTCACTGATTAACACTGAACCCTGTGGGAGTGTCACTGATTAACACTGAACCCTATGGGAGTCTGATTGATTAACACTGAACCCTATGGGAGTCTCACTGATTAACACATGAACCCTGTGGGAGTCTCACTGATTAACACTGAACCCTGTGGGAGTCTCAGTTATTAACACTGAACCCTGAGGGAGTCTCACTGATTAACACTGAACACTGGGGAAGTCTCACTGATTAACACTGAACACTGTGGGAGTCTCACTGATTAACACTGAACCATGTGGGAGTCTCACTAATTAACACTGAACCCTATGGGAGTCTCATTGATTAACACATTAACCCAGAGGGAGTCTTACTGATTAACACTGAACCCTGTGGGAGTCTCACTGATTAACACTGAACCCTGTGGGAGTCTCATTGATTAACACTGAACCCTATGGGAGTCTCACTGATTAACACATGAACCCTGAGGGAGTCTCAATGATTAACACTGAACCCTGTGGGAGTTTCACTGATTAACACTGAACCCTATGGGAGTCTCATTGATTAACACTGAACCCTATGGGAGTCTCACTGATTAACACATGAACCCTGAGGGAGTCTCACTGATTAACACTGAACCCTATGGGAGTCTCACTGATTAACACTGAACCCTGTGGGAGTCTCACTGATTAACACTGAACCATATGGGAGTCTCACTGATCAACACTGAACCCTGTGGGAGTGTCACTGATTAACACTGCACCCTATGGGAGTTTCACTGATTAACACTGAACCCTGTGGGAGTCTCACTGATTAACACTGAACCCTGTGGGAGTCTCACTGATTAACACTGATCCCTGTGGGAGTCTCACTGCTTATCACTGAACCCTATGGGAGTCTCACTGATTAACACTGAACCCTGTGAGAGTCTCACTGATTAAGACCGAACCCTATGGGAGTCTCACTGATTAACACTGAAACCTATGGGAGTCTCACTGATTAACACTGAACCCTATGGGAGTTTCACTGATTAACACTGAACCCTGTGGGAGTCTCACTGATTAACACTGAACCCTATGGGAGTCTCACTGATTAACACATGAACCCTGTGGGAGTCTCACTGATTTACACTGAACCCTGTGGGAGTCTCACTGATTAACACTGAACCATATGGGAGTCTCACTGATTAACACTGAACCCTGTGGGAGTCTCACTGATTAACACTGAACCCTATGGGAGTCTCACTGACTAACACATGAACCCTGTGAGAGTCTCACTGATTTACACTGAACCCTGTGGGAGTCTCACTGATTAACACTGAACCCTTTGGGAGTCTCACTGATTAACACATTAACCCTGAGGGAGTCTCACTGATTAACACTGAACCCTGTGGGAGTCTCACTGATTAACACTGAACCCTGTGGGAGTCTCACTGAGTAACACTGAACCCTGAGGGAGTCTCAGTTATTAACACTGAACCCTGAGGGAGTCTCACTGATTAACACTGAACCCTGTGGGAGTCTCACTGATTAACACTGAACCCTATGGGAGTCTCACTGATTAACACATGAACCCTGAGGGAGTCTCACTGATTAACATTGAACCCTATGGGAGTCTCACTGATTAACACTGAACCCTGTGGGAGTCTCACTGATTAAGACTGAACCCTATGGGAGTCTCACTGATTAACACTGAACTCTATTGGATTCTCACTGATTAACACTGAACCCTATGGGAGTCTCACTGATTAACACTGAACCCTGTGGGAGTCTCAGTTATTAACACTGAACCCTGAGGGAGTCTCACTGATTAATACTGAACCCTGTGGGAGTCTCACTGATTAACACTGAACCCTGTGGGAGTTTCACTGATTAACACTGAACCCTATGGGAGTCTCATTGATTAACACTGAACCCTATGGGAGTCTCACTGATTAACACATGAACCCTGAGGGAGTCTCACTGATTAACACTGAACCCTATGGGAGTCTCACTGATTAACACTGAACCCTGTGGGAGTCTCACTGATTAACACTGAACCATATGGGAGTCTCACTGATCAACACTGAACCCTGTGGGAGTGTCACTGATTAACACTGCACCCTATGGGAGTTTCACTGATTAACACTGAACCCTGTGGGAGTCTCACTGATTAACACTGAACCCTGTGGGAGTCTCACTGATTAACACTGATCCCTGTGGGAGTCTCACTGCTTATCACTGAACCCTATGGGAGTCTCACTGATTAACACTGAACCCTGTGAGAGTCTCACTGATTAAGACCGAACCCTATGGGAGTCTCACTGATTAACACTGAAACCTATGGGAGTCTCACTGATTAACACTGAACCCTATGGGAGTTTCACTGATTAACACTGAACCCTGTGGGAGTCTCACTGATTAACACTGAACCCTATGGGAGTCTCACTGATTAACACATGAACCCTGTGGGAGTCTCACTGATTTACACTGAACCCTGTGGGAGTCTCACTGATTAACACTGAACCATATGGGAGTCTCACTGATTAACACTGAACCCTGTGGGAGTCTCACTGATTAACACTGAACCCTATGGGAGTCTCACTGACTAACACATGAACCCTGTGAGAGTCTCACTGATTTACACTGAACCCTGTGGGAGTCTCACTGATTAACACTGAACCCTTTGGGAGTCTCACTGATTAACACATTAACCCTGAGGGAGTCTCACTGATTAACACTGAACCCTGTGGGAGTCTCACTGATTAACACATGAACCCTGTGGGAGTCTCACTGAATTACACTGAACCCTGTGGGAGTCTCACTGATTAACACTGAACCCTATGGGAGTCTCACTGATTAACACATGAACCCTGAGGGAGTCTCACTGATTAACACTGAACCCTATGGGAGTGTCACTGATTAACACTGAACCCTGTGGGAGTCTCACTGATTAAGACTGAACCCTATGGGAGTCTCACTGATTAACACCGAACTCTATGGGATTCTCACTGATTAACACTGAACCCTATGGGAGTCTCACTGATTAACACTGAACCCTGTGGGAGTCTCAGTTATTAACACTGAACCCTGAGGGAGTCTCACTGATTAACACTGAACCCTGTGGGAGTCTCACTGATTAACACTGAACCCTGAGGGAGTCTCAGTTATTAACACTGAACCCTGAGGGAGTCTCACTGATTAACACTGAACACTGTGGGAGTCTCACTGATTAACACTGAACACTGTGGGAGTCTCACTGATTAACACTGAACCCTGTGGGAGTCTCACTGATTAACACATGAACCCTGTGGGAGTCTCACTGATTAACACTTAACCCTGTGGGAGTCTCACTGATTAACACTGAAACCTGTGGGAGTCTCACTGATTAACACTGAACCCTATGGGAGTATCACTGATTAACACTGAACCCTATGGGAGTCTCACTGATTAACACTGAACCCTGTGGGAGTCTCACTGATTAACACATGAACCCTGAGGGAGTCTCACTGATTAACACTGAACCCTATGGGAGTGTCACTGATTAACACTGAACCCTGTGGGAGTCTCACTGATTAAGACTGAACCCTATGGGAGTCTCACTGATTAACACTGAACTCTTTGGGATTCTCACTGATTAACACTGAACCCTATGGGAGTCTCACTGATTAACACTGAACCCTGTGGGAGTCTCAGTTATTAACACTGAACCCTGAGGGAGTCTCACTGATTAACACTGAACCCTGTGGGAGTCTCACTGATTAACACTGAACCCTGAGGGAGTCTCAGTTATTAACACTGAACCCTGAGGGAGTCTCACTGATTACCACTGAACACTGTGGGAGTCTCACTGATTAACACTGAACCCTATGGGAGTCTCACTGATTAACACATGAACCCTGAGGGAGTCTCACTGATTAACACTGAACCCTGTGGGAGTCTCACTGATTAACACTGAACCCTGTGGGAGTCTCACTGATTAACACTGAAACCTGTGGGAGTCTCACTGATTAACACTGAACCCTATGGGAGTATCACTGATTAACACTGAACCTATGGGAGTCTCACTGATTAACACTGAACCCTGTGGGAGTCTCACTGATTAAGACTGAACCCTATGGGAGTCACACTGATTAACACTGAACTCTCTGGGATTCTTACTGATTAACTCTGAACCCTATGGGAGTCTCACTGATTAACACTGAACCCTGTGGGAGTCTCACTGATTAACACTGAACCCTATGGGAGTCTCACTGACTAACACATGAACCCTGTGGGAGTCTCACTGATTTACACTGAACCCTGTGGGAGTCTCACTGATTAACACTGAACCCTGTGGGAGTCTCACTGATTAACACTGGACCCTATGGGAGTCTCATTGATTAACACATGAACCCTGTGGGTGTCTCACTGATTAACACTGATCCCTGTGGGAGTCTCACTGCTTAACACAGAACCCTGTGGGAGTGTCACTGATTAACACTGAACCCTATGGGAGTCTCATTGATTAACACTGAAACCTATGGGAGTCTCACTGATTAACACATGAACCCTGTGGGAGTCTCACTGAATTACACTGAACCCTGTGGGAGTCTCACTGATTAACACTGAACCCTATGGGAGTCTCACTGATTAACACATGAACCCTGAGGGAGTCTCACTGATTAACACTGAACCCTATGGGAGTGTCACTGATTAACACTGAACCCTGTGGGAGTCTCACTGATTAAGACTGAACCCTATGGGAGTCTCACTGATTAACACCGAACTCTATGGGATTCTCACTGATTAACACTGAACCCTATGGGAGTCTCACTGATTAACACTGAACCCTGTGGGAGTCTCAGTTATTAACACTGAACACTGAGGGAGTCTCACTGATTAACACTGAACCCTGTGGGAGTCTCACTGATTAACACTGAACCCTGAGGGAGTCTCAGTTATTAACACTGAACCCTGAGGGAGTCTCACTGATTAACACTGAACACTGTGGGAGTCTCACTGATTAACACTGAACACTGTGGGAGTCTCACTGATTAACACTGAACCCTGTGGGAGTCTCACTGATTAACACATGAACCCTGTGGGAGTCTCACTGATTAACACTTAACCCTGTGGGAGTCTCACTGATTAACACTGAAACCTGTGGGAGTCTCACTGATTAACACTGAACCCTATGGGAGTATCACTGATTAACACTGAACCCTATGGGAGTCTCACTGATTAACACTGAACCCTGTGGGAGTCTCACTGATTAACACATGAACCCTGAGGGAGTCTCACTGATTAACACTGAACCCTATGGGAGTGTCACTGATTAACACTGAACCCTGTGGGAGTCTCACTGATTAAGACTGAACCCTATGGGAGTCTAACTGATTAACACTGAACTCTATGGGATTCTCACTGATTAACACTGAACCCTATGGGAGTCTCACTGATTAACACTGAACCCTGTGGGAGTCTCAGTTATTAACACTGAACCCTGAGGGAGTCTCACTGATTAACACTGAACCCTGTGGGAGTCTCACTGATTAACACTGAACCCTGAGGGAGTCTCAGTTATTAACACTGAACCCTGAGGGAGTCTCACTGATTAACACTGAACACTGTGGGAGTCTCACTGATTAACACTGAACACTGTGGGAGTCTCACTGATTAACACTGAACCCTGTGGGAGTCTCACTGATTAACACATGAACCCTGTGGGAGTCTCACTGATTAACACTTAACCCTGTGGGAGTCTCACTGATTAACACTGAAACCTGTGGGAGTCTCACTGATTAACACTGAACCCTATGGGAGTATCACTGATTAACACTGAACCCTATGGGAGTCTCACTGATTAACACTGAACCCTGTGGGAGTCTCACTGATTAAGACTGAACCCTATGGGAGTCACACTGATTAACACTGAACGCTCTGGGATTCTTACTGATTAACTCTGAACCCTATGGGAGTCTCACTGATTAACACTGAACCCTGTGGGAGTCTCACTGATTAACACTGAACCCTATGGGAGTCTCACTGACTAACACATGCACCCTGTGGGAGTCTCACTGATTTACACTGAACCCTGTGGGAGTCTCACTGATTAACACTGAACCCTATGGGAGTCTCACTGATTAACACATTAACCCTGAGGGAGTCTCACTGATTAACACTGAACCCTGTGGGAGTCTCACTGATTAACACTGATCCCTGTGGGAGTCTCACTGCTTAACACTGAACCCTATGGGAGTCTCAGTGATTAACACTGAACCCTGTGGGAGTCTCACTGATTAACACTGAACCCTGAGGGAGTCTCAGTAATTAACACTGAACCCTGAGGGAGACTCACTGATTTACACTGAACCCTGTGGGAGTCTCACTGATTAACACTGAACCATATGGGAGTCTCACTGATTAACACATGAACCCTGAGGGAGTCTCACTGATTAACACTGAACCCTGTGGGAGTCTCACTGATTAACACTGAACCCTATGGGAGTCTCACTGACTAACACATGGACCCTGTGAGTGTCTCACTGATTTACACTGAACCCTGTGGGAGTCTCACTGATTAACACTGAACCCTTTGGGAGTCTCACTGATTAACACATTAACCCTGAGGGAGTCTCACTGATTAACACTGAACCCTGTGGGAGTCTCACTGATTAACACTGATCCCTGTGGGAGTCTCACTGAGTAACACTGAACCCTGAGGGAGTCTCAGTTATTAACACTGAACCCTGAGGGAGTCTCACTGATTAACACTGAACCCTGTGGGAGTCTCACTGATTAACACTGAACCCTATGGGAGTCTCACTGATTAACACATGAACCCTGAGGGAGTCTCACTGATTAACACTGAACCCTATGGGAGTCTCACTGATTAACACTGAACCCTGTGGGAGTCTCACTGATTAAGACTGAACCCTATGGGAGTCTCACTGATTAACACTGAACTCTATGGGATTCTCACTGATTAACACTGAACCCTACGGGAGTCTGACTGAATAACACTGAACCCTGTGGGAGTCTCAGTTATTAACACTGAACCCTGAGGGAGTCTCACTGATTAACACTGAACCCTGTGGGAGTCTCACTGATTAACACTGAACCCTGAGGGAGTCTCAGTTATTAACACTGAACCCTGAGGGAGTCTCACTGATTACCACTGAACACTGTGGGAGTCTCACTGATTAACACTGAACACTGTGGGAGTCTCACTGATTAACACTGAACCCTATGGGAGTCTCACTGATTAACACATGAACCCTGAGGGAGTCTCACTGATTAACACTGAACCCTGTGGGAGTCTCACTGATTAACACTGAACCCTGTGGGAGTCTCACTGATTAACACTGAAACCTGTGGGAGTCTCACTGATTAACACTGAACCCTATGGGAGTATCACTGATTAACACTGAACCCTATTGGAGTCTCACTGATTAACACTGAACCCTGTGGGAGTCTCACTGATTAAGACTGAACCCTATGAGAGTCACACTGATTAACACTGATCTCTCTGGGATTCTTACTGATTAACTCTGAACCCTATGGGAGTCTCACTGATTAACACTGAACCCTGTGGGAGTCTCACTGATTAACACTGAACCCTATGGGAGTCTCACTGACTAACACATGAACCCTGTGGGAGTCTCACTGATTTACACTGAACCCTGTGGGAGTCTCACTGATTAACACTGAAACCTGTGGGAGTCTCACTGATTAACACTGGACCCTATGGGAGTCTCATTGATTAACACATGAACCCTGTGGGAGTCTCACTGATTAACACTGATCCCTGTGGGAGTCTCACTGCTTAACACAGAACCCTGTGGGAGTGTCACTGATTAACACTGAACCCTATGGGAGTCTCACTGATTAACACTGAACCCTGTGGGAGTCTCACTGATTAACACATGAACCCTGTGGGAGTCTCACTGATTAACACTTAACCCTGTGGGAGTCTCACTGATTAACACTGAAACCTGTGGGAGTCTCACTGATTAACACTGAACCCTATGGGAGTATCACTGATTAACACTGAACCCTATGGGAGTCTCACTGATTAACACTGAACCCTGTGGGAGTCTCACTGATTAACACATGAACCCTGAGGGAGTCTCACTGATTAACACTGAACCCTATGGGAGTGTCACTGATTAACACTGAACCCTGTGGGAGTCTCACTGATTAAGACTGAACGCTATGGGAGTCTAACTGATTAACACTGAACTCTATGGGATTCTCACTGATTAACACTGAACCCTATGGGAGTCTCACTGATTAACACTGAACCCTGTGGGAGTCTCAGTTATTAACACTGAACCCTGAGGAAGTCTCACTGATTAACACTGAACCCTGTGGGAGTCTCACTGATTAACACTGAACCCTGAGGGAGTCTCAGTTATTAACACTGAACCCTGAGGGAGTCTCACTGATTAACACTGAACACTGTGGGAGTCTCACTGATTAACACTGAACACTGTGGGAGTCTCACTGATTAACACTGAACCCTGTGGGAGTCTCACTGATTAACACATGAACCCTGTGGGAGTCTCACTGATTAACACTTAACCCTGTGGGAGTCTCACTGATTAACACTGAAACCTGTGGGAGTCTCACTGATTAACACTGAAACCTATGGGAGTATCACTGATTAACACTGAACCCTATGGGAGTCTCACTGATTAACACTGAACCCTGTGGGAGTCTCACTGATTAAGACTGAACCCTATGGGAGTCACACTGATTAACACTGAACGCTCTGGGATTCTTACTGATTAACTCTGAACCCTATGGGAGTCTCACTGATTAACACTGAACCCTGTGGGAGTCTCACTGATTAACACTGAACCCTATGGGAGTCTCACTGACTAACACATGCACCCTGTGGGAGTCTCACTGATTTACACTGAACCCTGTGGGAGTCTCACTGATTAACACTGAACCCTATGGGAGTCTCACTGATTAACACATTAACCCTGAGGGAGTCTCACTGATTAACACTGAACCCTGTGGGAGTCTCACTGATTAACACTGATCCCTGTAGGAGTCTCACTGCTTAACACTGAACCCTATGGGAGTCTCAGTGATTAACACTGAACCCTGTGGGAGTCTCACTGATTAACACTGAACCCTGAGGGAGTCTCAGTAATTAACACTGAACCCTGAGGGAGACTCACTGATTTACACTGAACCCTGTGGGAGTCTCACTGATTAACACTGAACCATATGGGAGTCTCACTGATTAACACATGAACCCTGAGGGAGTCTCACTGATTAACACTGAACCCTGTGGGAGTCTCACTGATTAACACTGAACCCTATGGGAGTCTCACTGACTAACACATGAACCCTGTGAGTGTCTCACTGATTTACACTGAACCCTGTGGGAGTCTCACTGATTAACACTGAACCCTTTGGGAGTCTCACTGATTAACACATTAACCCTGAGGGAGTCTCACTGATTAACACTGAACCCTGTGGGAGTCTCACTGATTAACACTGATCCCTGTGGGAGTCTCACTGAGTAACACTGAACAATGAGGGAGTCTCAGTTATTAACACTGAACCCTGAGGGAGTCTCACTGATTAACACTGAAACCTGTGGGAGTCTCACTGATTAACACTGAACCCTATGGGAGTATCACTGATTAACACTGAACCCTATGGGAGTCTCACTGATTAACACTGAACCCTGTGGGAGTCTCACTGATTAACACATGAACCCTGAGGGAGTCTCACTGATTAACACTGAACCCTATGGGAGTGTCACTGATTAACACTGAACCCTGTGGGAGTCTCACTGATTAAGACTGAACCCTATGGGAGTCTAACTGATTAACACTGAACTCTATGGGATTCTCACTGATTAACACTGAACCCTATGGGAGTCTCACTGATTAACACTGAACCCTGTGGGAGTCTCAGTTATTAACACTGAACCCTGAGGGAGTCTCACTGATTAACACTGAACCCTGTGGGAGTCTCACTGATTAACACTGAACCCTGAGGGAGTCTCAGTTATTAACACTGAACCCTGAGGGAGTCTCACTGATTAACACTGAACACTGTGGGAGTCTCACTGATTAACACTGAACACTGTGGGAGTCTCACTGATTAACACTGAACCCTGTGGGAGTCTCACTGATTAACACATGAACCCTGTGGGAGTCTCACTGATTAACACTTAACCCTGTGGGAGTCTCACTGATTAACACTGAAACCTGTGGGAGTCTCACTGATTAACACTGAACCCTATGGGAGTATCACTGATTAACACTGAACCCTATGGGAGTCTCACTGATTAACACTGAACCCTGTGGGAGTCTCACTGATTAAGACTGAACCCTATGGGAGTCACACTGATTAACACTGAACGCTCTGGGATTCTTACTGATTAACTCTGAACCCTATGGGAGTCTCACTGATTAACACTGAACCCTGTGGGAGTCTCACTGATTAACACTGAACCCTATGGGAGTCTCACTGACTAACACATGCACCCTGTGGGAGTCTCACTGATTTACACTGAACCCTGTGGGAGTCTCACTGATTAACACTGAACCCTATGGGAGTCTCACTGATTAACACATTAACCCTGAGGGAGTCTCACTGATTAACACTGAACCCTGTGGGAGTCTCACTGATTAACACTGATCCCTGTGGGAGTCTCACTGCTTAACACTGAACCCTATGGGAGTCTCAGTGATTAACACTGAACCCTGTGGGAGTCTCACTGATTAACACTGAACCCTGAGGGAGTCTCAGTAATTAACACTGAACCCTGAGGGAGACTCACTGATTTACACTGAACCCTGTGGGAGTCTCACTGATTAACACTGAACCATATGGGAGTCTCACTGATTAACACATGAACCCTGAGGGAGTCTCACTGATTAACACTGAACCCTGTGGGAGTCTCACTGATTAACACTGAACCCTATGGGAGTCTCACTGACTAACACATGAACCCTGTGAGTGTCTCACTGATTTACACTGAACCCTGTGGGAGTCTCACTGATTAACACTGAACCCTTTGGGAGTCTCACTGATTAACACATTAACCCTGAGGGAGTCTCACTGATTAACACTGAACCCTGTGGGAGTCTCACTGATTAACACTGATCCCTGTGGGAGTCTCACTGAGTAACACTGAACCCTGAGGGAGTCTCAGTTATTAACACTGAACCCTGAGGGAGTCTCACTGATTAACACTGAACCCTGTGGGAGTCTCACTGATTAACACTGAACCCTATGGGAGTCTCACTGATTAACACATGAACCCTGAGGGAGTCTCACTGATTAACACTGAACCCCATGGGAGTCTCACTGATTTACACTGAACCCTGTGGCAGTCTCACTGATTAACACTGAACCCTATGGGAGTCTCACTGATTAACACATTAACCCTGAGGGAGTCTCACTGATTAACACTGAACCCTGTGGGAGTCTCACTGATTAACACTGATCCCTGTGGGAGTCTCACTGCTTAACACTGAACCCTATGGGAGTCTCAGTGATTAACACTGAACCCTGTGGGAGTCTCACTGATTAACACTGAACCCTGAGGGAGTCTCAGTAATTAACACTGAACCCTGAGGGAGACTCACTGATTTACACTGAACCCTGTGGGAGTCTCACTGATTAACACTGAACCATATGGGAGTCTCACTGATTAACACATGAACCCTGAGGGAGTCTCACTGATTAACACTGAACCCTGTGGGAGTCTCACTGATTAACACTGAACCCTATGGGAGTCTCACTGACTAACACATGAACCCTGTGAGTGTCTCACTGATTTACACTGAACCCTGTGGGAGTCTCACTGATTAACACTGAACCCTTTGGGAGTCTCACTGATTAACACATTAACCCTGAGGGAGTCTCACTGATTAACACTGAACCCTGTGGGAGTCTCACTGATTAACACTGATCCCTGTGGGAGTCTCACTGAGTAACACTGAACCCTGAGGGAGTCTCAGTTATTAACACTGAACCCTGAGGGAGTCTCACTGATTAACACTGAACCCTGTGGGAGTCTCACTGATTAACACTGAACCCTATGGGAGTCTCACTGATTAACACATGAACCCTGAGGGAGTCTCACTGATTAACACTGAACCCTATGGGAGTCTCACTGATTAACACTGAACCCTGTGGGAGTCTCACTGATTAAGACTGAACCCTATGGGAGTCTCACTGATTAACACTGAACTCTATGGGATTCTCACTGATTAACACTGAACCCTACGGGAGTCTCACTGAATAACACTGAACCCTGTGGGAGTCTCAGTTATTAACACTGAACCCTGAGGGAGTCTCACTGATTAACACTGAACCCTGTGGGAGTCTCACTGATTAACACTGAACCCTGAGGGAGTCTCAGTTATTATCACTGAACCCTGAGGGAGTCTCACTGATTACCACTGAACACTGTGGGAGTCTCACTGATTAACACTGAACACTGTGGGAGTCTCACTGATTAACACTGAACCCTATGGGAGTCTCACTGATTAACACATGAACCCTGAGGGAGTCTCACTGATTAACACTGAACCCTGTGGGAGTCTCACTGATTAACACTGAACCCTGTGGGAGTCTCACTGATTAACACTGAAACCTGTGGGAGTCTCACTGATTAACACTGAACCCTATGGGAGTATCACTGATTAACACTGAACCCTATGGGAGTATCACTGATTAACACTGAACCCTATGGGAGTCTCACTGACTAACACATGAACCCTGTGAGTGTCTCACTGATTTACACTGAACCCTGTGGGAATCTCACTGATTAACACTGAACCCTTTGGGAGTCTCACTGATTAACACATTAACCCTGAGGGAGTCTCACTGATTAACACTGAACCCTGTGGGAGTCTCACTGATTAACACTGATCCCTGTGGGAGTCTCACTGAGTAACACTGAACAATGAGGGAGTCTCAGTTATTAACACTGAACCCTGAGGGAGTCTCACTGATTAACACTGAAACCTGTGGGAGTCTCACTGATTAACACTGAACCCTATGGGAGTATCACTGATTAACACTGAACCCTATGGGAGTCTCACTGATTAACACTGAACCCTGTGGGAGTCTCACTGATTAACACATGAACCCTGAGGGAGTCTCACTGATTAACACTGAACCCTATGGGAGTGTCACTGATTAACACTGAACCCTGTGGGAGTCTTACTGATTAAGACTGAACCCTATGGGAGTCTAACTGATTAACACTGAACTCTATGGGATTCTCACTGATTAACACTGAACCCTATGGGAGTCTCACTGATTAACACTGAACCCTGTGGGAGTCTCAGTTATTAACACTGAACCCTGAGGGAGTCTCACTGATTAACACTGAACCCTGTGGGAGTCTCACTGATTAACACTGAACCCTGAGGGAGTCTCAGTTATTAACACTGAACCCTGAGGGAGTCTCACTGATTAACACTGAACACTGTGGGAGTCTCACTGATTAACACTGAACACTGTGGGAGTCTCACTGATTAACACTGAACCCTGTGGGAGTCTCACTGATTAACACATGAACCCTGTGGGAGTCTCACTGATTAACACTTAACCCTGTGGGAGTCTCACTGATTAACACTGAAACCTGTGGGAGTCTCACTGATTAACACTGAACCCTATGGGAGTATCACTGATTAACACTGAACCCTATGGGAGTCTCACTGATTAACACTGAACCCTGTGGGAGTCTCACTGATTAAGACTGAACCCTATGGGAGTCACACTGATTAACACTGAACGCTCTGGGATTCTTACTGATTAACTCTGAACCCTATGGGAGTCTCAATGATTAACACTGAACCCTGTGGGAGTCTCACTGATTAACACTGAACCCTATGGGAGTCTCACTGACTAACACATGCACCCTGTGGGAGTCTCACTGATTTACACTGAACCCTGTGGGAGTCTCACTGATTAACACTGAACCCTATGGGAGTCTCACTGATTAACACATTAACCCTGAGGGAGTCTCACTGATTAACACTGAACCCTGTGGGAGTCTCACTGATTAACACTGATCCCTGTGGGAGTCTCACTGCTTAACACTGAACCCTATGGGAGTCTCAGTGATTAACACTGAACCCTGTGGGAGTCTCACTGATTAACACTGAACCCTGAGGGAGTCTCAGTAATTAACACTGAACCCTGAGGGAGACTCACTGATTTACACTGAACCCTGTGGGAGTCTCACTGATTAACACTGAACCATATGGGAGTCTCACTGATTAACACATGAACCCTGAGGGAGTCTCACTGATTAACACTGAACCCTGTGGGAGTCTCACTGATTAACACTGAACCCTATGGGAGTCTCACTGACTAACACATGAACCCTGTGAGTGTCTCACTGATTTACACTGAACCCTGTGGGAGTCTCACTGATTAACACTGAACCCTTTGGGAGTCTCACTGATTAACACATTAACCCTGAGGGAGTCTCACTGATTAACACTGAACCCTGTGGGAGTCTCACTGATTAACACTGATCCCTGTGGGAGTCTCACTGAGTAACACTGAACCCTGAGGGAGTCTCAGTTATTAACACTGAACCCTGAGGGAGTCTCACTGATTAACACTGAACCCTGTGGGAGTCTCACTGATTAACACTGAACCCTATGGGAGTCTCACTGATTAACACATGAACCCTGAGGGAGTCTCACTGATTAACACTGAACCCCATGGGAGTCTCACTGATTTACACTGAACCCTGTGGCAGTCTCACTGATTAACACTGAACCCTATGGGAGTTTCACTGATTAACACATTAACCCTGAGGGAGTCTCACTGATTAACACTGAACCCTGTGGGAGTCTCACTGATTAACACTGATCCCTGTGGGAGTCTCACTGCTTAACACTGAACCCTATGGGAGTCTCAGTGATTAACACTGAACCCTGTGGGAGTCTCACTGATTAACACTGAACCCTGAGGGAGTCTCAGTAATTAACACTGAACCCTGAGGGAGACTCACTGATTTACACTGAACCCTGTGGGAGTCTCACTGATTAACACTGAACCATATGGGAGTCTCACTGATTAACACATGAACCCTGAGGGAGTCTCACTGATTAACACTGAACCCTGTGGGAGTCTCACTGATTAACACTGAACCCTATGGGAGTCTCACTGACTAACACATGAACCCTGTGAGTGTCTCACTGATTTACACTGAACCCTGTGGGAGTCTCACTGATTAACACTGAACCCTTTGGGAGTCTCACTGATTAACACATTAACCCTGAGGGAGTCTCACTGATTAACACTGAACCCTGTGGGAGTCTCACTGATTAACACTGATCCCTGTGGGAGTCTCACTGAGTAACACTGAACCCTGAGGGAGTCTCAGTTATTAACACTGAACCCTGAGGGAGTCTCACTGATTAACACTGAACCCTGTGGGAGTCTCACTGATTAACACTGAACCCTATGGGAGTCTCACTGATTAACACATGAACCCTGAGGGAGTCTCACTGATTAACACTGAACCCTATGGGAGTCTCACTGATTAACACTGAACCCTGTGGGAGTCTCACTGATTAAGACTGAACCCTATGGGAGTCTCACTGATTAACACTGAACTCTATGGGATTCTCACTGATTAACACTGAACCCTACGGGAGTCTCACTGAATAACACTGAACCCTGTGGGAGTCTCAGTTATTAACACTGAACCCTATGGGAGTCTCACTGACTAACACATGCACCCTGTGGGAGTCTCACTGATTTACACTGAACCCTGTGGGAGTCTCACTGATTAACACTGAACCCTATGGGAGTCTCACTGATTAACACATTAACCCTGAGGGAGTCTCACTGATTAACACTGAACCCTGTGGGAGTCTCACTGATTAACACTGATCCCTGTGGGAGTCTCACTGCTTAACACTGAACCCTATGGGAGTCTCAGTGATTAACACTGAACCCTGTGGGAGTCTCACTGATTAACACTGAACCCTGAGGGAGTCTCAGTAATTAACACTGAACCCTGAGGGAGACTCACTGATTTACACTGAACCCTGTGGGAGTCTCACTGATTAACACTGAACCATATGGGAGTCTCACTGATTAACACATGAACCCTGAGGGAGTCTCACTGATTAACACTGAACCCTGTGGGAGTCTCACTGATTAACACTGAACCCTATGGGAGTCTCACTGACTAACACATGGACCCTGTGAGTGTCTCACTGATTTACACTGAACCCTGTGGGAGTCTCACTGATTAACACTGAACCCTTTGGGAGTCTCACTGATTAACACATTAACCCTGAGGGAGTCTCACTGATTAACACTGAACCCTGTGGGAGTCTCACTGATTAACACTGATCCCTGTGGGAGTCTCACTGAGTAACACTGAACCCTGAGGGAGTCTCAGTTATTAACACTGAACCCTGAGGGAGTCTCACTGATTAACACTGAACCCTGTGGGAGTCTCACTGATTAACACTGAACCCTATGGGAGTCTCACTGATTAACACATGAACCCTGAGGGAGTCTCACTGATTAACACTGAACCCTATGGGAGTCTCACTGATTAACACTGAACCCTGTGGGAGTCTCACTGATTAAGACTGAACCCTATGGGAGTCTCACTGATTAACACTGAACTCTATGGGATTCTCACTGATTAACACTGAACCCTACGGGAGTCTGACTGAATAACACTGAACCCTGTGGGAGTCTCAGTTATTAACACTGAACCCTGAGGGAGTCTCACTGATTAACACTGAACCCTGTGGGAGTCTCACTGATTAACACTGAACCCTGAGGGAGTCTCAGTTATTAACACTGAACCCTGAGGGAGTCTCACTGATTACCACTGAACACTGTGGGAGTCTCACTGATTAACACTGAACACTGTGGGAGTCTCACTGATTAACACTGAACCCTATGGGAGTCTCACTGATTAACACATGAACCCTGAGGGAGTCTCACTGATTAACACTGAACCCTGTGGGAGTCTCACTGATTAACACTGAACCCTGTGGGAGTCTCACTGATTAACACTGAAACCTGTGGGAGTCTCACTGATTAACACTGAACCCTATGGGAGTATCACTGATTAACACTGAACCCTATGGGAGTCTCACTGATTAACACTGAACCCTGTGGGAGTCTCACTGATTAAGACTGAACCCTATGAGAGTCACACTGATTAACACTGAACTCTCTGGGATTCTTACTGATTAACTCTGAACCCTATGGGAGTCTCACTGATTAACACTGAACCCTGTGGGAGTCTCACTGATTAACACTGAACCCTATGGGAGTCTCACTGACTAACACATGAACCCTGTGGGAGTCTCACTGATTTACACTGAACCCTGTGGGAGTCTCACTGATTAACACTGAAACCTGTGGGAGTCTCACTGATTAACACTGGACCCTATGGGAGTCTCATTGATTAACACATGAACCCTGTGGGAGTCTCACTGATTAACACTGATCCCTGTGGGAGTCTCACTGCTTAACACAGAACCCTGTGGGAGTGTCACTGATTAACACTGAACCCTATGGGAGTCTCACTGATTAACACTGAACCCTGTGGGAGTCTCACTGATTAACACATGAACCCTGTGGGAGTCTCACTGATTAACACTTAACCCTGTGGGAGTCTCACTGATTAACACTGAAACCTGTGGGAGTCTCACTGATTAACACTGAACCCTATGGGAGTATCACTGATTAACACTGAACCCTATGGGAGTCTCACTGATTAACACTGAACCCTGTGGGAGTCTCACTGATTAACACATGAACCCTGAGGGAGTCTCACTGATTAACACTGAACCCTATGGGAGTGTCACTGATTAACACTGAACCCTGTGGGAGTCTCACTGATTAAGACTGAACCCTATGGGAGTCTAACTGATTAACACTGAACTCTATGGGATTCTCACTGATTAACACTGAACCCTATGGGAGTCTCACTGATTAACACTGAACCCTGTGGGAGTCTCAGTTATTAACACTGAACCCTGAGGGAGTCTCACTGATTAACACTGAACCCTGTGGGAGTCTCACTGATTAACACTGAACCCTGAGGGAGTCTCAGTTATTAACACTGAACCCTGAGGGAGTCTCACTGATTAACACTGAACACTGTGGGAGTCTCACTGATTAACACTGAACACTGTGGGAGTCTCACTGATTAACACTGAACCCTGTGGGAGTCTCACTGATTAACACATGAACCCTGTGGGAGTCTCACTGATTAACACTTAACCCTGTGGGAGTCTCACTGATTAACACTGAAACCTGTGGGAGTCTCACTGATTAACACTGAAACCTATGGGAGTATCACTGATTAACACTGAACCCTATGGGAGTCTCACTGATTAACACTGAACCCTGTGGGAGTCTCACTGATTAAGACTGAACCCTATGGGAGTCACACTGATTAACACTGAACGCTCTGGGATTCTTACTGATTAACTCTGAACCCTATGGGAGTCTCACTGATTAAGACTGAACCCTGTGGGAGTCTCACTGATTAACACTGAACCCTATGGGAGTCTCACTGACTAACACATGCACCCTGTGGGAGTCTCACTGATTTACACTGAACCCTGTGGGAGTCTCACTGATTAACACTGAACCCTATGGGAGTCTCACTGATTAACACATTAACCCTGAGGGAGTCTCACTGATTAACACTGAACCCTGTGGGAGTCTCACTGATTAACACTGATCCCTGTGGGAGTCTCACTGCTTAACACTGAACCCTATGGGAGTCTCAGTGATTAACACTGAACCCTGTGGGAGTCTCACTGATTAACACTGAACCCTGAGGGAGTCTCAGTAATTAACACTGAACCCTGAGGGAGACTCACTGATTTACACTGAACCCTGTGGGAGTCTCACTGATTAACACTGAACCATATGGGAGTCTCACTGATTAACACATGAACCCTGAGGGAGTCTCACTGATTAACACTGAACCCTGTGGGAGTCTCACTGATTAACACTGAACCCTATGGGAGTCTCACTGACTAACACATGAACCCTGTGAGTGTCTCACTGATTTACACTGAACCCTGTGGGAGTCTCACTGATTAACACTGAACCCTTTGGGAGTCTCACTGATTAACACATTAACCCTGAGGGAGTCTCACTGATTAACACTGAACCCTGTGGGAGTCTCACTGATTAACACTGATCCCTGTGGGAGTCTCACTGAGTAACACTGAACAATGAGGGAGTCTCAGTTATTAACACTGAACCCTGAGGGAGTCTCACTGATTAACACTGAAACCTGTGGGAGTCTCACTGATTAACACTGAACCCTATGGGAGTATCACTGATTAACACTGAACCCTATGGGAGTCTCACTGATTAACACTGAACCCTGTGGGAGTCTCACTGATTAACACATGAACCCTGAGGGAGTCTCACTGATTAACACTGAACCCTATGGGAGTGTCACTGATTAACACTGAACCCTGTGGGAGTCTCACTGATTAAGACTGAACCCTATGGGAGTCTAACTGATTAACACTGAACTCTATGGGATTCTCACTGATTAACACTGAACCCTATGGGAGTCTCACTGATTAACACTGAACCCTGTGGGAGTCTCAGTTATTAACACTGAACCCTGAGGGAGTCTCACTGATTAACACTGAACCCTGTGGGAGTCTCACTGATTAACACTGAACCCTGAGGGAGTCTCAGTTATTAACACTGAACCCTGAGGGAGTCTCACTGATTAACACTGAACACTGTGGGAGTCTCACTGATTAACACTGAACACTGTGGGAGTCTCACTGATTAACACTGAACCCTGTGGGAGTCTCACTGATTAACACATGAACCCTGTGGGAGTCTCACTGATTAACACTTAACCCTGTGGGAGTCTCACTGATTAACACTGAAACCTGTGGGAGTCTCACTGATTAACACTGAACCCTATGGGAGTATCACTGATTAACACTGAACCCTATGGGAGTCTCACTGATTAACACTGAACCCTGTGGGAGTCTCACTGATTAAGACTGAACCCTATGGGAGTCACACTGATTAACACTGAACGCTCTGGGATTCTTACTGATTAACTCTGAACCCTATGGGAGTCTCACTGATTAACACTGAACCCTGTGGGAGTCTCACTGATTAACACTGAACCCTATGGGAGTCTCACTGACTAACACATGCACCCTGTGGGAGTCTCACTGATTTACACTGAACCCTGTGGGAGTCTCACTGATTAACACTGAACCCTATGGGAGTCTCACTGATTAACACATTAACCCTGAGGGAGTCTCACTGATTAACACTGAACCCTGTGGGAGTCTCACTGATTAACACTGATCCCTGTGGGAGTCTCACTGCTTAACACTGAACCCTATGGGAGTCTCAGTGATTAACACTGAACCCTGTGGGAGTCTCACTGATTAACACTGAACCCTGAGGGAGTCTCAGTAATTAACACTGAACCCTGAGGGAGACTCACTGATTTACACTGAACCCTGTGGGAGTCTCACTGATTAACACTGAACCATATGGGAGTCTCACTGATTAACACATGAACCCTGAGGGAGTCTCACTGATTAACACTGAACCCTGTGGGAGTCTCACTGATTAACACTGAACCCTATGGGAGTCTCACTGACTAACACATGAACCCTGTGAGTGTCTCACTGATTTACACTGAACCCTGTGGGAGTCTCACTGATTAACACTGAACCCTTTGGGAGTCTCACTGATTAACACATTAACCCTGAGGGAGTCTCACTGATTAACACTGAACCCTGTGGGAGTCTCACTGATTAACACTGATCCCTGTGGGAGTCTCACTGAGTAACACTGAACCCTGAGGGAGTCTCAGTTATTAACACTGAACCCTGAGGGAGTCTCACTGATTAACACTGAACCCTGTGGGAGTCTCACTGATTAACACTGAACCCTATGGGAGTCTCACTGATTAACACATGAACCCTGAGGGAGTCTCACTGATTAACACTGAACCCCATGGGAGTCTCACTGATTTACACTGAACCCTGTGGCAGTCTCACTGATTAACACTGAACCCTATGGGAGTCTCACTGATTAACACATTAACCCTGAGGGAGTCTCACTGATTAACACTGAACCCTGTGGGAGTCTCACTGATTAACACTGATCCCTGTGGGAGTCTCACTGCTTAACACTGAACCCTATGGGAGTCTCAGTGATTAACACTGAACCCTGTGGGAGTCTCACTGATTAACACTGAACCCTGAGGGAGTCTCAGTAATTAACACTGAACCCTGAGGGAGACTCACTGATTTACACTGAACCCTGTGGGAGTCTCACTGATTAACACTGAACCATATGGGAGTCTCACTGATTAACACATGAACCCTGAGGGAGTCTCACTGATTAACACTGAACCCTGTGGGAGTCTCACTGATTAACACTGAACCCTATGGGAGTCTCACTGACTAACACATGAACCCTGTGAGTGTCTCACTGATTTACACTGAACCCTGTGGGAGTCTCACTGATTAACACTGAACCCTTTGGGAGTCTCACTGATTAACACATTAACCCTGAGGGAGTCTCACTGATTAACACTGAACCCTGTGGGAGTCTCACTGATTAACACTGATCCCTGTGGGAGTCTCACTGAGTAACACTGAACCCTGAGGGAGTCTCAGTTATTAACACTGAACCCTGAGGGAGTCTCACTGATTAACACTGAACCCTGTGGGAGTCTCACTGATTAACACTGAACCCTATGGGAGTCTCACTGATTAACACATGAACCCTGAGGGAGTCTCACTGATTAACACTGAACCCTATGGGAGTCTCACTGATTAACACTGAACCCTGTGGGAGTCTCACTGATTAAGACTGAACCCTATGGGAGTCTCACTGATTAACACTGAACTCTATGGGATTCTCACTGATTAACACTGAACCCTACGGGAGTCTCACTGAATAACACTGAACCCTGTGGGAGTCTCAGTTATTAACACTGAACCCTGAGGGAGTCTCACTGATTAACACTGAACCCTGTGGGAGTCTCACTGATTAACACTGAACCCTGAGGGAGTCTCAGTTATTAACACTGAACCCTGAGGGAGTCTCACTGATTACCACTGAACACTGTGGGAGTCTCACTGATTAACACTGAACACTGTGGGAGTCTCACTGATTAACACTGAACCCTATGGGAGTCTCACTGATTAACACATGAACCCTGAGGGAGTCTCACTGATTAACACTGAACCCTGTGGGAGTCTCACTGATTAACACTGAACCCTGTGGGAGTCTCACTGATTAACACTGAAACCTGTGGGAGTCTCACTGATTAACACTGAACCCTATGGGAGTATCACTGATTAACACTGAACCCTATGGGAGTCTCACTGATTAACACTGAACCCTGTGGGAGTCTCACTGATTAAGACTGAACCCTATGAGAGTCACACTGATTAACACTGAACTCTCTGGGATTCTTACTGATTAACTCTGAACCCTATGGGAGTCTCACTGATTAACACTGAACCCTGTGGGAGTCTCACTGATTAACACTGAACCCTATGGGAGTCTCACTGACTAACACATTAACCCTGTGGGAGTCTCACTGATTTACACTGAACCCTGTGGGAGTCTCACTGATTAACACTGAACCCTGTGGGAGTCTCACTGATTAACACTGGACCCTATGGGAGTCTCATTGATTAACACATGAACCCTGTGGGAGTCTCACTGATTAACACTGATCCCTGTGGGAGTCTCACTGCTTAACACAGAACCCTGTGGGAGTGTCACTGATTAACACTGAACCCTATGGGAGTCTCATTGATTAACACTGAAACCTATTGGAGTCTCACTGATTAACACATGAACCCTGTGGGAGTCTCACTGATTTACACTGAACCCTGTGGGAGTCTCACTGATTAACACTGAACCCTATGGGAGTCTCACTGATTAACACATGAACCCTGAGGGATTCTCACTGATTAACACTGAACCCTATGGGAGTCTCACTGATTAACACTGAACCCTGTGGGAGTCTCACTGATTAAGACTGAACCCTATGGGAGTCTCACTGATTAACACTGAACTCTATGGGATTCTCACTGATTAACACTGAACCCTATGGGAGTCTCACTGATTAACACTGAACCCTGTGGGAGTCTCAGTTATTAACACTGAACCCTGAGGGAGTCTCACTGATTAACACTGAACCCTGTGGGAGTCTCACTGATTAACACTGAACCCTGAGGGAGTCTCAGTTATTAACACTGAACCCTGAGGGAGTCTCACTGATTAACACTGAACACTGTGGGAGTCTCACTGATTAACACATGAACCCTGTGGGAGTCTCACTGATTAACACATGAACCCTGAGGGAGTCTCACTGATTAACACTGAACCCTGTGGGAGTCTCACTGATTAACACTGAACCCTGTGGGAGTCTCACTGATTAACACTGAAACCTGTGGGAGTCTCACTGATTAACACTGAACCCTATGGGAGTATCACTGATTAACACTGAACCCTATGGGAGTCTCACTGATTAACACTGAACCCTGTGGGAGTCTCACTGATTAAGACTGAACCCTATGGGAGTCACACTGATTAACACTGAACTCTCTGGGATTCTTACTGATTAACTCTGAACCCTATGGGAGTCTCACTGATTAACACTGAACACCTGTGGGAGTCTCACTGATTAACACTGAACCCTATGGGAGTCTCACTGACTAACACATGCACCCTGTGGGAGTCTCACTGATTTACACTGAACCCTGTGGGAGTCTCACTGATTAACACTGAACCCTATGGGAGTCTCACTGATTAACACATTAACCCTGAGGGAGTCTCACTGATTAACACTGAACCCTGTGGGAGTCTCACTGATTAACACTGATCCCTGTGGGAGTCTCACTGCTTAACACTGAACCCTATGGGAGTCT
Source organism: Petromyzon marinus (assembly GCF_048934315.1). NCBI lineage: Eukaryota > Metazoa > Chordata > Hyperoartia > Petromyzontiformes > Petromyzontidae > Petromyzon > Petromyzon marinus. The sequence goes on from NW_027423113.1 coordinate 1,428,170, forward strand.
CAGTGATTAACACTGAACCCTGTGGGAGTCTCAGTAATTAACACTGAACCCTGAGGGAGACTCACTGATTTACACTGAACACTGTGGGAGTCTCACTGATTAACACTGAACACTGTGGGAGTCTCACTGATTAACACTGAACCCTGTGGGAGTCTCACTGATTAACACTGAACCCTATGGGAGTCTCATTGATTAACACATGAACCCTGAGGGAGTCTCACTGATTAACACAGAACACTGTGGGAGTCTCACTGATTAACACTGAACCCTGTGGGTGTCTCACTAATTAACACTGAACCCTATGGGAGTCTCACTGATTAACACTGAACCCTGTGGGAGTCTCAGTTATTAACACTGAACCCTGAGGGAGTCTCACTGATTAACACTGAACACTGGGGAAGTCTCACTGATTAACACTGAACACTGTGGGATTCTCACTGATTAACACTGAACCCTGTGGGAGTCTCACTGATTAACAATGAACCCTATGGGAGTCTCACTGATTAACACTGAACTCTATGGGATTCTCACTGATTAACACTGAACCCTATGGGAGTCTCACTGATTAACACTGAACCCTGTGGGAGTCTCAGTTATTAACACGGAACCCTGAGGGAGTCTCACTGATTGACACTGAACCCTGTGGGAGTCTCACTGATTAACATTGAACCCTGAGGGAGTCTCAGTTATTAACACTGAACCCTATGGGAGTCTCACTGACTAACACATGAACCCTGTGGGAGTCTCACTGATTTACACTGAACCCTGTGGGAGTCTCACTGATTAACACTGAACCCTATGGGAGTCTCACTGATTAACACATTAACCGTGAGGGAGTCTCACTGATTAACACTGAACCCTGTGGGAGTCTCACTGATTAACACTGATCCCTGTGGGAGTCTCACTGCTTAACACTGAACCCTATGGGAGTCTCAGTGATTAACACTGAACCCTGTGGGAGTCTCACTGATTAACACTGAACCCTGAGGGAGTCTCACTGATTAACACTGAACTCTATGGGATTCTCACTGATTAACACTGAACCCTATGGGAGTCTCACTGATTAACACTGAACCCTGTGGGAGTCTCACTGATTAACACTGAACCCTGTGGGAGTCTCACTGATTAACACTTAACCCTATTGGAGTCTCACTGAATAACACTGAAACCTGTGGGAGTCTCACTGATTACCACTGAAGCCAATGGTAGTCTCACTGATTAACACTGAACCCCATGGGAGTCTCACTGATTAACACTTAACCCTATGGGAGTCTCACTGATTAACACTGAACCCCATGGGAGTCTCACTGATTAACACTTAACCCTATGGGAGTCTCACTGATTAACACTGAACCCTGAGGGAGTCTCACTGATTAACACTGAACCCTATGGGAGTCTTACTGATTAAAACTGAACCCGGTGGGAGTCTCATTGATTAACACTGAAACCTGCGGGAGTCTCACTGATTAACACTGAACCCTATGGGAGTCTCACTGATTAACACTGAACTCTATGGGATTCTCACTGATTAACACTGAACCCTATGGGAGTCTTACTGATTAACACTGAACCCTGTGGGAGTCTCAGTTATTAACACTGAACCCTGAGGGAGTCTCACTGATTAACACTGAACCCTGTGGGAGTCTCACTGATTAACACTGAACCCAGAGGGAGTCTCAGTTATTAACACTGAACCCTGAGGGAGTCTCACTGATTAACACTGAACACTGTGGGAGTCTCACTGATTAACACTGAACACTGTGGGAGTCTCACTGATTAACACTGAACCCTGTGGGAGTCTCACTGATTAACACATGAACCCTGAGGGAGTCTCACTGATTAACACTGAACCCTGTGGGAGTCTCACTGATTAACACTGAACCCTGTGGGAGTCTCACTGATTAACACTGAAACCTGTGGGAGTTTCACTGATTAACACTGAACCCTATGGGAGAATCACTGATTAACACTGAACCCTATGGGAGTCTCACTGATTAACACTGAACCCTGTGGGAGTCTCACTGATTAAGACTGAACCCTATGGGAGTCACACTGATTAACACTGAACTCTCTGGGATTCTTACTGATTAACTCTGAACCCTATGGGAGTCTCACTGATTAACACTGAACCCTGTGGGAGTCTCACTGATTAACACTGAACCCTATGGGAGTCTCACTGACTAACACATGAACCCTGTGGGAGTCTCACTGATTTACACTGAACCCTGTGGGAGTCTCACTGATTAACACTGAACCCTATGGGAGTCTAACTGATTAACACATTAACCCTGAGGGAGTCTCACTGATTAACACTGAACCCTGTGGGAGTCTCACTGATTAACACTGAACCCTATGGGAGTCTCAGTGATTAACACTGAACCCTGTGGGAGTCTCACTGATTAACACTGAACCCTGAGGGAGTCTCAGTAATTAACACTGAACCCTGAGGGAGACTCACTGATTTACACTGAACACTGTGGGAGTCTCACTGATTAAAACTGAACACTGTGGGAGTCTCACAGATTAACACTGAACCCTGTGGGAGTCTCACTGATTAACACTGAACCCTATGGGAGTCTCATTGATTAACACATGAACCCTGAGGGAGTCTCACTGATTAACACAGAACACTGTGGGAGTCTCACTGATTAACACTGAACCCTGTGGGAGTGTCACTGATTAACACTGAACCCTATGGGAGTCTGACTGATTAACACTGAACCCTATGGGAGTCTCACTGATTAACACATGAACCCTGTGGGAGTCTCACTGATTAACACTGAACCCTATGGGAGTCTCACTGATTAACACTGAACCCTGTGGGAGTCTCAGTTATTAACACTGAACCCTGAGGGAGTCTCACTGATTAACACTGAACACTGGGGAAGTCTCACTGATTAACACTGAACACTGTGGGAGTCTCACTGATTAACACTGAACCCTGTGGGAGTCTCACTGATTAACAATGAACCCTATGGGAGTCTCATTGATTAACACATGAACCCTGAGGGAGTCTCACTGATTAACACTGAACCCTGTGGGAGTCTCACTGATTAACACTGAACCCTGTGGGAGTCTCATTGATTAACACTGAACCCATGGGAGTCTCACTGATTAACACATGAACCCTGAGGGAGTCTCATGATTAACACTGAACCCTGTGGGAGTTTCACTGATTAACACTGAACCCTATGGGAGTCTCACTGATTAACACATGAACCCTGAGGGAGTCTCACTGATTAACACTGAACCCTATGGGAGTCTCACTGATTAACACTGAACCCTGTGGGAGTCTCACTGATTAAGACTGAACCCTATGGGAGTCTCACTGATTAACACTGAACTCTATGGGATTCTCACTGATTAACACTGAACCCTATGGCAGTCTCACTGATTAACACTGAACCCTGTGGGAGTCTCAGTTATTAACACTGAACCCTGAGGGAGTCTCACTGATTAACACTGAACCCTGTGGGAGTCTCACTGATTAACACTGAACCCTGAGGGAGTCTCAGTTATTAACACTGAACCCTGAGGGAGTCTCACTGATTAACACTGAACACTGTGGGAGTCACACTGATTAACACTGAACTCTCTGGGATTCTTACTGATTAACTCTGAACCCTATGGGAGTCTCACTGATTAACACTGAACCCTGTGGGAGTCTCACTGATTAACACTGAACCCTATGGGAGTCTCACTGACTAACACATGAACCCTGTGGGAGTCTCACTGATTTACACTGAACCCTGTGGGAGTCTCACTGATTAACACTGAACCCTATGGGAGTCTAACTGATTAACACATTAACCCTGAGGGAGTCTCACTGATTAACACTGAACCCTGTGGGAGTCTCACTGATTAACACTGAACCCTATGGGAGTCTCAGTGATTAACACTGAACCCTGTGGGAGTCTCACTGATTAACACTGAACCCTGAGGGAGTCTCAGTAATTAACACTGAACCCTGAGGGAGACTCACTGATTTACACTGAACACTGTGGGAGTCTCACTGATTAAAACTGAACACTGTGGGAGTCTCACAGATTAACACTGAACCCTGTGGGAGTCTCACTGATTAACACTGAACCCTATGGGAGTCTCATTGATTAACACATGAACCCTGAGGGAGTCTCACTGATTAACACAGAACACTGTGGGAGTCTCACTGATTAACACTGAACCCTGTGGGAGTGTCACTGATTAACACTGAACCCTATGGGAGTCTGACTGATTAACACTGAACCCTATGGGAGTCTCACTGATTAACACATGAACCCTGTGGGAGTCTCACTGATTAACACTGAACCCAATGGGAGTCTCACTGATTAACACTGAACCCTGTGGGAGTCTCAGTTATTAACACTGAACCCTGAGGGAGTCTCACTGATTAACACTGAACACTGGGGAAGTCTCACTGATTAACACTGAACACTGTGGGAGTCTCACTGATTAACACTGAACCCTGTGGGAGTCTCACTGATTAACAATGAACCCTATGGGAGTCTCATTGATTAACACATGAACCCTGAGGGAGTCTCACTGATTAACACTGAACCCTGTGGGAGTCTCACTGATTAACACTGAACCCTGTGGGAGTCTCATTGATTAACACTGAACCCATGGGAGTCTCACTGATTAACACATGAACCCTGAGGGAGTCTCATGATTAACACTGAACCCTGTGGGAGTTTCACTGATTAACACTGAACCCTATGGGAGTCTCACTGATTAACACATGAACCCTGAGGGAGTCTCACTGATTAACACTGAACCCTATGGGAGTCTCACTGATTAACACTGAACCCTGTGGGAGTCTCACTGATTAAGACTGAACCCTATGGGAGTCTCACTGATTAACACTGAACTCTATGGGATTCTCACTGATTAACACTGAACCCTATGGCAGTCTCACTGATTAACACTGAACCCTGTGGGAGTCTCAGTTATTAACACTGAACCCTGAGGGAGTCTCACTGATTAACACTGAACCCTGTGGGAGTCTCACTGATTAACACTGAACCCTGAGGGAGTCTCAGTTATTAACACTGAACCCTGAGGGAGTCTCACTGATTAACACTGAACACTGTGGGAGTCACACTGATTAACACTGAACTCTCTGGGATTCTTACTGATTAACTCTGAACCCTATGGGAGTCTCACTGATTAACACTGAACCCTGTGGGAGTCTCACTGATTAACACTGAACCCTATGGGAGTCTCACTGACTAACACATGAACCCTGTGGGAGTCCCACTGATTTACACTGAACCCTGTGGGAGTCTCACTGATTAACACTGAACCCTATGGGAGTCTCATTGATTAACACATGAACCCTGAGGGAGTCTCCCTGATTAACACAGAACACTGTGGGAGTCTCACTGATTAACACTGAACCCTGTGGGAGTGTCACTGATTAACACTGAACCCTATGGGAGTCTGACTGATTAACACTGAACCCTATGGGAGTCTCACTGATTAACACATGAACCCTGTGGGAGTCTCACTGATTAACACTGAACCCTGTGGGAGTCTCACTGCTTAACACAGAACCCTGTGGGAGTGTCACTGATTAACACTGAACCCTATGGGAGTCTCATTGATTAACACTAAAACCTATGGGAGTCTCACTGATTAACACATGAACCCTGTGGGAGTCTCACTGATTTACACTGAACCCTGTGGGAGTCTCACTGATTAACACTGAACCCTATGGGAGTCTCACTGATTAACACATGAACCCTGAGGGATTCTCACTGATTAACACTGAACCCTATGGGAGTCTCACTGATTAACACTGAACCCTGTGGGAGTCTCACTGATTAAGACTGAACCCTATGGGAGTCTCACTGATTAACACTGAACTCTATGGGATTCTCACTGATTAACACTGAACCCTATGGGAGTCTCACTGATTAACACTGAACCCTGTGGGAGTCTCAGTTATTAACACTGAACCCTGAGGGAGTCTCACTGATTAACACTGAACCCTGTGGGAGTCTCACTGATTAACACTGAACCCTGAGGGAGTCTCAGTTATTAACACTGAACCCTGAGGGAGTCTCACTGATTAACACTGAACACTGTGGGAGTCTCACTGATTAACACATGAACAATGTGGGAGTCTCACTGATTAACACATGAACCCTGAGGGAGTCTCACTGATTAACACTGAACCCTGTGGGAGTCTCACTGATTAACACTGAACCCTGTGGGAGTCTCACTGATTAACACTGAAACCTGTGGGAGTCTCACTGATTAACACTGAACCCTATGGGAGTATCACTGATTAACACTGAACCCTATGGGAGTCTCACTGATTAACACTGAACCCTGTGGGAGTCTCACTGATTAAGACTGAACCCTATGGGAGTCACACTGATTAACACTGAACTCTATGGGATTCTTACTGATTAACTCTGAACCCTATGGGAGTCTCACTGATTAACACTGAACACCTGTGGGAGTCTCACTGATTAACACTGAACCCTATGGGAGTCTCACTGACTAACACATGCACCCTGTGGGAGTCTCACTGATTTACACTGAACCCTGTGGGAGTCTCACTGATTAACACAGAACACTGTGGGAGTCTCACTGATTAACACTGAACCCTGTGGGAGTGTCACTGATTAACACTGAACCCTATGGGAGTCTGACTGATTAACACTGAACCCTATGAGAGTCTCACTGATTAACACATGAACCCTGTGGGAGTCTCACTGATTAACACTGAACCCTATGGGAGTCTCACTGATTAACACTGAACCCTGTGGGAGTCTCAGTTATTAACACTGAACCCTGAGGGAGTCTCACTGATTAACACTGAACACTGGGGAAGTCTCACTGATTAACACTGAACACTGTGGGATTCTCACTGATTAACACTGAACCCTGTGGGAGTCTCACTGATTAACAATGAACCCTATGGGAGTCTCATTGATTAACACATGAACCGTGAGGGAGTCTCACTGATTAACACTGAACCCTGTGGGAGTCTCACTGATTAACACTGAACCCTGTGGGAGTCTCATTGATTAACACTGAACCCTATGGGAGTCTCACTGATTAACACATGAACCCTGAGGGAGTCTCAATGATTAACACTGAACCCTGTGGGAGTTTCACTGATTAACACTGAACCCTATGGGAGTCTCACTGATTAACACATGAACCCTGAGGGAGTCTCACTGATTAACACTGAACCCTATGGGAGTCTCACTGATTAACACTGAACCCTGTGGGAGTCTCACTGATTAAGACTGAACCCTATGGGAGTCTCACTGATTAACACTGAACTCTATGGAATTCTCACTGATTAACACTGAACCCTATGGGAGTCTCACTGATTAACACTGAACCCTGTGGGAGTCTCACTGATTAACACTGAACCCTATGGGAGTCTCACTGACTAACACATGAACCCTGTGGGAGTCCCACTGATTTACACTGAACCCTGTGGGAGTCTCACTGATTAACACTGAACCCTATGGGAGTCTCATTGATTAACACATGAACCCTGAGGGAGTCTCCCTGATTAACACAGAACACTGTGGGAGTCTCACTGATTAACACTGAACCCTGTGGGAGTGTCACTGATTAACACTGAACCCTATGGGAGTCTGACTGATTAACACTGAACCCTATGGGAGTCTCACTGATTAACACATGAACCCTGTGGGAGTCTCACTGATTAACACTGAACCCTATGGGAGTCTCATTGATTAACACTGAACCCTGTGGGAGTCTCACTGATTAACACTGGACCCTATGGGAGTCTCATTGATTAACACATGAACCCTGTGGGAGTCTCACTGATTAACACTGATCCCTGTGGGAGTCTCACTGCTTAACACAGAACCCTGTGGGAGTGTCACTGATTAACACTGAACCCTATGGGAGTCTCATTGATTAACACTAAAACCTATGGGAGTCTCACTGATTAACACATGAACCCTGTGGGAGTCTCACTGATTTACACTGAACCCTGTGGGAGTCTCACTGATTAACACTGAACCCTATGGGAGTCTCACTGATTAACACATGAACCCTGAGGGATTCTCACTGATTAACACTGAACCCTATGGGAGTCTCACTGATTAACACTGAACCCTGTGGGAGTCTCACTGATTAAGACTGAACCCTATGGGAGTCTCACTGATTAACACTGAACTCTATGGGATTCTCACTGATTAACACTGAACCTATGGGAGTCTCACTGATTAACACTGAACCCTGTGGGAGTCTCAGTTATTAACACTGAACCCTGAGGGAGTCTCACTGATTAACACTGAACCCTGTGGGAGTCTCACTGATTAACACTGAACCCTGAGGGAGTCTCAGTTATTAACACTGAACCCTGAGGGAGTCTCACTGATTAACACTGAACACTGTGGGAGTCTCACTGATTAACACATGAACAATGTGGGAGTCTCACTGATTAACACATGAACCCTGAGGGAGTCTCACTGATTAACACTGAACCCTGTGGGAGTCTCACTGATTAACACTGAACCCTGTGGGAGTCTCACTGATTAACACTGAAACCTGTGGGAGTCTCACTGATTAACACTGAACCCTATGGGAGTATCACTGATTAACACTGAACCCTATGGGAGTCTCACTGATTAACACTGAACCCTGTGGGAGTCTCACTGATTAAGACTGAACCCTATGGGAGTCACACTGATTAACACTGAACTCTATGGGATTCTTACTGATTAACTCTGAACCCTATGGGAGTCTCACTGATTAACACTGAACACCTGTGGGAGTCTCACTGATTAACACTGAACCCTATGGGAGTCTCACTGACTAACACATGCACCCTGTGGGAGTCTCACTGATTTACACTGAACCCTGTGGGAGTCTCACTGATTAACACTGAACCCTATGGGAGTCTCACTGATTAACACATTAACCCTGAGGGAGTCTCACTGATTAACACTGAACCCTGTGGGAGTCTCACTGATTAACACTGATCCCTGTGGGAGTCTCACTGCTTAACACTGAACCCTATGGGAGTCTCAGTGATTAACACTGAACCCTGTGGGAGTCTCACTGATTAACACTGAACCCTGAGGGAGTCTCAGTAATTAACACTGAACCCTGAGGGAGACTCACTGATTTACACTGAACACTGTGGGAGTCTCACTGATTAACACTGAACACTGTGGGAGTCTCACTGATTAACACTGAACCCTGTGGGAGTCTCACTGATTAACACTGAACCCTATGGGAGTCTCATTGATTAACACATGAACCCTGAGGGAGTCTCACTGATTAACACAGAACACTGTGGGAGTCGCACTGATTAACACTGAACCCTGTGGGAGTGTCACTGATTAACACTGAACCCTATGGGAGTCTGACTGATTAACACTGAACCCTATGAGAGTCTCACTGATTAACACATGAACCCTGTGGGAGTCTCACTGATTAACACTGAACCCTATGGGAGTCTCACTGATTAACACTGAACCCTGTGGGAGTCTCAGTTATTAACACTGAACCCTGAGGGAGTCTCACTGATTAACACTGAACACTGGGGAAGTCTCACTGATTAACACTGAACACTGTGGGATTCTCACTGATTAACACTGAACCCTGTGGGAGTCTCACTGATTAACAATGAACCCTATGGGAGTCTCATTGATTAACACATGAACCGTGAGGGAGTCTCACTGATTAACATTGAACCCTGTCTGAGTCTCACTGATTAACACTGAACCCTGTGGGAGTCTCATTGATTAACACTGAACCCTATGGGAGTCTCACTGATTAACACATGAACCCTGAGGGAGTCTCAATGATTAACACTGAACCCTGTGGGAGTTTCACTGATTAACACTGAACCCTATGGGAGTCTCACTGATTAACACATGAACCCTGAGGGAGTCTCACTGATTAACACTGAACCCTATGGGAGTCTCACTGATTAACACTGAACCCTGTGGGAGTCTCACTGATTAAGACTGAACCCTATGGGAGTCTCACTGATTAACACTGAACTCTATGGAATTCTCACTGATTAACACTGAACCCTATGGGAGTCTCACTGATTAACACTGAACCCTGTGGGAGTCTCAGTTATTAACACGGAACCCTGAGGGAGTCTCACTGATTGACACTGAACCCTGTGGGAGTCTCACTGATTAACACTGAACCCTGAGGGAGTCTCAGTTATTAACACTGAACCCTATGGGAGTCTCACTGATTAACACTGAACCCTGTGGGAGTCTCACTGATTAACACTGAACCCTATGGGAGTCTCACTGATTTACACTGAACCCTGTGGGATTCTCAAAGATTAACACTGAACCCTATGGGAGTCTCACTGATTAACACATTCACCCTGAGGGAGTCTCACTGATTAACACTGAACCCTGTGGGAGTCTCACTGATTAACACTGATCCCTGTGGGAGTCTCACTGCTTAATACTGAACCCTATGGGAGTCTCAGTGATTAACACTGAACCCTGTGGGAGTCTCACTGATTAACACTGAACCCTGAGGGAGTCTCACTGATTAACACTGAACTCTATGGGATGCTCACTGATTAACACTGAACCCTATGGGAGTCTCACTGATTAACACTGAACCCTGTGGGAGTCTCACTGATTAACACTGAACCCTGTGGGAGTCTCACTGATTAACACTTAACCCTATTGGAGTCTCACTGATTAACACTGAAACCTGTGGGAGTCTCACTGATTACCACTGAAGCCTATGGGAGTCTCACTGATTAACACTGAACCCCATGGGAGTCTCACTGATTAACACTTAACCCTATGGGAGTCTCACTGATTAACACTGAACCCCATGGGAGTCTCACTGATTAACACTTAACCCTATGGGAGTCTCACTGATTAACACTGAACCCTGAGGGAGTATCACTGATTAACACTGAACCCTATGGGAGTCTTACTGATTAAAACTGAACCCGGTGGGAGTCTCATTGATTAACACTGAAACCTGTGGGAGTCTCACTGATTAACACTGAACCCTATGGGAGTCTCACTGATTAACACTGAACTCTATGGGATTCTCACTGATTAACACTGAACCCTATGGGAGTCTCACTGATTAACACTGAACCCTGTGGGAGTCTCAGTTATTAACACTGAACCCTGAGGGAGTCTCACTGATTAACACTGAACCCTGTGGGAGTCTCACTGATTAACACTGAACCCTGAGGGAGTCTCAGTTATTAACACTGAACCCTGAGGGAGTCTCACTGATTAACACTGAACACTGTGGGAGTCTCACTGATTAACACTGAACACTGTGGGAGTCTCACTGATTAACACTGAACCCTGTGGGAGTCTCACTGATTAACACATGAACCCTGATGGAGTCTCACTGATTAACACTGAACCCTGTGGGAGTCTCACTGATTAAGACTGAACCCTATGGGAGTCACACTGATTAACACTGAACTCTCTGGGATTCTTACTGATTAACTCTGAACCCTGTGGGAGTCTCACTGATTTACACTGAACCCTGTGGGAGTCTCACTGCTTAACACAGAACCCTGTGGGAGTGTCACTGATTAACACTGAACCCTATGGGAGTCTCATTGATTAACACTGAAACCTATGGGAGTCTCACTGATTAACACATGAACCCTGTGGGAGTCTCACTGATTTACACTGAACCCTGTGGGAGTCTCACTGATTAACACTGAACCCTATGGGAGTCACACTGATTAACACTGAACTCTCTGGGATTCTTACTGACTAACACATGAACCCTGTGGGAGTCTCACTGATTTACACTGAACCCTGTGGGAGTCTCACTGATTAACACTGAACCCTATGGGAGTCTAACTGATTAACACATTAACCCTGAGGGAGTCTCACTGATTAACACTGAACCCTGTGGGAGTCTCACTGATTAACACTGAACCCTATGGGAGTCTCAGTGATTAACACTGAACCCTGTGGGAGTCTCACTGATTAACACTGAACCCTGAGGGAGTCTCAGTAATTAACACTGAACCCTGAGGGAGACTCACTGATTTACACTGAACACTGTGGGAGTCTCACTGATTAACACTGAACCCTGAGGGAGTCTCAGTTATTAACACTGAACCCTGAGGGAGTCTCACTGATTAACACTGAACACTGTGGGAGTCTCACTGATTAACACTGAACACTGTGGGAGTCTCACTGATTAACACTGAACCCTGTGGGAGTCTCACTGATTAACACTGAACCCTGAGGGAGTCTCAGTAATTAACACTGAACCCTGAGGGAGTCTCACTGATTAACACTGAACCCTGTGGGAGTCTCACTGATTAACACTGAACCCTGAGGGAGTCTCAGTTATTAACACTGAACCCTGAGGGAGTCTCACTGATTAACACTGAACACTGTGGGAGTCTCACTGATTAACACTGAACACTGTGGGAGTCTCACTGATTAACACTGAACCCTGTGGGAGTCTCACTGATTAACACATGAACCCTGATGGAGTCTCACTGATTAACACTGAACCCTGTGGGAGTCTCACTGATTAACACTGAACCCTGTGGGAGTCTCACTGATTAACACTGAAACCTGTGGGAGTCTCACTGATTAACACTGAACCCTATGGGAGTATCACTGATTAACAGTGAACCCTATGGGAGTCTCACTGATTAACACTGAACCCTGTGGGAGTCTCACTGATTAAGACTGAACCCTATGGGAGTCACACTGATTAACACTGAACTCTCTGGGATTCTTACTGATTAACTCTGAACCCTGTGGGAGTCTCACTGATTTACACTGAACCCTGTGGGAGTCTCACTGATTTACACTGAACCCTGTGGGAGTCTCACTGATTAACACTGAACCCTATGGGAGTCTAACTGATTAACACATTAACCCTGAGGGAGTCTCACTGATTAACACTGAACCCTGTGGGAGTCTCACTGATTAACACTGAACCCTATGGGAGTCTCAGTGATTAACACTGAACCCTGTGGGAGTCTCACTGATTAACACTGAACCCTGAGGGAGTCTCAGTAATTAACACTGAACCCTGAGGGAGACTCACTGATTTACACTGAACACTGTGGGAGTCTCACTGATTAACACTGAACCCTGAGGGAGTCTCAGTTATTAACACTGAACCCTGAGGGAGTCTCACTGATTAACACTGAACACTGTGGGAGTCTCACTGATTAACACTGAACACTGTGGGAGTCTCAGGGATTAACACTGAACCCTGTGGGAGTCTCACTGATTAACACTAAACCCTGAGGGAGTCTCAGTAATTAACACTGAACCCTGAGGGAGTCTCACTGATTAACACTGAACCCTGTGGGAGTCTCACTGATTAACACTGAACCCTGAGGGAGTCTCAGTTATTAACACTGAACCCTGAGGGAGTCTCACTGATTAACACTGAACACTGTGGGAGTCTCACTGATTAACACTGAACACTGTGGGAGTCTCACTGATTAACACTGAACCCTGTGGGAGTCTCACTGATTAACACATGAACCCTGATGGAGTCTCACTGATTAACACTGAACCCTGTGGGAGTCTCACTGATTAACACTGAACCCTGTGGGAGTCTCACTGATTAACACTGAAACCTGTGGGAGTCTCACTGATTAACACTGAACCCTATGGGAGTATCACTGATTAACACTGAACCCTATGGGAGTCTCACTGATTAACACTGAACCCTGTGGGAGTCTCACTGATTAAGACTGAACCCTATGGGAGTCACACTGATTAACACTGAACTCTCTGGGATTCTTACTGATTAACTCTGAACCCTGTGGGAGTCTCACTGATTTACACTGAACCCTGTGGGAGTCTCACAGCTTAACACAGAACCCTGTGGGAGTGTCACTGATTAACACTGAACCCTATGGGAGTCTCATTGATTAACATTGAAACCTATGGGAGTCTCACTGATTAACACATGAACCCTGTGGGAGTCTCACTGATTTACACTGAACCCTGTGGGAGTCTCACTGATTAACACTGAACCCTATGGGAGTCACACTGATTAACACTGAACTCTCTGGGATTCTTACTGACTAACACATGAACCCTGTGGGAGTCTCACTGATTTACACTGAACCCTGTGGGAGTCTCACTGATTAACACTGAACCCTGAGGGAGTCTCAGTAATTAACACTGAACCCTGAGGGAGACTCACTGATTTACACTGAACACTGTGGGAGTCTCACTGATTAACACTGAACACTGTGGGAGTCTCACAGATTAACACTGAACCCTGTGGGAGTCTCACTGATTAACACTGAACCCTATGGGAGTCTCATTGATTAACACATGAACCCTGAGGGAGTCTCACTGATTAACACAGAACACTGTGGGAGTCTCACTGATTAACACTGAACCCTGTGGGAGTGTCACTGATTAACACTGAACCCTATGGGAGTCTGACTGATTAACACTGAACCCTATGGGAGTCTCACTGATTAACACATGAACCCTGTGGGAGTCTCACTGATTAACACTGAACCCTATGGGAGTCTCACTGATTAACACTGAACCCTGTGGGAGTCTCAGTTATTAACACTGAACCCTGAGGGAGTCTCACTGATTAACACTGAACACTGGGGAAGTCTCACTGATTAACACTGAACACTGTGGGAGTCTCACTGATTAACACTGAACCCTGTGGGAGTCTCACTGATTAACAATGAACCCTATGGGAGTCTCATTGATTAACACATGAACCCTGAGGGAGTCTCACTGATTAACACTGAACCCTGTGGGAGTCTCACTGATTAACACTGAACCCTGTGGGAGTCTCATTGATTAACACTGAACCCTATGGGAGTCTCACTGATTAACACATGAACCCTGAGGGAGTCTCATGATTAACACTGAACCCTGTGGGAGTTTCACTGATTAACACTGAACCCTATGGGAGTCTCACTGATTAACACATGAACCCTGAGGGAGTCTCACTGATTAACACTGAACCCTATGGGAGTCTCACTGATTAACACTGAACCCTGTGGGAGTCTCACTGATTAAGACTGAACCCTATGGGAGTCTCACTGATTAACACTGAACTCTATGGGATTCTCACTGATTAACACTGAACCCTATGGGAGTCTCACTGATTAACACTGAACCCTGTGGGAGTCTCAGTTATTAACACTGAACCCTGAGGGAGTCTCACTGATTAACACTGAACCCTGTGGGAGTCTCACTGATTAACACTGAACCCTGAGGGAGTCTCAGTTATTAACACTGAACCCTGAGGGAGTCTCACTGATTAACACTGAACACTGTGGGAGTCACACTGATTAACACTGAACTCTCTGGGATTCTTACTGATTAACTCTGAACCCTATGGGAGTCTCACTGATTAACACTGAACCCTGTGGGAGTCTCACTGATTAACACTGAACCCTATGGGAGTCTCACTGACTAACACATGAACCCTGTGGGAGTCCCACTGATTTACACTGAACCCTGTGGGAGTCTCACTGATTAACACTGAACCCTATGGGAGTCTCATTGATTAACACATGAACCCTGAGGGAGTCTCCCTGATTAACACAGAACACTGTGGGAGTCTCACTGATTAACACTGAACCCTGTGGGAGTGTCACTGATTAACACTGAACCCTATGGGAGTCTCACTGATTAACACATGAACCCTATGGGAGTCTCACTGATTAACACATGAACCCTGTGGGAGTCTCACTGATTAACACTGAACCCTATGGGAGTCTCATTGATTAACACTGAACCCTGTGGGAGTCTCAGTTATTAACACTGAACCCTGAGGGAGTCTCATTGATTAACACTGAACACTGGGGAAGTCTCACTGATTAACACTGAACACTGTGGGAGTCTCACTGATTAACACTGAACCCTGTGGGAGTCTCACTGATTAACACTGAACACTGTGGGAGTCTCATTGATTAACACTGAACCCTATGGGAGTCTCACTGATTAACACATGAACCCTGAGGGAGTCTCAATGATTAACACGGAACCCTGTGGGAGTTTCACTGATTAACACTGACCCTATGGGAGTCTCATTGATTAACACTGAACCCTATGGGAGTCTCACTGATTAACACATGAACCCTGAGGGAGTCTCACTGATTAACACTGAACCCTGTGGGAGTCTCACTGATTAATACTGAACCCTATGGGAGTCTCATTGATTAACACTGAACCCTGTGGGAGTCTCACTGATTAACACATGAACCCTGTGGGAGTCTCACTGATTTACACAAAACCTATGGGAGTCTCATTGATTAACACTGAACCCTATGGGAGTCTCACTGATTAACACTGAACCCTGTGGGAGTCTCACTGATTAACACTGAACCATATGGGAGTCTCACTGATCAACACTGAACCCTGTGGGAGTCTCACTGATTAACACTGCACCCTATGGGAGTTTCACTGATTAACACTGAACCCTGTGGGAGTCTCACTGATTAACACTGAACCCTGTGGGAGTCTCACTGATTAACACTGATCCCTGTGGGAGTCTCACTGCTTAACACTGAACCCTATGGGAGTCTCACTGATTAACACTGAACCCTGTGAGAGTCTCACTGATTAAGACCGAACCCTATGGGAGTCTCACTGATTAACACTGAAACCTATGGGAGTCTCACTGATTAACACTGAACCCTATGGGAGTCTCACTGATTAACACTGAAACCTGTGGGAGTCTCACTGATTAACACTGAACCCTATGGGAGTCTCACTGATTTACACTGAACCCTGTGTGAGTCTCACTGATTAACACTGAACCATATGGGAGTCTCACTGATTAACACATGAACCCTGAGGGAGTCTCAATGGTTAAAACTGAACCCTGTGGGAGTCTCACTGATTAACACTGAACCCTGTGGGAGTCTCACTGATTAACACTGAACCATATGGGAGTCTCACTGATTAACACATGAACCCTGAGGGAGTCTCACTGATTAACACTGAACCCTGTGGGAGTCTCACTGATTAACACTGAACCCTGTGGGAGTCTCATTGATTAACACTGAACCCTGTGGAAGTCTCAGTTATTAACACTGAACCCTGAGGGAGTCTCACTGATTAACACTGAACACTGTGGGAGTCTCACTGATTAACACTGAACACTGTGGGAGTCTCACTGATTAACACTGAACCCTGTGGAAGTCTCAGTTATTAACACTGAACCCTGAGGGAGTCTCACTGATTAACACTGAACACTGTGGGAGCCTCACTGATTAACACTGAACACTGTGGGAGTCTCACTGATTAACACTGAACCCTATGGGAGTCTTATTGATTAACACATGAACCCTGAGGGAGTCTCACTGATTAACACAGAAACCTGTGGGAGTCTTACTGATTAACACTAAACCCTGTGGGAGTCTCACTGATTACCACTGGACCCTATGGGAGTCTCACTGATTAACACTGAAACCTATGGGAGTCTCACTGATTAACACTGAACCCTATGGGAGTCTCACTGATTAACACTGAAACCTGTGGGAGTCTCACTGATTAACACTGAACCCTATGGGAGTCTCACTGATTTACACTGAACCCTGTGTGAGTCGCACTGATTAACACTGAACCATATGGGAGTCTCACTGATTAACACATGAACCCTGAGGGAGTCTCACTGGTTAACACTGAACCCTGTGGGAGTCTCAATGATTAACACTGAACCCTGTGGGAGTCTCACTGATTAACACTGAACCATATGGGAGTCTCACTGATTAACACATGAACCCTGAGGGAGTCTCACTGATTAACACTGAACCCTGTGGGAGTCTCACTGATTAACACTGAACCCTGTGGAAGTCTCAGTTATTACCACTGAACCCTGAGGGAGTCTCACTAATTAACACTGAACACTGTGGGAGTCTCACTGATTAACACTGAACACTGTGGGAGTCTCACTGATTAACACTGAACCCTGTGGAAGTCTCAGTTATTAACACTGAACCCTGAGGGAGTCTCACTGATTAACACTGAACACTGTGGGAGTCTCACTGATTAACACTGAACACTGTGGGAGTCTCACTGATTAACACTGAACCCTATGGGAGTCTTATTGATTAACACATGAACCCTGAGGGAGTCTCACTGATTAACACAGAACCCTGTGGGAGTCTTACTGATTAACACTGAACCCTGTGGGAGTCTCACTGATTACCACTGAACCCTATGGGAGTCTCAATGATTAACACTGAACCCTATGGGAGTCTCACTGATTAACACATGAACCCTGTGGGAGTCTCACTGATTTACACTGAACCCTGTGGGAGTCTCACTGATTAACACTGAACCCTGTGGGAGTCTCACTGATTAACACTGAACCCTGTGGGAGTCTCACTGATTAAAACTGTACCCTGTGGAAGTCTCAGTTATTAACACTGAACCCTGAGGGAGTCTCACTGATTAACACTGAACACTGTGGGAGTCTCACTGATTAACACTGAACACTGTGGGAGTCTCACTGATTAACACTGAACCCTGTGGGAGTCTCACTGATTAACACTGAACCCTATGGGAGTCTCATTGATTAACACATGAACCCTGTGGGAGTCTCACTGATTAACACAGAACCCTGTGGGAGTCTCACTGATTAACACTGAACCCTGTGGGAGTCTCACTGATGAACACTGAACCCTATGGCAGTCACATTGATTAACACATGAACCCTGTGGGAGTCTCACTGATTAACACAGAACCCTGTGGGAGTCTCACTGATTAACACATGAACCCTGAGGGAGTCTCACTGATTAACACTGAACCCTATGGGAGTCTCACTGATTAACACTGAACCCTGTGGGAGTCTCACTGATTAAGACTGAACCCTATGGGAGTCTCACTGATTAACACTGAACTCTATGGGATTCTCACTGATTAACACTGAACCCTATGGGAGTCTCACTGATTAACACTGAACCCTGTGGGAGTCTCAGTTTTTAACACTGAACCCTGAGGGAGTCTCACTGATTAACACTGAACCCTGTGGGAGTCTCACTGATTAACACTGAACCCTGAGGGAGTCTCAGTTATTAACACTGAACCCTGAGGGAGTCTCACTGATTAACACTGAACCCTATGGGAGTCTCACTGATTAACACATGAACCCTGAGGGAGTCTCACTGATTAACACTGAACCCTATGGGAGTCTCACTGATTAACACTGAACCCTGTGGGAGTCTCACTGATTAAGACTGAACCCTATGGGAGTCTCACTGATTAACACTGAACTATATGGGATTCTCACTGATTAACACTGAACCCTATGGGAGTCTCACTGATTAACACTGAACCCTGTGGGAGTCTCACTGATTAACACTGAACCCTGAGGGAGTCTCAGTTATTAACACTGAACCCTGAGGGAGTCTCACTGATTAACACTGAACACTGTGGGAGTCTCACTGATTAACACTGAACACTGTGGGAGTCTCACTGATTAACACTGAACCCTGTGGGAGTCTCACTGATTAACACATGAACCCTGAGGGAGTCTCACTGATTAACACTGAACCCTATGGGATTCTCACTGATTAACACTGAACCCTGTGGGAGTCTCACTGATTAAGACTGAACCCTATGGGAGTCACACTGATTAACACTGAACTCTCTGGGATTCTTACTGATTAACTCTGAACCATATGGGAGTCTCACTGATTAACACTGAACCCTGTGGGAGTCTCACTGATTAACACTGAACCCTATGGGAGTCTCACTGACTAACACATGAACCCTGTGGGAGTCTCACTGATTTACACTGAACCCTGTGGGAGTCTCACTGATTAACACTGAACCCTATGGGAGTCTCACTGCTTAACACATTAACCCTGAGGGAGTCTCACTGATTAACACTGAACCCTGTGGGAGTCTCACTGATTAACACTGATCCCTGTGGGAGTCTCACTGCTTAACACTGAACCCTATGGGAGTCTCAGTGATTAACACTGAACCCTGAGGGAGTCTCAGTAATTAACACTGAACCCTGAGGGAGTCTCACTGATTTACACTGAACACTGTGGGAGTCTCACTGATTAACACTGAACACTGTGGGAGTCTCACTGATTAACACTGAACCCTGTGGGAGTCTCACTGATTAACACTGAACCCTATGGGAGTCTCATTGATTAACACATGAACCCTGAGGGAGTCTCCCTGATTAGCACAGAACACTGTGGGAGTCTCACTGATTAACACTGAACCCTGTGGGAGTGTCACTGATTAACACTGAACCCTATGGGAGTCTGACTGATTAACACTGAACCCTATGGTAGTCTCACTGATTAACACATGAACCCTGTGGGAGTCTCACTGATTAACACTGAACCCTGTGGGAGTCTCAGTTATTAACACTGAACCCTGAGGGAGTCTCATTGATTAACACTGAACACTGGGGAAGTCTCACTGAATAACACTGAACACTGTGGGAGTCTCACTGATTAACACTGAACCCTGTGGGAGTCTCACTGATTAACAATGAACCCTATGGGAGTCTCATTGATTAACACATGAACCCTGAGGGAGTATCACTGATTAACACTGAACCCTGTGGGAGTCTCACTGATTAACACTGAACCCTGTGGGAGTCTCATTGATTAACACTGAACCCTATGGGAGTCTCACTGATTAACACATGAACCCTGAGGGAGTCTCAATGATTAATACTGAACCCTGTTGGAGTTTCACTGATTAACACTGAACCCTATGGGAGTCTCATTGATTAACACTGAACCCTATGGGAGTCTCACTGATTAACACATGAACCCTGAGGGAGTCTCACTGATTAACACTGAACCCTGTGGGAGTCTCACTGATTAACACTGAACCCTATGGGAGTCTCATTGATTAACACTGAACCCTGTGGGAGTCTCACTGATTAACACATGAACCCTGTGGGAGTCTCACTGATTTACACAAAACCTATGGGAGTCTCATTGATTAACACTGAACCCTATGGGAGTCTCAGTGATTAACACTGAACCCTGTGGGAGTCTCACTGATTAACACTGAACCATATGGGAGTCTCACTGATCAACACTGAACCCTGTGGGAGTCTCACTGATTAACACTGCACCCTATGGGAGTTTCACTGATTAACACTGAACCCTGTGGGAGTCTCACTGATTAACACTGAACCCTGTGGGAGTCTCACTGATTAACACTGATCCCTGTGGGAGTCTCACTGCTTAACACTGAACCCTATGGGAGTCTCACTGATTAACACTGAACCCTGTGAGAGTCTCACTGATTAAGACCGAACCCTATGGGAGTCTCACTGATAAACACTGAAACCTATGGGAGTCTCACTGATTAACACTGAACCCTATGGGAGTCTCACTGATTAACACTGAAACCTGTGGGAGTCTCACTGATTAACACTGAACCCTATGGGAGTCTCATTGATTAACACTGAACCCTGTGGGAGTCTCAGTTATTAACACTGAACCCTGAGGGAGGCTCATTGATTAACACTGAACACTGGGGAAGTCTCACTGATTAACACTGAACACTGTGGGAGTCTCACTGATTAACACTGAACCCTGTGGGAGTCTCACTGATTAACAATTAACCCTATGGGAGTCTCATTGATTAACACTGAACCCTGTGGGAGTCTCACTGATTAACAATGAACCCTGTGGGAGTCTCATTGATTAACACTGAACCCTATGGGAGTCTCACTGATGAACACATGAACCCTGAGGGAGTCTCAATGATTAATACTGAACCCTGTGGGAGTTTCACTGATTAACACTGAACCCTATGGGAGTCTCATTGATTAACACTGAACCCTATGGGAGTCTCACTGATTAACACATGAACCCTGAGGGAGTCTCACTGATTAACACTGAACGCTGTGGGAGTCTCACTGATTAACACTGAACCCTATGGGAGTCTCATTGATTAACACTGAACCCTGTGGGAGTCTCACTGATTAACACATGAACCCTGTGGGAGTCTCACTGATTTACACAAAACCTATGGGAGTCTCATTGATTAACACTGAACCCTATGGGAGTCTCAGTGATTAACACTGAACCCTGTGGGAGTCTCACTGATTAACACTGAACCATATGGGAGTCTCACTGATCAACACTGAACCCTGTGGGAGTCTCACTGATTAACACTGCACCCTATGGGAGTTTCACTGATTAACACTGAACCCTGTGGGAGTCTCACTGATTAACACTGAACCCTGTGGGAGTCTCACTGATTAACACTGATCCCTGTGGGAGTCTCACTGCTTAACACTGAACCCTATGGGAGTCTCACTGATTAACAATGAACCCTGTGAGAGTCTCACTGATTAAGACCGAACCCTATGGGAGTCTCACTGATAAACACTGAAACCTATGGGAGTCTCACTGATTAACACTGAACCCTATGGGAGTCTCACTGATTAACACTGAAACCTGTGGGAGTCTCACTGATTAACACTGAACCCTATGGGAGTCTCATTGATTAACACTGAACCCTGTGGGAGTCTCAGTTATTAACACTGAACCCTGAGGGAGGCTCATTGATTAACACTGAACACTGGGGAAGTCTCACTGATTAACACTGAACACTGTGGGAGTCTCACTGATTAACACTGAACCCTGTGGGAGTCTCACTGATTAACAATTAACCCTATGGGAGTCTCATTGATTAACACATGAACCCTGAGGGAGTCTCACTGATTAACACTGAACCCTGTGGGAGTCTCACTGATTAACAATGAACCCTGTGGGAGTCTCATTGATTAACACTGAACCCTATGGGAGTCTCACTGATGAACACATGAACCCTGAGGGAGTCTCAATGATTAATACTGAACCCTGTGGGAGTTTCACTGATTAACACTGAACCCTATGGGAGTCTCATTGATTAACACTGAACCCTATGGGAGTCTCACTGATTAACACATGAACCCTGAGGGAGTCTCACTGATTAACACTGAACCCTGTGGGAGTCTCACTGATTAACACTGAACCCTATGGGAGTCTCATTGATTAACACTGAACCCTGTGGGAGTCTCACTGATTAACACATGAACCCTGTGGGAGTCTCACTGATTTACACAAAACCTATGGGAGTCTCATTGATTAACACTGAACCCTATGGGAGTCTCAGTGATTAACACTGAACCCTGCGGGAGTCTCACTGATTAACACTGAACCATATGGGAGTCTCACTGATCAACACTGAACCCTGTGGGAGTCTCACTGATTAACACTGAACCCAGTGGGAGTCTCAGTTATTAACACTGAACCCTGAGGGAGTCTCATTGATTAACACTGAACACTGGGGAAGTCTCACTGAATAACACTGAACACTGTGGGAGTCTCACTGATTAACACTGAACCCTGTGGGAGTCTCACTGATTAACAATGAACCCTATGGGAGTCTCATTGATTAACACATGAACCCTGAGGGAGTATCACTGATTAACACTGAACCCTGTGGGAGTCTCACTGATTAACACTGAACCCTGTGGGAGTCTCATTGATTAACACTGAACCCTATGGGAGTCTCACTGATTAACACATGAACCCTGAGGGAGTCTCAATGATTAATACTGAACCCTGTGGGAGTTTCACTGATTAACACTGAACCCTATGGGAGTCTCATTGATTAACACTGAACCCTATGGGAGTCTCACTGATTAACACATGAACCCTGAGGGAGTCTCACTGATTAACACTGAACCCTGTGGGAGTCTCACTGATTAACACTGAACCCTATGGGAGTCTCATTGATTAACACTGAACCCTGTGGGAGTCTCACTGATTAACACATGAACCCTGTGGGAGTCTCACTGATTTACACAAAACCTATGGGAGTCTCATTGATTAACACTGAACCCTATGGGAGTCTCATTGATTAACACTGAACCCTATGGGAGTCTCAGTGATTAACACTGAACCCTGTGGGAGTCTCACTGATTAACACTGAACCATATGGGAGTCTCACTGATCAACACTGAACCCTGTGGGAGTCTCACTGATTAACACTGCACCCTATGGGAGTTTCACTGATTAACACTGAACCCTGTGGGAGTCTCACTGATTAACACTGAAACCTGTGGGAGTCTCACTGATTAACACTGATCCCTGTGGGAGTCTCACTGCTTAACACTGAACCCTATGGGAGTCTCACTGATTAACACTGAACCTTGTGAGAGTCTCACTGATTAAGACCGAACCCTATGGGAGTCTCACTGATTAACACTGAAACCTATGGGAGTCTCACTGATTAACACTGAACCCTATGGGAGTCTCACTGATTAACACTGAAACCTGTGGGAGTCTCACTGATTAACACTGAACCCTATGGGAGTCTCATTGATTAACACTGAACCCTGTGGGAGTCTCAGTTATTAACACTGAACCCTGAGGGAGGCTCATTGATTAACACTGAACACTGGGGAAGTCTCACTGATTAACACTGAACACTGTGGGAGTCTCACTGATTAACACTGAACCCTGTGGGAGTCTCACTGATTAACAATTAACCCTATGGGAGTCTCATTGATTAACACATGAACCCTGAGGGAGTCTCACTGATTAACACTGAACCCTGTGGGAGTCTCACTGATTAACACTGAACCCTGTGGGAGTCTCATTGATTAACACTGAACCCTATGGGAGTCTCACTGATGAACACATGAACCCTGAGGGAGTCTCAATGATTAATACTGAACCCTGTGGGAGTTTCACTGATTAACACTGAACCCTATGGGAGTCTCATTGATTAACACTGAACCCTATGGGAGTCTCACTGATTAACACATGAACCCTGAGGGAGTCTCACTGATTAACACTGAACCCTGTGGGAGTCTCACTGATTAACACTGAACCCTATGGGAGTCTCATTGATTAACACTGAACCCTGTGGGAGTCTCACTGATTAACACATGAACCCTGTGGGAGTCTCACTGATTTACACAAAACCTATGGGAGTCTCATTGATTAACACTGAACCCTATGGGAGTCTCAGTGATTAACACTGAACCCTGCGGGAGTCTCACTGATTAACACTGAACCATATGGGAGTCTCACTGATCAACACTGAACCCTGTGGGAGTCTCACTGATTAACACTGCACCCTATGGGAGTTTCACTGATTAACACTGAACCCTGTGGGAGTCTCACTGATTAACACTGAACCCTGTGGGAGTCTCACTGATTAACACTGATCCCTGTGGGAGTCTCACTGCTTAACACTGAACCCTATGGGAGTCTCACTGATTAACACTGAACCCTGTGAGAGTCTCACTGATTAAGACCGAACCCTATGGGAGTCTCACTGATTAACACTGAAACCTATGGGAGTCTCACTGATTAACACTGAACCCTATGGGAGTCTCACTGATTAACACTGAAACCTGTGGGAGTCTCACTGATTAACACTGAACCCTATGGGAGTCTCACTGATTTACACTGAACCATGTGGGAGTCTCACTGATTAACACTGAACCATATGGGAGTCTCACTGATTAACACATGAACCCTGAGGGAGTCTCACTGATTAACACTGAACCCTGTGGGAGTCTCACTGATTAACACTGAACCCTGTGGGAGTCTCACTGATTAACACTGAACCATATGGGAGTCTCACTGATTAACACATGAACCCTGAGGGAGTCTCACTGATTAACACTGAACCCTGTGGGGGTCTCACTGATTAACACTGAACCCTGTGGGAGTCTCACTGATTAACACTGAACCCTGTGGAAGTCTCAGTTATTAACACTGAACCCTGAGGGAGTCTCACTGATTAACACTGAACACTGTGGGAGTCTCACTGATTAACACTGAACACTGTGGGAGTCTCACTGATTAACACTGAACCCTGTGGAAGTCTCAGTTATTAACACTGAACCCTGAGGGAGTCTCACTGATTAACACTGAACACTGTGGGAGTCTCACTGATTAACACTGAACACTGTGGGAGTCTCACTGATTAACACTGAACCCTATGGGAGTCTTATTGATTAACACATGAACCCTGAGGGAGTCTCACTGATTAACACAGAACCCTGTGGGAATCTTACTGATTAACACTGAACCCTGTGGGAGTCTCACTGATTACCACTGAACCCTATGGGAGTCTCAATGATTAACACTGAACCCTATGGGAGTCTCACTGATTAACACATGAACCCTGTGGGAGTCTCACTGATTTACACTGAACCCTGTGGGAGTCTCACTGATTAACAGTGAACCCTGTGGGAGTCTCACTGATTAACACTGAACCCTGTGGGAGTCTCACTGATTAAAACTGTACCCTGTGGAAGTCTCAGTTATTAACACTGAACCCTGAGGGAGTCTCACTGATTAACACTGAACACTGTGGGAGTCTCACTGATTAACACTGAACACTGTGGGAGTCTCACTGATTAACACTGAACCCTGTGGGAGTCTAACTGATTAACACTGAACCCTATGGGAGTCTCATTGATTAACACATGAACCCTGTGGGAGTCTCACTGATTAACACAGAACCCTGTGGG
This sequence comes from Petromyzon marinus, assembly GCF_048934315.1. Lineage (NCBI taxonomy): Eukaryota > Metazoa > Chordata > Hyperoartia > Petromyzontiformes > Petromyzontidae > Petromyzon > Petromyzon marinus. The sequence continues at coordinate 1,454,642 of NW_027423113.1, forward strand.
AGTCTCACTGATTAACACTGAACCCTGTGGGAGTCTCACTAATGAACACTGAACCCTATGGCAGTCACATTGATTAACACATGAACCCTGTGGGAGTCTCACTGATTAACACAGAACCCTGTGGGAGTCTCACTGATTAACACTGAACCCTGTGGGAGTCTCACTGATTAACACAGAACCCTGTGGGAGTCTCACTGATTAACACTGAACCCTGTGGGAGTCTCACTGATTAACACTGAACCCTATGGGAGTCTCATTGATTAACAATGAACCGTATGGGAGTCTCACTGATTAACACATGAACCCTGTGGGAGTCTCACTGATTTACACTGAACCCTGTGGGAGTCTCACTGATTAACACTGAACCCTATGGGAGTCTCACTGATTAACACATGAACCCTGTGGGAGTCTCACTAATTTACACTGAACCCTGTGGGAGTCTCACTGATTAACAGTGAACGCTATGGCAGTATCACTGATTAACACATGAAACCTGAGGGAGTCTCACTGATTAACACTGAACCCTGTGGGAGTCTCACTGATTAACACTGAACCCTATGGGAGTCTCACTGATTAACACAGAACCCTGTGGGAGTCTCAATGATTAACACTGAACCCTGTGGGAGTCTCACTGATTAACACTGAACCCTATGGGAGTCTCATTGATTAACACTGAACCCTATGGGAGTCTCACTGATTAACACATGGACCCTGTGGGAGTCTCACTGATTTACACTGAACCCTGTAGAAGTCTCACTGATTAACACTGAACCCTATGGGAGTCTCACTGATTAACACATGAACCCTGTGGGAGTCTCACTAATTTACACTGAACCCTGCGGGAGTCTCACTGATTAACACTGAAACCTATGGGAGTCTCACTGATTAACACTGAACCCTATGGGAGTCTCACTGATTAACACTGAAACCTGTGGGAGTCTCACTGATTAACACTGAACCCTATGGGAGTCTCATTGATTAACACTGAACCCTGTGGGAGTCTCAGTTATTAACACTGAACCCTGAGGGAGGCTCATTGATTAACACTGAACACTGGGGAAGTCTCACTGATTAACACTGAACACTGTGGGAGTCTCACTGATTAACACTGAACCCTGTGGGAGTCTCACTGATTAACAATTAACCCTATGGGAGTCTCATTGATTAACACATGAACCCTGAGGGAGTCTCACTGATTAACACTGAACCCTGTGGGAGTCTCACTGATTAACACTGAACCCTGTGGGAGTCTCATTGATTAACACTGAACCCTATGGGAGTCTCACTGATGAACACATGAACCCTGAGGGAGTCTCAATGATTAATACTGAACCCTGTGGGAGTTTCACTGATTAACACTGAACCCTATGGGAGTCTCATTGATTAACACTGAACCCTATGGGAGTCTCACTGATTAACACATGAACCCTGAGGGAGTCTCACTGATTAACACTGAACCCTGTGGGAGTCTCACTGATTAACACTGAACCCTGTGGGAGTCTCATTGATTAACACTGAACCCTATGGGAGTCTCACTGATGAACACATGAACCCTGAGGGAGTCTCAATGATTAATACTGAACCCTGTGGGAGTTTCACTGATTAACACTGAACCCTATGGGAGTCTCATTGATTAACACTGAACCCTATGGGAGTCTCACTGATTAACACATGAACCCTGAGGGAGTCTCACTGATTAACACTGAACCCTGTGGGAGTCTCACTGATTAACACTGAACCCTATGGGAGTCTCATTGATTAACACTGAACCCTGTGGGAGTCTCACTGATTACACATGAACCCTGTGGGAGTCTCACTGATTTACACAAAACCTATGGGAGTCTCATTGATTAACACTGAACCCTATGGGAGTCTCAGTGATTAACACTGAACCCTGCGGGAGTCTCACTGATTAACACTGAACCATATGGGAGTCTCACTGATCAACACTGAACCCTGTGGGAGTCTCACTGATTAACACTGCACCCTATGGGAGTTTCACTGATTAACACTGAACCCTGTGGGAGTCTCACTGATTAACACTGAACCCTGTGGGAGTCTCACTGATTAACACTGATCCCTGTGGGAGTCTCACTGCTTAACACTGAACCCTATGGGAGTCTCACTGATTAACACTGAACCCTGTGAGAGTCTCACTGATTAAGACCGAACCCTATGGGAGTCTCACTGATTAACACTGAAACCTATGGGAGTCTCACTGATTAACACTGAACCCTATGGGAGTCTCACTGATTAACACTGAAACCTGTGGGAGTCTCACTGATTAACACTGAACCCTATGGGAGTCTCACTGATTTACACTGAACCATGTGGGAGTCTCACTGATTAACACTGAACCATATGGGAGTCTCACTGATTAACACATGAACCCTGAGGGAGTCTCACTGATTAACACTGAACCCTGTGGGAGTCTCACTGATTAACACTGAACCCTGTGGGAGTCTCACTGATTAACACTGAACCATATGGGAGTCTCACTGATTAACACATGAACCCTGAGGGAGTCTCACTGATTAACACTGAACCCTGTGGGAGTCTCACTGATTAACACTGAACCCTGTGGGAGTCTCACTGATTAACACTGAACCCTGTGGAAGTCTCAGTTATTAACACTGAACCCTGAGGGAGTCTCACTGATTAACACTGAACACTGTGGGAGTCTCACTGATTAACACTGAACACTGTGGGAGTCTCACTGATTAACACTGAACCCTGTGGAAGTCTCAGTTATTAACACTGAACCCTGAGGGAGTCTCACTGATTAACACTGAACACTGTGGGAGTCTCACTGATTAACACTGAACACTGTGGGAGTCTCACTGATTAACACTGAACCCTATGGGAGTCTTATTGATTAACACATGAACCCTGAGGGAGTCTCACTGATTAACACAGAACCCTGTGGGAATCTTACTGATTAACACTGAACCCTGTGGGAGTCTCACTGATTACCACTGAACCCTATGGGAGTCTCAATGATTAACACTGAACCCTATGGGAGTCTCACTGATTAACACATGAACCCTGTGGGAGTCTCACTGATTTACACTGAACCCTGTGGGAGTCTCACTGATTAACAGTGAACCCTGTGGGAGTCTCACTGATTAACACTGAACCCTGTGGGAGTCTCACTGATTAAAACTGTACCCTGTGGAAGTCTCAGTTATTAACACTGAACCCTGAGGGAGTCTCACTGATTAACACTGAACACTGTGGGAGTCTCACTGATTAACACTGAACACTGTGGGAGTCTCACTGATTAACACTGAACCCTGTGGGAGTCTAACTGATTAACACTGAACCCTATGGGAGTCTCATTGATTAACACATCAACCCTGTGGGAGTCTCACTGATTAACACAGAACCCTGTGGGAGTCTCACTGATTAACACTGAACCCTGTGGGAGTCTCACTGATGAACACTGAACCCTATGGCAGTCACATTGATTAACACATGAACCCTGTGGGAGTCTCACTGATTAACACAGAACCCTGTGGGAGTCTCAATGATTAACACTGAACCCTGTGGGAGTCTCACTGATTAACACAGAACCCTGTGGGAGTCTCACTGATTAACACTGAACCCTGTGGGAGTCTCACTGATTAACACTGAACCCTATGGGAGTCTCATTGATTAACAATGAACCGTATGGGAGTCTCACTGATTAACACATGAACCCTGTGGGAGTCTCACTGATTTACACTGAACCCTGTGGGAGTCTCACTGATTAACACTGAACCCTATGGGAGTCTCACTGATTAACACATGAACCCTGTGGGAGTCTCACTAATTTACACTGAACCCTGTGGGAGTCTCACTGATTAACAGTGAACGCTATGGCAGTATCACTGATTAACACATGAAACCTGAGGGAGTCTCACTGATTAACACTGAACCCTGTGGGAGTCTCACTGATTAACACTGAACCCTATGGGAGTCTCACTGATTAACACAGAACCCTGTGGGAGTCTCAATGATTAACACTGAACCCTGTGGGAGTCTCACTGATTAACACTGAACCCTATGGGAGTCTCATTGATTAACACTGAACCCTATGGGAGTCTCACTGATTAACACATGGACCCTGTGGGAGTCTCACTGATTTACACTGAACCCTGTAGAAGTCTCACTGATTAACACTGAACCCTATGGGAGTCTCACTGATTAACACATGAACCCTGTGGGAGTCTCACTAATTTACACTGAACCCTGCGGGAGTCTCACTGATTAACACTGAACCCTATGGCAGTATCACTGATTAACACAGAACACTGTGGGAGTCTCACTGATTAACACTGAACCCTGTGGGAGTCTCACTGATTAACACTGGACCCTATGGGAGTCTCATTGATTAACACATGAACCCTGTGGGAGTCTCACTGATTAACACAGAACCCTGTGGGAGTCTCACTGATTAACACTGAACCCTGTGGGAGTCTCACTGATTAACACTGAACCCTATGGGAGTCTCATTGATTAACACTGAACCCTATGTGAGTCTCACTGATTAACACATGAACCCTGTGGGAGTCTCACTGATTTACACTGAACCCTGTGGGAGTCTCACTGATTAACACTGAACCCTATGGGAGTCTCACTGATTAACACTGAACCCTATGGGAGTCTCAATGATTAACACTGAACCCTATGGGAGTCTCACTGATTAACACATGAACCCTGTGGGAGTCTCACTGATTTACACTGAACCCTGTGGGAGTCTCACTGATTAACACTGAACCCTGTGGGAGTCTCACTGATTAACACTGAACCCTGTGGGAGTCTCACTGATTAAAACTGTACCCTGTGGAAGTCTCAGTTATTAACACTGAACCCTAAGGGAGTCTCACTGATTAACACTGAACACTGTGGGAGTCTCACTGATTAACACTGAACACTGTGGGAGTCTCACTGATTAACACTGAACCCTGTGGAAGTCTCACTGATTAACACTGAACCCTATGGGAGTCTCATTGATTAACACATGAACCCTGTGGGAGTCTCACTGATTAACACAGAACCCTGTGGGAGTCTCACTGATTAACACAGAACCCTGTGGGAGTCTCACTGATTAACACTGAACCCTGTGGGAGTCTCACTGATTAACACTGAACCCTGTGGGAGTCTCACTGATTAACACTGAATCCTATGGGAGTCTCAATGATTAACACTGAACCCTATGGGAGTCTCACTGATTAACACATGAACCCTGTGGGAGTCTCACTGATTTACACTGAACCCTGTGGGAGTCTCACTGATTAACACTGAACCCTATGGGAGTCTCACTGATTAACACATGAACCCTGTGGGAGTCTCACTAATTTACACTGAACCCTGTGCGAGTCTCACTGATTAACACTGAACCCTATGGCAGTATCACTGATTAACACAGAACACTGTGGGAGTCTCACTGATTAACACTGAACCCTGTGGGAGTCTCACTGATTAACACTGGACCCTATGGGAGTCTCATTGATTAACACATGAACCCTGTGGGAGTCTCACTGATTAACACAGAACCCTGTGGGAGTCTCACTGATTAACACTGAACCCTGTGGGAGTCTCACTGATTAACACTGAACCCTATGGGAGTCTCATTGATTAACACTGAACCCTATGGGAGTCTCACTGATTAACACATGAACCCTGTGGGAGTCTCACTGATTTACACTGAACCCTGTGGGAGTCTCACTGATTAACACTGAACCCTATGGGAGTCTCACTGATTAACACTGAACCCTATGGGAGTCTCATTGATTAACACTGAACCCTATGGGAGTCTCACTGATTAACACATGAACCCTGTGGGAGTCTCACTGATTTACACTGAACCCTGTGGGAGTCTCACTGATTAACACTGAACCCTATGGGAGTCTCACTGATTAACACATGAACCCTGTGGGAGTCTCACTGATTAACACTGAACACTGTGGGAGTCTCACTGATTAACACTGAACCCTGTGGAAGTCTCAGTTATTAACACTGAACCCTGAGGGAGTCTCACTGATTGACACTGAACACTGTGGGAGTCTCACTGATTAACACTGAACACTGTGGGAGTCTCACTGATTAACACTGAACACTGTGGGAGTCTCACTGATTAACACTGAACACTGTGTGAGTCTCACTGATTAACACTGAACCCTGTGGGAGTCTCACTGATTAACACTGAACCCTATGGGAGTCTCAAAGATTAACACATGAACCCTGAGGGAGTCTCACTGATTAACACTGAACCCTGTGGGAGTCTCACTGATTAACACTGAACCCTATGGCAGTATCACTGATTAACACAGAACACTGTGGGAGTCTCACTGATTAACACTGAACCCTGTGGGAGTCTCACTGATTAACACTGGACCCTATGGGAGTCTCATTGATTAACACATGAACCCTGTGGGAGTCTCACTGATTAACACAGAACCCTGTGGGAGTCTCACTGATTAACACTGAACCCTGTGGGAGTCTCACTGATTAACACTGAACCCTATGGGAGTCTCATTGATTAACACTGAACCCTATGTGAGTCTCACTGATTAACACATGAACTCTGTGGGAGTCTCACTGATTTACACTGAACCCTGTGGGAGTCTCACTGATTAAAACTGTACCCTATGGAAGTCTCAGTTATTAACACTGAACCCTGAGGGAGTCTCACTGATTAACACTGAACACTGTGGGAGTCTCACTCATTAACACTGAACACTGTGGGAGTCTCACTGATTAACACTGAACCCTGTGGGAGTCTCACTGATTAACACTTAACCCTATGGGAGTCTCAAAGATTAACACATGAACCCTGTGGGAGTCTCACTGATTAACACAGAACCCTGTGGGAGTCTCACTGATTAACACTGAACCCTGTGGGAGTCTCACTGATTAACACTGAACCCTATGGCAGTCACATTGATTAACACATGAACCCTGTGGGAGTCTCACTGATTAACACTGAACCCTGTGGGAGTCTCACTGATTAACACTTAACCCTATGGGAGTCTCAAAGATTAACACATGAACCCTGTGGGAGTCTCACTGATTAACACAGAACCCTGTGGGAGTCTCACTGATTAACACTGAACCCTGTGGGAGTCTCACTGATTAACACTGAACCCTATGGCAGTCACATTGATTAACACATGAACCCTGTGGGAGTCTCACTGATTAACACTGAACCCTGTGGGAGTCTCACTGATTAACACTGAACCCTATGGGAGTCTCATTGATTAACAATGAACCGTATGGGAGTCTCACTGATTAACACATGAACCCTGTGGGAGTCTCACTGATTTACACTGAACCCTGTGGGAGTCTCACTGATTAACACTGAACCCTATGGGAGTCTCATTGATTAACACTGAACCCTATGGGAGTCTCACTGATTAACACATGGACCCTGTGGGAGTCTCACTGATTTACACTGAACCCTGTAGAAGTCTCACTGATTAACACTGAACCCTATGGGAGTCTCACTGATTAACACATGAACCCTGTGGGAGTCTCACTAATTTACACTGAACCCTGCGGGAGTCTCACTGATTAACACTGAACCCTATGGCAGTATCACTGATTAACACAGAACACTGTGGGAGTCTCACTGATTAACACTGAACCCTGTGGGAGTCTCACTGATTAACACTGGACCCTATGGGAGTCTCATTGATTAACACATGAACCCTGTGGGAGTCTCACTGATTAACACAGAACCCTGTGGGAGTCTCACTGATTAACACTGAACCCTGTGGGAGTCTCACTGATTAACACTGAACCCTATGGGAGTCTCATTGATTAACACTGAACCCTATGTGAGTCTCACTGATTAACACATGAACCCTGTGGGAGTCTCACTGATTTACACTGAACCCTGTGGGAGTCTCACTGATTAACACTGAACCCTATGGGAGTCTCACTGATTAACACTGAACCCTATGGGAGTCTCACTGATTAACACATGAACCCTGTGGGAGTCTCACTGATTTACACTGAACCCTGTGGGAGTCTCACTGATTAACACTGAACCCTGTGGGAGTCTCACTGATTAACACTGAACCCTGTGGGAGTCTCACTGATTAAAACTGTACCCTGTGGAAGTCTCAGTTATTAACACTGAACCCTAAGGGAGTCTCACTGATTAACACTGAACACTGTGGGAGTCTCACTGATTAACACTGAACACTGTGGGAGTCTCACTGATTAACACTGAACCCTGTGGAAGTCTCACTGATTAACACTGAACCCTATGGGAGTCTCATTGATTAACACATGAACCATGTGGGAGTCTCACTGATTAACACAGAACCCTGTGGGAGTCTCACTGATTAACACAGAACCCTGTGGGAGTCTCACTGATTAACACTGAACCCTGTGGGAGTCTCACGGATTAACACTGAACCCTGTGGGAGTCTCACTGATTAACACTGAATCCTATGGGAGTCTCAATGATTAACACTGAACCCTATGGGAGTCTCACTGATTAACACATGAACCCTGTGGGAGTCTCACTGATTTACACTGAACCCTGTGGGAGTCTCACTGATTAACACTGAACCCTATGGGAGTCTCACTGATTAACACATGAACCCTGTGGGAGTCTCACTAATTTACACTGAAACCTGTGCGAGTCTCACTGATTAACACTGAACCCTATGGCAGTATCACTGATTAACACAGAACACTGTGGGAGTCTCACTGATTAACACTGAACCCTGTGGGAGTCTCACTGATTAACACTGGACCCTATGGGAGTCTCATTGATTAACACATGAACCCTGTGGGAGTCTCACTGATTAACACAGAACCCTGTGGGAGTCTCACTGATTAACACTGAACCCTGTGGGAGTCTCACTGATTAACACTGAACCCTATGGGAGTCTCATTGATTAACACTGAACCCTATGGGAGTCTCACTGATTAACACATGAACCCTGTGGGAGTCTCACTGATTTACACTGAACCCTGTCGGAGTCTCACTGATTAACACTGAACCCTATGGGAGTCTCACTGATTAACACTGAACCCTATGGGAGTCTCATTGATTAACACTGAACCCTATGGGAGTCTCACTGATTAACACATGAACCCTGTGGGAGTCTCACTGATTTACACTGAACCCTGTGGGAGTCTCACTGATTAACACTGAACCCTATGGGAGTCTCACTGATTAACACATGAACCCTGTGGGAGTCTCACTGATTAACACTGAACACTGTGGGAGTCTCACTGATTAACACTGAACCCTGTGGAAGTCTCAGTTATTAACACTGAACCCTGAGGGAGTCTCACTGATTGACACTGAACACTGTGGGAGTCTCAATGATTAACAGTGAACACTGTGGGAGTCTCACTGATTAACACTGAACCCTATGGGAGTCTTATTGATTAACACATGAACCCTGAGGGAGTCTCACTGATTAACACAGAACCCTGTGGGAGTCTTACTGATTAACACTGAACCCTGTGGGAGTCTCACTGATTACCACTGAACCCTATGGGAGTCTCAATGATTAACACTGAACCCTATGGGAGTCTCACTGATTAACACATGAACCCTGTTGGAGTCTCACTGATTTACACTGAACCCTGTGGGAGTCTCACTGATTAACACTGAACCCTGTGGGAGTCTCACTGATTAACACTGAACCCTGTGGGAGTCTCACTGATTAAAACTGTACCCTGTGGAAGTCTCAGTTATTAACACTGAACCCTGAGGGAGTCTCACTGATTAACACTGAACACTGTGGGAGTCTCACTGATTAACACTGAACACTGTGGGAGTCTCACTGATTAACACTGAACCCTGTGGGAGTCTCACTGATTAACACTGAACCCTATGGGAGTCTCAAAGATTAACACATGAACCCTGTGGGAGTCTCACTGATTAACACAGAACCCTGTGGGAGTCTCACTGATTAACACTGAACCCTGTGGGAGTCTCACTGATTAACACTGAACCCTATGGCAGTCACATTGATTAACACATGAACCCTGTGGGAGTCTCACTGATTAACACAGAACCGAGTGGGAGTCTCACTGATTAACACTGAACCCTGTGGGAGTCTCACTGATTAACACTGAACCCTATGGGAGTCTCATTGATTAACACTGAACCCTATGGGAGTCTCACTGATTAACACATGGACCCTGTGGGAGTCTCACTGATTTACACTGAACACTGTAGAAGTCTCACTGATTAACACTGAACCCTATGGGAGTCTCACTGATTAACACATGAACCCTGTGGGAGTCTCACTAATTTACACTGAACCCTGTGGGAGTCTCACTGATTAACACTGAACCCTATGGCAGTATCACTGATTAACACAGAACACTGTGGGAGTCTCACTGATTAACACTGAACCCTGTGGGAGTCTCACTGATTAACACTGGACCCTATGGGAGTCTCATTGATTAACACATGAACACTGTGGGAGTCTCACTGATTCACACAGAACCCTGTGGGAATCTCACTGATTAACACTGAACCCTGTGGGAGTCTCACTGATTAACACTGAACCCTATGGGAGTCTCATTGATTAACACTGAACCCTATGTGAGTCTCACTGATTAACACATTAACTCTGTGGGAGTCTCACTGATTTACACTGAACCCTGTGGGAGTCTCACTGATTAAAACTGTACCCTGTTGAAGTCTCAGTTATTAACACTGAACCCTGAGGGAGTCTCACTGATTAACACTGAACACTGTGGGAGTCTCACTCATTAACACTGAACACTGTGGGAGTCTCACTGATTAACACTGAACCCTGTGGGAGTCTCACTGATTAACACTTAACCCTATGGGAGTCTCAAAGATTAACACATGAACCCTGTGGGAGTCTCACTGATTAACACAGAACCCTGTGGGAGTCTCACTGATTAACACTGAACCCTGTGGGAGTCTCACTGATTAACACTGAACCCTATGGCAGTCACATTGATTAACACATGAACCCTGTGGGAGTCTCACTGATTAACACTGAACCCTGTGGGAGTCTCACTGATTAACACTTAACCCTATGGGAGTCTCAAAGATTAACACATGAACCCTGTGGGAGTCTCACTGATTAACACAGAACCCTGTGGGAGTCTCACTGATTAACACTGAACCCTGTGGGAGTCTCACTGATTAACACTGAACCCTATGGCAGTCACATTGATTAACACATGAACCCTGTGGGAGTCTCACTGATTAACACTGAACCCTGTGGGAGTCTCACTGATTAACACTGAACCCTATGGGAGTCTCATTGATTAACAATGAACCGTATGGGAGTCTCACTGATTAACACATGAACCCTGTGGGAGTCTCACTGATTTACACTGAACCCTGTGGGAGTCTCACTGATTAACACTGAACCCTATGGGAGTCTCACTGATTAACACATGAACCCTGTGGGAGTCTCACCAATTTACACTGAACCCTGTGGGAGTCTCACTGATTAACACTGAACCCTATGGCAGTATCACTGATTAACACATGAACCCTGAGGGAGTCTCACTGATTAACACTGAACCCTGTGGGAGTCTCACTGATTAACACTGAACCCTATGGGAGTCTCACTGATTAACACAGAACCCTGTGGGAGTCTCACTGATTAACACTGAACCCTGTGGGAGTCTCACTGATTAACACTGAACCCTATGGGAGTCTCATTGATTAACACTGAACCCGATGGGAGTCTCACTGATTAACACATGAACCCTGTGGGAGTCTCACTGATTTACACTGAACCCTGTAGGAGTCTCACTGATTAACACTGCACCCTATGGGAGTCTCACTGATTAACACATGAACCCTGTGGGAGTCTCACTAATTTACACTGAACCCTGTGGGAGACTCACTGATTAACACTGAACCCTATGGCAGTATCACTGATTAACACAGAACACTGTGGGAGTCTCACTGATTAACACTGAACCCTGTGGGAGTCTCACTGATTAACACTGGACCCTATGGGAGTCTCATTGATTAACACATGAACCCTGTGGGAGTCTCACTGATTAACACAGAACCCTATGTGAGTCTCACTGATTAACACATGAACCCTGTGGGAGTCTCACTGATTTACACTGAACCCTGTGGGAGTCTCACTGATTAACACTGAACCCTATGGGAGTCTCACTGATTAACACTGAACCCTATGGGAGTCTCAATGATTAACACTGAACCCTATGGGAGTCTCATTGATTAACACATGAACCCTGTGGGAGTCTCACTGATTTACACTGAACCCTGTGGGAGTCTCACTGATTAACACTGAACCCTGTGGGAGTCTCACTGATTAACACTGAACCCTGTGGGAGTCTCACTGATTAAAACTGTACCCTGTGGAAGTCTCAGTTATTAACACTGAACCCTGAGGGAATCTCACTGATTAACACTGAACACTGTGGGAGTCTCATTGATTAACACTGAACACTGTGGGAGTCTCACTGATTAACACTGAACCCTGTGGGAGTCTCACTGATTAACACTGAACCCTATGGGAGTCTCATTGATTAACACATGAACCCTGTGGGAGTCTCACTGATTAACACAGAACCCTGTGGGAGTCTCACTGATTAACACTGAACCCTGTGGAAGTCTCACTGATTAACACTGAACCCTATGGCAGTCTCATTGATTAACACATGAACCCTGTGGGAGTCTCACTAATTTACACTGAACCCTGTGGGAGACTCACTGATTAACACTGAACCCTATGGCAGTATCACTGATTAACACAGAACACTGTGGGAGTCTCACTGATTAACACTGAACCCTGTGGGAGTCTCACTGATTAACACTGGACCCTATGGGAGTCTCATTGATTAACACATGAACCCTGTGGGAGTCTCACTGATTAACACAGAACCCTATGTGAGTCTCACTGATTAACACATGAACCCTGTGGGAGTCTCACTGATTTACACTGAACCCTGTGGGAGTCTCACTGATTAACACTGAACCCTATGGGAGTCTCACTGATTAACACTGAACCCTATGGGAGTCTCAATGATTAACACTGAACCCTATGGGAGTCTCATTGATTAACACATGAACCCTGTGGGAGTCTCACTGATTTACACTGAACCCTGTGGGAGTCTCACTGATTAACACTGAACCCTGTGGGAGTCTCACTGATTAACACTGAACCCTGTGGGAGTCTCACTGATTAAAACTGTACCCTGTGGAAGTCTCAGTTATTAACACTGAACCCTGAGGGAATCTCACTGATTAACACTGAACACTGTGGGAGTCTCATTGATTAACACTGAACACTGTGGGAGTCTCACTGATTAACACTGAACCCTGTGGGAGTCTCACTGATTAACACTGAACCCTATGGGAGTCTCATTGATTAACACATGAACCCTGTGGGAGTCTCACTGATTAACACAGAACCCTGTGGGAGTCTCACTGATTAACACTGAACCGTGTGGAAGTCTCACTGATTAACACTGAACCCTATGGCAGTCTCATTGATTAACACATGAACCCTGTGGGAGTCTCACTGATTAACACTGAACCCTGTGGGAGTCTCACTGATTAACACTGAACCCTATGGGAGTCTCACTGATTAACACATGAACCCTGTGGGAGTCTCACTAATTTACACTGAACCCGCTGCGAGTCTCACTGATTAACACTGAACCCTATGGCAGTATCACTGATTAACACAGAAAACTGTGGGAGTCTCACTGATTAACACTGAACCCTGTGGGAGTCTCACTGATTAACACTGGACCCTATGGGAGTCTCATTGATTAACACATGAACCCTGTGGGAGTCTCACTGATTAACACAGAACCCTGTGGGAGTCTCACTGATTAACACTGAACCCTGTGGGAGTCTCACTGATTAACACTGAACCATATGGGAGTCTCACTGATTAACACATGAACCCTGAGGGAGTCTCACTGATTAACACTGAACCCTGTGGGAGTCTCACTGATTAACACTGAACCCTGTGGGAGTCTCACTGATTAACACTGAACCCTGTGGAAGTCTCAGTTATTAACACTGAACCCTGCGGGAGTCTCACTGATTAACACTGAACACTGTGGGAGTCTCACTGATTAACACTGAACACTGTGGGAGTCTCACTGATTAACACTGAACCCTGTGGAAGTCTCAGTTATTAACACTGAACCCTGAGGGAGTCTCACTGATTAACACTGAACACTGTGGGAGTCTCACTGATTAACACTGAACACTGTGGGAGTCTCACTGATTAACACTGAACCCTGTGGGAGTCTCACTGATTAACACTGGACCCTATGGGAGTCTCATTGATTAACACATGAACCCTGTGGGAGTCTCACTGATTAACACAGAACCCTGTGGGAGTCTCACTGATTAACACTGAACCCTGTGGGAGTCTCACTGATTAACACTGAACCATATGGGAGTCTCACTGATTAACACATGAACCCTGAGGGAGTCTCACTGATTAACACTGAACCCTGTGGGAGTCTCACTGATTAACACTGAACCCTGTGGGAGTCTCACTGATTAACACTGAACCCTGTGGAAGTCTCAGTTATTAACACTGAACCCTGAGGGAGTCTCACTGATTAACACTGAACACTGTGGGAGTCTCACTGATTAACACTGAACACTGTGGGAGTCTCACTGATTAACACTGAACCCTGTGGAAGTCTCAGTTATTAACACTGAACCCTGAGGGAGTCTCACTGATTAACACTGAACACTGTGGGAGTCTCACTGATTAACACTGAACACTCTGGGAGTCTCACTGATTAACACTGAACCCTATGGGAGTCTTATTGATTAACACATGAACCCTGAGGGAGTCTCACTGATTAACACAGAACCCTGTGGGAATCTTACTGATTAACACTGAACCCTGTGGGAGTCTCACTGATTACCACTGAACCCTATGGGAGTCTCAATGATTAACACTGAACCCTATGGGAGTCTCACTGATTAACACATGAACCCTGTGGGAGTCTCACTGATTTACACTGAACCCTGTGGGAGTCTCACTGATTAACAGTGAACCCTGTGGGAGTCTCACTGATTAACACTGAACCCTGTGGGAGTCTCACTGATTAAAACTGTACCCTGTGGAAGTCTCAGTTATTAACACTGAACCCTGAGGGAGTCTCACTGATTAACACTGAACACTGTGGGAGTCTCACTGATTAACACAGAACCCTGTGGGAGTCTCACTGATTAACACTGAACCCTGTGGGAGTCTCACTGATTAACACTGAACCATATGGGAGTCTCACTGATTAACACATGAACCCTGAGGGAGTCTCACAGATTAACACAGAACCCTGTGGGAGTCTCACTGATTAACACTGAACTCTGTGGGAGTCTCACTGATTAAAACTGAACCCTGTGGAAGTCTCAGTTATTAACACTGAACCCTGAGGGAGTCTCACTGATTAACACTGAACACTGTGGGAGTCTCACTGATTAACACTGAACACTGTGGGAGTCTCACTGATTAACACTGAACCCTGTGGAAGTCTCAGTTATTAACACTGAACCCTGAGGGAGTCTCACTGATTAACACTGAACACTGTGGGAGTCTCACTGATTAACACTGAACACTGTGGGCGTCTCACTGATTAACACTAAACCCTATGGGAGTCTTATTGATTAACACATGAACCCTGAGGGAGTCTCACTGATTAACACAGAACCCTGTGGGAATCTTACTGATTAACACTGAACCCTGTGGGAGTCTCACTGATTACCACTGAACCCTATGGGAGTCTCAATGATTAACACTGAACCCTATGGGAGTCTCACTGATTAACACATGAACCCTGTGGGAGTCTCACTGATTTACACTGAACCCTGTGGGAGTCTCACTGATTAACAGTGAACCCTGTGGGAGTCTCACTGATTAACACTGAACCCTGTGGGAGTCTCACTGATTAAAACTGTACCCTGTGGAAGTCTCAGTTATTAACACTGAACCCTGAGGGAGTCTCACTGATTAACACTGAACACTGTGGAAGTCTCACTGATTAACACTGAACACTGTGGGAGTCTCACTGATTAACACTGAACCCTGTGGGAGTCTAACTGATTAACACTGAACCCTATGGGAGTCTCATTGATTAACACATGAACCCTGTGGGAGTCTCACTGATTAACACAGAACCCTGTGGGAGTCTCACTGATTAACACTGAACCCTGTGGGAGTCTCACTGATGAACACTGAACCCT
Organism: Petromyzon marinus; assembly: GCF_048934315.1. Classification (NCBI taxonomy): domain Eukaryota; kingdom Metazoa; phylum Chordata; class Hyperoartia; order Petromyzontiformes; family Petromyzontidae; genus Petromyzon; species Petromyzon marinus. The sequence goes on from NW_027423113.1 coordinate 1,470,846, forward strand.
ATGGCAGTCACATTGATTAACACATGAACCCTGTGGGAGTCTCACTGATTAACACAGAACCCTGTGGGAGTCTCACTGATTAACAATGAACCCTGTGGGAGTCTCACTGATTAACACAGAACCCTGTGGGAGTCTCACTGATTAACACTGAACCCTGTGGGAGTCTCACTGATTAACACTGAACCCTATGGGAGTCTCATTGATTAACAATGAACCGTATGGGAGTCTCACTGATTAACACATGAACCCTGTGGGAGTCTCACTGATTTACACTGAACCCTGTGGGAGTCTCACTGATTAACACTGAACCCTATGGGAGTCTCACTGATTAACACATGAACCCTGTGGGAGTCTCACTAATTTACACTAAAACCCTGTGGGAGTCTCACTGATTAACAGTGAACGCTATGGCAGTATCATTGATTAACACATGAAACCTGAGGGAGTCTCATTGATTAACACTGAACCCTGTGGGAGTCTCACTGATTAACACTGAACCCTATGGGAGTCTCACTGATTAACACAGAACCCTGTGGGAGTCTCAATGATTAACACTGAACCCTGTGGGAGTCTCACTGATTAACACTGAACCCTATGGGAGTCTCATTGATTAACACTGAACCCTATGGGAGTCTCACTGATTAACACATGGACCCTGTGGGAGTCTCACTGATTTACACTGAACCCTGTAGAAGTCTCACTGATTAACACTGAACCCTATGGGAGTCTCACTGATTAACACATGAACCCTGTGGGAGTCTCACTAATTTACACTGAACCCTGTGGGAGTCTCACTGATTAACACTGAACCCTATGGCAGTATCACTGATTAACACAGAACACTGTGGGAGTCTCACTGATTAACACTGAACCCTGTGGGAGTCTCACTGATTAACACTGGACCCTATGGCAGTCTCATTGATTAACACATGAACCCTGTGGGAGTCTCACTGATTAACACAGAACCCTGTGGGAGTCTCACTGATTAACACTGAACCCTGTGGGAGTCTCACTGATTAACACTGAACCCTATGGGAGTCTCATTGATTAACACTGAACCCTATGTGAGTCTCACTGATTAACACATGAACCCTGTGGGAGTCTCACTGATTTACACTGAACCCTGTGGGATTCTCACTGATTAACACTGAACCCTATGGGAGTCTCACTGATTAACACTGAACCCTATGGGAGTCTCAATGATTAACACTGAACCCTATGGGAGTCTCACTGATTAACACATGAACCCTGTGGGAGTCTCACTGATTTACACTGAACCCTGTGGGAGTCTCACTGATTAACACTGAACCCTGTGGGAGTCTCACTGATTAACACTGAACCCTGTGGGAGTCTCACTGATTAAAACTGTACCCTGTGGAAGTCTCAGTTATTAACACTGAACCCTAAGGGAGTCTCACTGATTAACACTGAACACTGTGGGAGTCTCACTGATTAACACTGAACACTGTGGGAGTCTCACTGATTAACACTGAACCCTGTGGAAGTCTCACTGATTAACACTGAACCCTATGGGAGTCTCATTGATTAACACATGAACCCTGTGGGAGTCTCACTGATTAACACAGAACCCTGTGGGAGTCTCACTGATTAACACAGAACCCTGTGGGAGTCTCACTGATTAACACTGAACCCTGTGGGAGTCTCACTGATTAACACTGAACCCTGTAGGAGTCTCACTGATTAACACTGAATACTATGGGAGTCTCAATGATTAACACTGAACCCTATGGGAGTCTCACTGATTAACACATGAACCCTGTGGGAGTCTCACTGATTTACACTGAACCCTGTGGGAGTCTCACTGATTAACACTGAACCCTATGGGAGTCTCACTGATTAACACATGAACCCTGTGGGAGTCTCACTAATTTACACTGAACCCTGTGCGAGTCTCACTGATTAACACTGAACCCTATGGCAGTATCACTGATTAACACAGAACACTGTGGGAGTCTCACTGATTAACACTGAACCCTGTGGGAGTCTCACTGATTAACACTGGACCCTATGGGAGTCTCATTGATTAACACATGAACCCTGTGGGAGTCTCACTGATTAACACAGAACCCTGTGGGAGTCTCACTGATTAACACTGAACCCTGTGGGAGTCTCACTGATTAACACTGAACCCTATGGGAGTCTCATTGATTAACACTGAACCCTATGGGAGTCTCACTGATTAACACATGAACCCTGTGGGAGTCTCACTGATTTACACTGAACCCTGTGGGAGTCTCACTGATTAACACTGAACCCTATGGGAGTCTCACTGATTAACACTGAACCCTATGGGAGTCTCATTGATTAACACTGAACCCTATGGGAGTCTCACTGATTAACACATGAACCCTGTGGGAGTCTCACTGATTTACACTGAACCCTGTGGGAGTCTCACTGATTAACACTGAACCCTGTGGGAGTCTCACTGATGAACACTGAACCCTATGGCAGTCACATTGATTAACACATGAACCCTGTGGGAGTCTCACTGATTAACACAGAACCCTGTGGGAGTCTCACTGATTAACACTGAACCCTGTGGGAGTCTCACTGATTAACACAGAACCCTGTGGGAGTCTCACTGATTAACACTGAACCCTGTGGGAGTCTCACTGATTAACACTGAACCCTATGGGAGTCTCATTGATTAACAATGAACCGTATGGGAGTCTCACTGATTAACACATGAACCCTGTGGGAGTCTCACTGATTTACACTGAACCCTGTGGGAGTCTCACTGATTAACACTGAACCCTGTGGGAGTCTCACTGATTACCCCTGAACCCTATGGGAGTCTCACTGATTAACACTGAACCCTGTGGGAGTCTCACTGATTAACAATGAACCCTATGGGAGTCTCACTGATTAACACATGAACCCTGTGGGAGTCTCACTGATTAACACTGAACCCTGTGGGAGTCTCACTGATTAACACTGAACCCTGTGGTAGTCTCACTGATTAACACTGAACCCTATGGGAGTCTCACTGATTAACACTGAACCATGTGGGAGTCTCACTGATTAACAATGAAACCTGATGGGAGGCTCACTGATTAACACTGAACCCTATGGGAGTCTCACTAATTAACACTGAACCCTGTGGGAGTCTCATTGATTAACACTGAACCCTGTGGGAGTCTCACTGATTAACAATGAACCCTATGGGAGTGTCACTGATTAACACTGAACCCTGTGGGAGTCTCACTTATTAACACTGAACCCTGTGAGAGTCTTACTGATTAACACTGAACCCTGTGGGACTCTCACTGATTAACACTGAACCCTGTGGGAGTCTCACTGATTAACACTGAACCCTGTGGGATTCTCACTGCTTAACACTGAACCCTATGGGAGTCTCACTGATTAACACTGAACCCTGTGGGAGTCTCACTGATTAAGACTGTACCCTATGGGAGTCTCACTGATTAACTCTGAACCCTATGGGAGTCTCACTGATTAACACGAACCCTATCAGAGTCTCACTGATTAACACTGAACCCTATGGGAGTCTCACTGATTAACACTGAACCCTATGGGAGTCTCACTGATTAACACTGAACCCTGTGGGAGTCTCACTGATTAAAACTGAACCCTGTGGGAGTCTCACTGATTAACACTGAACCCTGTGGGATTCTCACTGCTTAACACTGAACCCTATGGGAGTCTCACTGATTAACACTGAACCCTGTGGGAGTCTGACTGATTAAGACTGTACCCTATGGGAGTCTCACTGATTAATACATTAACCCTGTGGGAGTCTCACTGATTAACACTGAACCCTGTGGGAGTCTCACTGATTAACACTGAACCCTGTGAGAGTCTTACTGATTAACACTGAACCCTGTGGGAGTCTCACTGATTAACACTGAACCCTCTGGGAGTCTCACTGATTAACACTGAACCCTGTGGGATTCTCACTGCTTAACACTGAACCCTATGGGAGTCTCACTGATTAACACTGAACCCTGTGGGAGTCTCACTGATTAACACTGAACCCTGTGGGAGTCTCACTGATTAACACTGAACCCTGTGGGAGTCTCACTGATTACCCCTGAACCCTATAGGAGTCTCACTGATTAACACTAAACCCTGTGGGAGTCTCAGTGATTAACACTGAACCCTATGGGAGTCTCACTGATTAACACATGAACCCTGTGGGAGTCTCACTGATTAACACTGAACCCTGTGGGAGTCTCACTGATTAACACTGAACCCTATGGGATTCTCACTGCTTAACACTGAACCCTATGGGAGTCTCACTGATTAACACTGAACCCTGTGGGAGTCTCACTGATTAAGACTGTACCCTATGGGAGTCTCACTGATTAACTCTGAACCCTATGGGAGTCTCACTGATTAACACTGAACCCTGTGGGAGTCTCACTGATTAACACTGAACCCTATGGGAGTCTCACTGATTAACACTGAACCCTGTGGGAGTCTCAATGATTAACACTGAACCCTATGGGAGTCTCACTGATTAACACTGAACCCTGTTGGAGTCTCACTGATTAACACTGAACCCTATGGGAGTCTCACAGATTAACGCTGAACCCTATGGGAGTCTCACTGATAAACAATGAACCCTATGGGAGTCTCACTGATTAACACTGAACCCTGTGGGAGTCTGACTGATTAAGACTGTACCCTATGGGAGTCTCACTGATTAACATATTAACCCTGTGGGAGTCTCACTGATTAACACTGAACCCTGTGGGAGTCTCACTGATTAACACTGAACCCTGTGGGAGTCTCACTGATTAACACTGAACCCTATGGGAGTCTCACTGATTAACACTGAACCCTGTGGGAGTCTCACTGATTAACAATGAACCCTGTGGGAGTCTCACAGATTAACACTGAACCCTAAGGGAGTCTCACTAATTAACACTGAACCCTGTGGGAGTCTCACTGATTAAAACTGAACCCTATGGGAGTCTCACTGATTAACAATGAACCCTATGGGAGTGTCACTGATTAACACTGAACCCTGTGGGAGTCTCACTGATTAACACTGAACCCTGTGAGAGTCTTACTGATTAACACTGAACCCTATGGGAGTCTCACTGATTAACACTGAACCCTGTGGGAGTCTCACTGATTAACACTGAACCCTGTGGGAGTCTCACTGATTACCCCTGAACCCTATAATAGTCTCACTGATTAACACTAAACCCTGTGGGAGTCTCAGTGATTAACACTGAACCCTATGGGAGTCTCACTGATTAACACATGAACCCTGTGGGAGTCTCACTGATTAACACTGAACCCTATGGGATTGTCACTGCTTAACACTGAACCCTATGGGAGTCTCACTGATTAACACTGAACCCTGTGGGAGTCTCACTGATTAAGACTGTACCCTATGGGAGTCTCACTGATTAACTCTGAACCCTATGGGAGTCTCACTGATTAACACTGAACCCTATGGGAGTCTCACTGATTAACACTGAACCCTGTGGGAGTCTCACTGATTAACACTGAACCCTATGGGAGTCTCACTGATTAACACTGAACCCTGTGGGAGTCTCAATGATTAACACTGAACCCTATGGGAGTCTCACTGATTAACACTGAACCCTGTTGGAGTCTCACTGATTAACACTGAACCCTATGGGAGTCTCACAGATTAACGCTGAACCCTATGGGAGTCTCACTGATAAACAATGAACCCTATGGGAGTCTCACTGATTAACACTGAACTCGCTCACTGATTAACACTGAACCCTATGGGAGTCACACTGATTAACACTGAACCCTGTGGAAGTCTCAGTGATTAACACTGACCCCTATGGGTGGCTCACTGATTAACATTGAACACTGTGAGAGTCTCACTGATTAACTCTGAACCCTATGGGAGTCTCACTGATTAACACTGAACCCTATGGGAGTCTCACTGATTAACACATGAACCCTGTGGGAGTCTCACTGATTTACACTGAACCCTGTGGGAGTCTCACTGATTAACACTGAACCCTATGGGAGTCTCACTGATTAACACTGAACCCTATGGGAGTCTCATTGATTAACACTGAACCCTATGGGAGTCTCACTGATTAACACATGAACCCTGTGGGAGTCTCACTGATTTACACTGAACCCTGTGGGAGTCTCACTGATTAACACTGAACCCTGTGGGAGTCTCACTGATGAACACTGAACCCTATGGCAGTCACATTGATTAACACATGAACCCTGTGGGAGTCTCACTGATTAACAGAGAACCCTGTGGGAGTCTCACTGATTAACACTGAACCCTGTGGGAGTCTCACTGATTAACACAGAACCCTGTGGGAGTCTCACTGATTAACACTGAACCCTGTGGGAGTCTCACTGATTAACACTGAACCCTATGGGAGTCTCATTGATTAACAATGAACCGTATGGGAGTCTCACTGATTAACACATGAACCCTGTGGGAGTCTCACTGATTTACACTGAACCCTGTGGGAGTCTCACTGATTAACACTGAACCCTGTGGGAGTCTCACTGATTACCCCTGAACCCTATGGGAGTCTCACTGATTAACACTGAACCCTGTGGGAGTCTCACTGATTAACAATGAACCCTATGGGAGTCTCACTGATTAACACATGAACCCTGTGGGAGTCTCACTGATTAACACTGAACCCTGTGGGAGTCTCACTGATTAACACTGAACCCTGTGGTAGTCTCACTGATTAACACTGAACCCTATGGGAGTCTCACTGATTAACACTGAACCATGTGGGAGTCTCACTGATTAACAATGAAACCTGATGGGAGGCTCACTGATTAACACTGAACCCTATGGGAGTCTCACTAATTAACACTGAACCCTGTGGGAGTCTCATTGATTAACACTGAACCCTGTGGGAGTCTCACTGATTAACAATGAACCCTATGGGAGTGTCACTGATTAACACTGAACCCTGTGGGAGTCTCACTTATTAACACTGAACCCTGTGAGAGTCTTACTGATTAACACTGAACCCTGTGGGACTCTCACTGATTAACACTGAACCCTGTGGGAGTCTCACTGATTAACACTGAACCCTGTGGGATTCTCACTGCTTAACACTGAACCCTATGGGAGTCTCACTGATTAACACTGAACCCTGTGGGAGTCTCACTGATTAAGACTGTACCCTATGGGAGTCTCACTGATTAACTCTGAACCCTATGGGAGTCTCACTGATTAACACGAACCCTATCAGAGTCTCACTGATTAACACTGAACCCTATGGGAGTCTCACTGATTAACACTGAACCCTATGGGAGTCTCACTGATTAACACTGAACCCTGTGGGAGTCTCACTGATTAAAACTGAACCCTGTGGGAGTCTCACTGATTAACACTGAACCCTGTGGGATTCTCACTGCTTAACACTGAACCCTATGGGAGTCTCACTGATTAACACTGAACCCTGTGGGAGTCTGACTGATTAAGACTGTACCCTATGGGAGTCTCACTGATTAATACATTAACCCTGTGGGAGTCTCACTGATTAACACTGAACCCTGTGGGAGTCTCACTGATTAACACTGAACCCTGTGAGAGTCTTACTGATTAACACTGAACCCTGTGGGAGTCTCACTGATTAACACTGAACCCTCTGGGAGTCTCACTGATTAACACTGAACCCTGTGGGATTCTCACTGCTTAACACTGAACCCTATGGGAGTCTCACTGATTAACACTGAACCCTGTGGGAGTCTCACTGATTAACACTGAACCCTGTGGGAGTCTCACTGATTAACACTGAACCCTGTGGGAGTCTCACTGATTACCCCTGAACCCTATAGGAGTCTCACTGATTAACACTAAACCCTGTGGGAGTCTCAGTGATTAACACTGAACCCTATGGGAGTCTCACTGATTAACACATGAACCCTGTGGGAGTCTCACTGATTAACACTGAACCCTGTGGGAGTCTCACTGATTAACACTGAACCCTATGGGATTCTCACTGCTTAACACTGAACCCTATGGGAGTCTCACTGATTAACACTGAACCCTGTGGGAGTCTCACTGATTAAGACTGTACCCTATGGGAGTCTCACTGATTAACTCTGAACCCTATGGGAGTCTCACTGATTAACACTGAACCCTGTGGGAGTCTCACTGATTAACACTGAACCCTATGGGAGTCTCACTGATTAACACTGAACCCTGTGGGAGTCTCAATGATTAACACTGAACCCTATGGGAGTCTCACTGATTAACACTGAACCCTGTTGGAGTCTCACTGATTAACACTGAACCCTATGGGAGTCTCACAGATTAACGCTGAACCCTATGGGAGTCTCACTGATAAACAATGAACCCTATGGGAGTCTCACTGATTAACACTGAACCCTGTGGGAGTCTGACTGATTAAGACTGTACCCTATGGGAGTCTCACTGATTAACATATTAACCCTGTGGGAGTCTCACTGATTAACACTGAACCCTGTGGGAGTCTCACTGATTAACACTGAACCCTGTGGGAGTCTCACTGATTAACACTGAACCCTATGGGAGTCTCACTGATTAACACTGAACCCTGTGGGAGTCTCACTGATTAACAATGAACCCTGTGGGAGTCTCACAGATTAACACTGAACCCTAAGGGAGTCTCACTAATTAACACTGAACCCTGTGGGAGTCTCACTGATTAAAACTGAACCCTATGGGAGTCTCACTGATTAACAATGAACCCTATGGGAGTGTCACTGATTAACACTGAACCCTGTGGGAGTCTCACTGATTAACACTGAACCCTGTGAGAGTCTTACTGATTAACACTGAACCCTATGGGAGTCTCACTGATTAACACTGAACCCTGTGGGAGTCTCACTGATTAACACTGAACCCTGTGGGAGTCTCACTGATTACCCCTGAACCCTATAATAGTCTCACTGATTAACACTAAACCCTGTGGGAGTCTCAGTGATTAACACTGAACCCTATGGGAGTCTCACTGATTAACACATGAACCCTGTGGGAGTCTCACTGATTAACACTGAACCCTATGGGATTGTCACTGCTTAACACTGAACCCTATGGGAGTCTCACTGATTAACACTGAACCCTGTGGGAGTCTCACTGATTAAGACTGTACCCTATGGGAGTCTCACTGATTAACTCTGAACCCTATGGGAGTCTCACTGATTAACACTGAACCCTATGGGAGTCTCACTGATTAACACTGAACCCTGTGGGAGTCTCACTGATTAACACTGAACCCTATGGGAGTCTCACTGATTAACACTGAACCCTGTGGGAGTCTCAATGATTAACACTGAACCCTATGGGAGTCTCACTGATTAACACTGAACCCTGTTGGAGTCTCACTGATTAACACTGAACCCTATGGGAGTCTCACAGATTAACGCTGAACCCTATGGGAGTCTCACTGATAAACAATGAACCCTATGGGAGTCTCACTGATTAACACTGAACTCGCTCACTGATTAACACTGAACCCTATGGGAGTCACACTGATTAACACTGAACCCTGTGGAAGTCTCAGTGATTAACACTGACCCCTATGGGTGGCTCACTGATTAACATTGAACACTGTGAGAGTCTCACTGATTAACTCTGAACCCTATGGGAGTCTCACTGATTAACACTGAACCCTATGGGAGTCTCACTGATTAACACTGAACCCTGTGGGAGTCTCAATGATTAACAATGAACCCTATGGGAGTGTCACTGATTAACACTGAACCCTGTGGGAGTCTCACTGATTAACACTGAACCCTGTGAGAGTCTTACTGATTAACACTGAACCCTGTGGGAGTCTCACTGATTAACACTGAACCCTGTGGGAGTCTCACTGATTAACACTGAACCCTGTGGGATTCTCACTGCTTAACACTGAACCCTTTGGGAGTCTCACTGATTAACACTGAACCCTGTGGGAGTCTCACTGATTAACACTGAACCCTGTGGGAGTCTCACTGATTACCCCTGAACCCTATGGGAGTCTCACTGATTAACACTGAACCCTGTGGGAGTCTCACTGATTAACAATGAACCCTATGGGAATCTCACTGATTAACACATGAACCCTGTGGGAGTCTCACTGATTAACACTGAACCCTGTGGGAGTCTCACTGATTAAAACTGAACCCTGTGGGAGTCTCACTGATTAACACTGAACCCTGTGGGATTCTCACTGCTTAACACTGAACCCTATGGGAGTCTCACTGATTAACACTGAACCCTGTGGGAGTCTGACTGATTAAGACTGTACCCTATGGGAGTCTCACTGATTAATACATTAACCCTGTGGGAGTCTCACTGATTAACACTGAACCCTGTGGGAGTCTCACTGATTAACACTGAACCCTGTGAGAGTCTTACTGATTAACACTGAACCCTGTGGGAGTCTCACTGATTAACACTGAACCCTCTGGGAGTCTCACTGATTAACACTGAACCCTGTGGGATTCTCACTGCTTAACACTGAACCCTATGGGAGTCTCACTGATTAACACTGAACCCTGTGGGAGTCTCACTGATTAACACTGAACCCTGTGGGATTCTCACTGCTTAACACTGAACCCTATGGGAGTCTCACTGATTAACACTGAACCCTGTGGGAGTCTCACTGATTAACACTGAACCCTGTGGGAGTCTCACTGATTACCCCTGAACCCTATAGGAGTCTCACTGATTAACACTAAACCCTGTGGGAGTCTCAGTGATTAACACTGAACCCTATGGGAGTCTCACTGATTAACACATGAACCCTGTGGGAGTCTCACTGATTAACACTGAACCCTGTGGGAGTCTCACTGATTAACACTGAACCCTATGGGATTCTCACTGCTTAACACTGAACCCTATGGGAGTCTCACTGATTAACACTGAACCCTGTGGGAGTCTCACTGATTAAGACTGTACCCTATGGGAGTCTCACTGATTAACTCTGAACCCTATGGGAGTCTCACTGATTAACACTGAACCCTATGGGAGTCTCACTGATTAACACTGAACCCTGTGGGAGTCTCACTGATTAACACTGAACCCTATGGGAGTCTCACTGATTAACACTGAACCCTGTGGGAGTCTCAATGATTAACACTGAACCCTATGGGAGTCTCACTGATTAACACTGAACCCTGTTGGAGTCTCACTGATTAACACTGAACCCTATGGGAGTCTCACAGATTAACGCTGAACCCTATGGGAGTCTCACTGATAAACAATGAACCCTATGGGAGTCTCACTGATTAACACTGAACCCTGTGGGAGTCTGACTGATTAAGACTGTACCCTATGGGAGTCTCACTGATTAACATATTAACCCTGTGGGAGTCTCACTGATTAACACTGAACCCTGTGGGAGTCTCACTGATTAACACTGAACCCTGTGGGAGTCTCACTGATTAACACTGAACCCTATGGGAGTCTCACTGATTAACAATGAACCCTGTGGGAGTCTCACTGATTAACAATGAACCCTGTGGGAGTCTCACTGATTAACACTGAACCCTAAGGGAGTCTCACTAATTAACACTGAACCCTGTGGGAGTCTCACTGATTAACACTGAACCCTATGGGAGTCTCACTGATTAACAATGAACCCTATGGGAGTGTCACTGATTAACACTGAACCCTGTGGGAGTCTCACTGATTAACACTGAACCCTGTGAGAGTCTTACTGATTAACACTGAACCCTATGGGAGTCTCACTGATTAACACCGAACCCTGTGGGAGTCTCACTGATTAACACTAAACCCTGTGGGATTCTCACTGCTTAACACTGAACCCTATGGGAGTCTCACTGATTAACACTGAACCCTGTGGGAGTCTCACTGATTAACACTGAACCCTGTGGGATTCTCACTGCTTAACACTGAACCCTATGGGAGTCTCACTGATTAACACTGAACCCTGTGGGAGTCTCACTGATTAACACTGAACCCTGTGGGAGTCTCACTGATTACCCCTGAACCCTATAGGAGTCTCACTGATTAACACTAAACCCTGTGGGAGTCTCAGTGATTAACACTGAACCCTATGGGAGTCTCACTGATTAACACATGAACCCTGTGGGAGTCTCACTGATTAACACTGAACCCTGTGGGAGTCTCACTGATTAACACTGAACCCTGTGGGAGTCTCACTGATTAACACTGAACCCTATGGGATTGTCACTGCTTAACACTGAACCCTATGGGAGTCTCACTGATTAACACTGAACCCTGTGGGAGTCTCACTGATTAAGACTGTACCCTATGGGAGTCTCACTGATTAACTCTGAACCCTATGGGAGTCTCACTGATTAACACTGAACCCTATGGGAGTCTCACTGATTAACACTGAACCCTGTGGGAGTCTCACTGATTAACACTGAACCCTATGGGAGTCTCACTGATTAACACTGAACCCTGTGGGAGTCTCAATGATTAACACTGAACCCTATGGGAGTCTCACTGATTAACACTGAACCCTGTTGGAGTCTCACTGATTAACACTGAACCCTATGGGAGTCTCACAGATTAACGCTGAACCCTATGGGAGTCTCACTGATAAACAATGAACCCTATGGGAGTCTCACTGATTAACACTGAACTCGCTCACTGATTAACACTGAACCCTATGGGAGTCACACTGATTAACACTGAACCCTGTGGAAGTCTCAGTGATTAACACTGACCCCTATGGGTGGCTCACTGATTAACATTGAACACTGTGAGAGTCTCACTGATTAACTCTGAACCCTATGGGAGTCTCACTGATTAACACTGAACCCTATGGGAGTCTCACTGATTAACACTGAACCCTGTGGGAGTCTCAATGATTAACAATGAACCCTATGGGAGTGTCACTGATTAACACTGAACCCTGTGGGAGTCTCACTGATTAACACTGAACCCTGTGAGAGTCTTACTGATTAACACTGAACCCTGTGGGATTCTCACTGATTAACACTGAACCCTGTGGGAGTCTCACTGATTAACACTGAACCCTGTGGGATTCTCACTGCTTAACACTGAACCCTTTGGGAGTCTCACTGATTAACACTGAACCCTGTGGGAGTCTCACTGATTAACACTGAACCCTGTGGGAGTCTCACTGATTAACACTGAACCCTGTGGTAGTCTCACTGATTAACACTGAACCCTATGGGAGTCTCACTGATTAACACTGAACCATGTGGGAGTCTCACTGATTAACAGTGAACCCTGTGGGAGTCTCACTGATTAACTCTGAACCCTATGGGAGTCTCACTAATTAACACTGAACCCTGTGGGAGTCTCATTGATTAACACTGAACCCTGTGGGAGTCTCACTGATTAACAATGAACCCTATGGGAGTCTCACTTATTAACACTGAACCCTGTGAGAGTCTTACTGATTAACACTGAACCCTGTGGGACTCTCACTGATTAACACTGAACCCTGTGGGAGTCTCACTGATTAACACTGAACCCTGTGGGATTCTCACTGCTTAACACTGAACCCTATGGGAGTCTCACTGATTAACACTGAACCCTGTGGGAGTCTCACTGATTAAGACTGTACCCTATGGGAGTCTCACTGATTAACTCTGAACCCTATGGGAGTCTCACTGATTAACACGAACCCTATCAGAGTCTCACTGATTAACACTGAACCCTATGGGAGTCTCACTGATTAACACTGAACCCTATGGGAGTCTCACTGATTAACACTGAACCCTATGGGAGTCTCACTGATTAACACGAACCCTATCAGAGTCTCACTGATTAACACTGAACCCTATGGGAGTCTCACTGATTAACACGAACCCTATCAGAGTCTCACTGATTAACACTGAACCCTATGGGAGTCTCACTGATTAACACGAACCCTATCAGAGTCTCACTGATTAACACTGAACCCTATGGGATTCTCACTGCTTAACACTGAACCCTATGGGAGTCTCACTGATTAACACTGAACCCTGTGGGAGTCTGACTGATTAAGACTGTACCCTATGGGAGTCTCACTGATTAACACATTAACCCTGTGGGAGTCTCACTGATTAACACTGAACCCTGTGGGAGTCTCACTGATTAACACTGAACCCTGTGAGAGTCTTACTGATTAACACTGAACCCTGTGGGAGTCTCACTGATTAACACTGAACCCTCTGGGAGTCTCACTGATTAACACTGAACCCTGTGGGATTCTCACTGCTTAACACTGAACCCTATGGGAGTCTCACTGATTAACACTGAACCCTGTGGGAGTCTCATTGATTAACACTGAACCCTGTGGGAGTCTCACTGATTAACAATGAACCCTATGGGAGTGTCACTGATTAACACTGAACCCTGTGGGAGTCTCACTTATTAACACTGAACCCTGTGAGAGTCTTACTGATTAACACTGAACCCTGTGGGACTCTCACTGATTAACACTGAACCCTGTGGGAGTCTCACTGATTAACACTGAACCCTGTGGGATTCTCACTGCTTAACACTGAACCCTATGGGAGTCTCACTGATTAACACTGAACCCTGTGGGAGTCTCACTGATTAAGACTGTACCCTATGGGAGTCTCACTGATTTACTCTGAACCCTATGGGAGTCTCACTGATTAAGACGAACCCTATCAGAGTCTCACTGATTAACACTGAACCCTATGGGAGTCTCACTGATTAACACTGAACCCTATGGGAGTCTCACTGATTAACACTGAACCCTGTGGGAGTCTCACTGATTAAAACTGAACCCTGTGGGAGTCTCACTGATTAACACTGAACCCTGTGGGATTCTCACTGCTTAACACTGAACCCTATGGGAGTCTCACTGATTAACACTGAACCCTGTGGGAGTCTGACTGATTAAGACTGTACCCTATGGGAGTCTCACTGATTAATACATTAACCCTGTGGGAGTCTCACTGATTAACACTGAACCCTGTGGGAGTCTCACTGATTAACACTGAACCCTGTGAGAGTCTTACTGATTAACACTGAACCCTGTGGGAGTCTCACTGATTAACACTGAACCCTCTGGGAGTCTCACTGATTAACACTGAACCATGTGGGATTCTCACTGCTTAACACTGAACCCTATGGGAGTCTCACTGATTAACACTGAACCCTGTGGGAGTCTCACTGATTAACACTGAACCCTGTGGGATTCTCACTGCTTAACACTGAACCCTATGGGAGTCTCACTGATTAACACTGAACCCTGTGGGAGTCTCACTGATTAACACTGAACCCTGTGGGAGTCTCACTGATTACCCCTGAACCCTATAGGAGTCTCACTGATTAACACTAAACCCTGTGGGAGTCTCAGTGATTAACACTGAACCCTATGGGAGTCTCACTGATTAACACATGAACCCTGTGGGAGTCTCACTGATTAACACTGAACCCTGTGGGAGTCTCACTGATTAACACTGAACCCTGTGGGAGTCTCACTGATTAACACTGAACCCTATGGGATTGTCACTGCTTAACACTGAACCCTATGGGAGTCTCACTGATTAACACTGAACCCTGTGGGAGTCTCACTGATTAAGACTGTACCCTATGGGAGTCTCACTGATTAACTCTGAACCCTATGGGAGTCTCACTGATTAACACTGAACCCTATGGGAGTCTCACTGATTAACACTGAACCCTGTGGGAGTCTCACTGATTAAGACTGTACCCTATGGGAGTCTCACTGATTTACTCTGAACCCTATGGGAGTCTCACTGATTAAGACGAACCCTATCAGAGTCTCACTGATTAACACTGAACCCTATGGGAGTCTCACTGATTAACACTGAACCCTATGGGAGTCTCACTGATTAACACTGAACCCTGTGGGAGTCTCACTGATTAAAACTGAACCCTGTGGGAGTCTCACTGATTAACACTGAACCCTGTGGGATTCTCACTGCTTAACACTGAACCCTATGGGAGTCTCACTGATTAACACTGAACCCTGTGGGAGTCTGACTGATTAAGACTGTACCCTATGGGAGTCTCACTGATTAATACATTAACCCTGTGGGAGTCTCACTGATTAACACTGAACCCTGTGGGAGTCTCACTGATTAACACTGAACCCTGTGAGAGTCTTACTGATTAACACTGAACCCTGTGGGAGTCTCACTGATTAACACTGAACCCTCTGGGAGTCTCACTGATTAACACTGAACCATGTGGGATTCTCACTGCTTAACACTGAACCCTATGGGAGTCTCACTGATTAACACTGAACCCTGTGGGAGTCTCACTGATTAACACTGAACCCTGTGGGATTCTCACTGCTTAACACTGAACCCTATGGGAGTCTCACTGATTAACACTGAACCCTGTGGGAGTCTCACTGATTAACACTGAACCCTGTGGGAGTCTCACTGATTACCCCTGAACCCTATAGGAGTCTCACTGATTAACACTAAACCCTGTGGGAGTCTCAGTGATTAACACTGAACCCTATGGGAGTCTCACTGATTAACACATGAACCCTGTGGGAGTCTCACTGATTAACACTGAACCCTGTGGGAGTCTCACTGATTAACACTGAACCCTGTGGGAGTGTCAATGATTAACACTGAACCCTATGGGAGTCTCACTGATTAACACTGAACCCTGTTGGAGTCTCACTGATTAACACTGAACCCTATGGGAGTCTCACAGATTAACGCTGAACCCTATGGGAGGCTCACTGATAAACAATGAACCCTATGGGAGTCTCACTGATTAACACTGAACTCGCTCACTGATTAACACTGAACCCTATGGGAGTCACACTGATTAACACTGAACCCTGTGGAAGTCTCAGTGATTAACACTGACCCCTATGGGTGGCTCACTGATTAACATTGAACACTGTGAGAGTCTCACTGATTAACTCTGAACCCTATGGGAGTCTCACTGATTAACACTGAACCCTATGGGAGTCTCACTGATTAACAATGAACCCTGTGGGAGTCTCATTGATTAACACTGAACCCTGTGGGAGTCTCACTGATTAACAATGAACCCTATGGGAGTGTCACTGATTAACACTGAACCCTGTGGGAGTCTCACTTATTAACACTGAACCCTGTGAGAGTCTTACTGATTAACACTGAACCCTGTGGGACTCTCACTGATTAACACTGAACCCTGTGGGAGTCTCACTGATTAACACTGAACCCTGTGGGATTCTCACTGCTTAACACTGAACCCTATGGGAGTCTCACTGATTAACACTGAACCCTGTGGGAGTCTCACTGATTAAGACTGTACCCTATGGGAGTCTCACTGATTAACTCTGAACCCTATGGGAGTCTCACTGATTAACACGAACCCTATCAGAGTCTCACTGATTAACACTGAACCCTATGGGAGTCTCACTGATTAACACTGAACCCTATGGGAGTCTCACTGATTAACACTGAACCCTATGGGAGTCTCACTGATTAACACGAACCCTATCAGAGTCTCACTGATTAACACTGAACCCTATGGGAGTCTCACTGATTAACACGAACCCTATCAGAGTCTCACTGATTAACACTGAACCCTATGGGAGTCTCACTGATTAACACGAACCCTATCAGAGTCTCACTGATTAACACTGAACCCTATGGGATTCTCACTGCTTAACACTGAACCCTATGGGAGTCTCACTGATTAACACTGAACCCTGTGGGAGTCTGACTGATTAAGACTGTACCCTATGGGAGTCTCACTGATTAACACATTAACCCTGTGGGAGTCTCACTGATTAACACTGAACCCTGTGGGAGTCTCACTGATTAACACTGAACCCTGTGAGAGTCTTACTGATTAACACTGAACCCTGTGGGAGTCTCACTGATTAACACTGAACCCTCTGGGAGTCTCACTGATTAACACTGAACCCTGTGGGATTCTCACTGCTTAACACTGAACCCTATGGGAGTCTCACTGATTAACACTGAACCCTGTGGGAGTCTCATTGATTAACACTGAACCCTGTGGGAGTCTCACTGATTAACAATGAACCCTATGGGAGTGTCACTGATTAACACTGAACCCTGTGGGAGTCTCACTTATTAACACTGAACCCTGTGAGAGTCTTACTGATTAACACTGAACCCTGTGGGACTCTCACTGATTAACACTGAACCCTGTGGGAGTCTCACTGATTAACACTGAACCCTGTGGGATTCTCACTGCTTAACACTGAACCCTATGGGAGTCTCACTGATTAACACTGAACCCTGTGGGAGTCTCACTGATTAAGACTGTACCCTATGGGAGTCTCACTGATTTACTCTGAACCCTATGGGAGTCTCAATGATTAACACGAACCCTATCAGAGTCTCACTGATTAACACTGAACCCTATGGGAGTCTCACTGATTAACACTGAACCCTATGGGAGTCTCACTGATTAACACTGAACCCTGTGGGAGTCTCACTGATTAAAACTGAACCCTGTGGGAGTCTCACTGATTAACACTGAACCCTGTGGGATTCTCACTGCTTAACACTGAACCCTATGGGAGTCTCACTGATTAACACTGAACCCTGTGGGAGTCTGACTGATTAAGACTGTACCCTATGGGAGTCTCACTGATTAATACATTAACCCTGTGGGAGTCTCACTGATTAACACTGAACCCTGTGGGAGTCTCACTGATTAACACTGAACCCTGTGAGAGTCTTACTGATTAACACTGAACCCTGTGGGAGTCTCACTGATTAACACTGAACCCTCTGGGAGTCTCACTGATTAACACTGAACCATGTGGGATTCTCACTGCTTAACACTGAACCCTATGGGAGTCTCACTGATTAACACTGAACCCTGTGGGAGTCTCACTGATTAACACTGAACCCTGTGGGATTCTCACTGCTTAACACTGAACCCTATGGGAGTCTCACTGATTAACACTGAACCCTGTGGGAGTCTCACTGATTAACACTGAACCCTGTGGGAGTCTCACTGATTACCCCTGAACCCTATAGGAGTCTCACTGATTAACACTAAACCCTGTGGGAGTCTCAGTGATTAACACTGAACCCTATGGGAGTCTCACTGATTAACACATGAACCCTGTGGGAGTCTCACTGATTAACACTGAACCCTGTGGGAGTCTCACTGATTAACACTGAACCCTGTGGGAGTCTCACTGATTAACACTGAACCCTATGGGATTGTCACTGCTTAACACTGAACCCTATGGGAGTCTCACTGATTAACACTGAACCCTGTGGGAGTCTCACTGATTAAGACTGTACCCTATGGGAGTCTCACTGATTAACTCTGAACCCTATGGGAGTCTCACTGATTAACACTGAACCCTATGGGAGTCTCACTGATTAACACTGAACCCTGTGGGAGTCTCACTGATTAACACTGAACCCTATGGGAGTCTCACTGATTAACACTGAACCCTGTGGGAGTGTCAATGATTAACACTGAACCCTATGGGAGTCTCACTGATTAACACTGAACCCTGTTGGAGTCTCACTGATTAACACTGAACCCTATGGGAGTCTCACAGATTAACGCTGAACCCTATGGGAGGCTCACTGATAAACAATGAACCCTATGGGAGTCTCACTGATTAACACTGAACTCGCTCACTGATTAACACTGAACCCTATGGGAGTCACACTGATTAACACTGAACCCTGTGGAAGTCTCAGTGATTAACACTGACCCCTATGGGTGGCTCACTGATTAACATTGAACACTGTGAGAGTCTCACTGATTAACTCTGAACCCTATGGGAGTCTCACTGATTAACACTGAACCCTATGGGAGTCTCACTGATTAACAATGAACCCTGTGGGAGTCTCATTGATTAACACTGAACCCTGTGGGAGTCTCACTGATTAACAATGAACCCTATGGGAGTGTCACTGATTAACACTGAACCCTGTGGGAGTCTCACTTATTAACACTGAACCCTGTGAGAGTCTTACTGATTAACACTGAACCCTGTGGGACTCTCACTGATTAACACTGAACCCTGTGGGAGTCTCACTGATTAACACTGAACCCTGTGGGATTCTCACTGCTTAACACTGAACCCTATGGGAGTCTCACTGATTAACACTGAACCCTGTGGGAGTCTCACTGATTAAGACTGTACCCTATGGGAGTCTCACTGATTAACTCTGAACCCTATGGGAGTCTCACTGATTAACACGAACCCTATCAGAGTCTCACTGATTAACACTGAACCCTATGGGAGTCTCACTGATTAACACTGAACCCTATGGGAGTCTCACTGATTAACACTGAACCCTATGGGAGTCTCACTGATTAACACGAACCCTATCAGAGTCTCACTGATTAACACTGAACCCTATGGGAGTCTCACTGATTAACACGAACCCTATCAGAGTCTCACTGATTAACACTGAACCCTATGGGAGTCTCACTGATTAACACGAACCCTATCAGAGTCTCACTGATTAACACTGAACCCTATGGGATTCTCACTGCTTAACACTGAACCCTATGGGAGTCTCACTGATTAACACTGAACCCTGTGGGAGTCTGACTGATTAAGACTGTACCCTATGGGAGTCTCACTGATTAACACATTAACCCTGTGGGAGTCTCACTGATTAACACTGAACCCTGTGGGAGTCTCACTGATTAACACTGAACCCTGTGAGAGTCTTACTGATTAACACTGAACCCTGTGGGAGTCTCACTGATTAACACTGAACCCTCTGGGAGTCTCACTGATTAACACTGAACCCTGTGGGATTCTCACTGCTTAACACTGAACCCTATGGGAGTCTCACTGATTAACACTGAACCCTGTGGGAGTCTCATTGATTAACACTGAACCCTGTGGGAGTCTCACTGATTAACAATGAACCCTATGGGAGTGTCACTGATTAACACTGAACCCTGTGGGAGTCTCACTTATTAACACTGAACCCTGTGAGAGTCTTACTGATTAACACTGAACCCTGTGGGACTCTCACTGATTAACACTGAACCCTGTGGGAGTCTCACTGATTAACACTGAACCCTGTGGGATTCTCACTGCTTAACACTGAACCCTATGGGAGTCTCACTGATTAACACTGAACCCTGTGGGAGTCTCACTGATTAAGACTGTACCCTATGGGAGTCTCACTGATTTACTCTGAACCCTATGGGAGTCTCAATGATTAACACGAACCCTATCAGAGTCTCACTGATTAACACTGAACCCTATGGGAGTCTCACTGATTAACACTGAACCCTATGGGAGTCTCACTGATTAACACTGAACCCTGTGGGAGTCTCACTGATTAAAACTGAACCCTGTGGGAGTCTCACTGATTAACACTGAACCCTGTGGGATTCTCACTGCTTAACACTGAACCCTATGGGAGTCTCACTGATTAACACTGAACCCTGTGGGAGTCTGACTGATTAAGACTGTACCCTATGGGAGTCTCACTGATTAATACATTAACCCTGTGGGAGTCTCACTGATTAACACTGAACCCTGTGGGAGTCTCACTGATTAACACTGAACCCTGTGAGAGTCTTACTGATTAACACTGAACCCTGTGGGAGTCTCACTGATTAACACTGAACCCTCTGGGAGTCTCACTGATTAACACTGAACCCTGTGGGATTCTCACTGCTTAACACTGAACCCTATGGGAGTCTCACTGATTAACACTGAACCCTGTGGGAGTCTCACTGATTAACACTGAACCCTGTGGGATTCTCACTGCTTAACACTGAACCCTATGGGAGTCTCACTGATTAACACTGAACCCTGTGGGAGTCTCACTGATTAACACTGAACCCTGTGGGAGTCTCACTGATTACCCCTGAACCCTATAGGAGTCTCACTGATTAACACTAAACCCTGTGGGAGTCTCAGTGATTAACACTGAACCCTATGGGAGTCTCACTGATTAACACATGAACCCTGTGGGAGTCTCACTGATTAACACTGAACCCTGTGGGAGTCTCACTGATTAACACTGAACCCTGTGGGAGTCTCACTGATTAACACTGAACCCTATGGGATTGTCACTGCTTAACACTGAACCCTATGGGAGTCTCACTGATTAACACTGAACCCTGTGGGAGTCTCACTGATTAAGACTGTACCCTATGGGAGTCTCACTGATTAACTCTGAACCCTATGGGAGTCTCACTGATTAACACTGAACCCTATGGGAGTCTCACTGATTAACACTGAACCCTGTGGGAGTCTCACTGATTAACACTGAACCCTATGGGAGTCTCACTGATTAACACTGAACCCTGTGGGAGTCTCAATGATTAACACTGAACCCTATGGGAGTCTCACTGATTAACACTGAACCCTGTTGGAGTCTCACTGATTAACACTGAACCCTATGGGAGTCTCACAGATTAACGCTGAACCCTATGGGAGTCTCACTGATAAACAATGAACCCTATGGGAGTCTCACTGATTAACACTGAACTCGCTCACTGATTAACACTGAACCCTATGGGAGTCACACTGATTAACACTGAACCCTGTGGAAGTCTCAGTGATTAACACTGACCCCTATGGGTGGCTCACTGATTAACATTGAACACTGTGAGAGTCTCACTGATTAACTCTGAACCCTATGGGAGTCTCACTGATTAACACTGAACCCTATGGGAGACTCACTGATTAACAATGAACCCTGTGGGAGTCTCAATGATTAACAATGAACCCTATGGGAGTGTCACTGATTAACACTGAACCCTGTGGAAGTCTCACTGATTAACACTGAACCCTGTGGGAGTCTCACTGATTAACACTGAACCCTGTGGGATTCTCACTGCTTAACACTGAACCCTTTGGGAGTCTCACTGATTAACACTGAACCCTGTGGGAGTCTCACTGATTAACACTGAACCCTGTGGGAGTCTCACTGATTACCCCTGAACCCTATGGGAGTCTCACTGATTAACACTGAACCCTGTGGGAGTCTCACTGATTAACAATGAACCCTATGGGAGTCTTACTGATTAACACATGAACCCTGTGGGAGTCTCACTGATTAACACTGAACCCTGTGGGAGTCTCACTGATTAACACTGAACCCTGTGGTAGTCTCACTGATTAACACTGAACCCTATGGGAGTCTCACTGATTAACACTGAACCATGTGGGAGTCTCACTGATTAACAGTGAACCCTGTGGGAGTCTCACTGATTAACACTGAACCCTATGGGAGTCTCACTAATTAACACTGAACCCTGTGGGAGTCTCATTGATTAACACTGAACCCTGTGGGAGTCTCACTGATTAACAATGAACCCTATGGGAGTGTCACTGATTAACACTGAACCCTGTGGGAGTCTCACTTATTAACACTGAACCCTGTGAGAGTCTTACTGATTAACACTGAACCCTGTGGGACTCTCACTGATTAACACTGAACCCTGTGGGAGTCTCACTGATTAACACTGAACCCTATGGGAGTCTCACTAATTAACACTGAACCCTGTGGGAGTCTCATTGATTAACACTGAACCCTGTGGGAGTCTCACTGATTAACAATGAACCCTATGGGAGTGTCACTGATTAACACTGAACCCTGTGGGAGTCTCACTTATTAACACTGAACCCTGTGAGAGTCTTACTGATTAACACTGAACCCTGTGGGACTCTCACTGATTAACACTGAACCCTGTGGGAGTCTCACTGATTAACACTTAACCCTGTGGGATTCTCACTGCTTAACACTGAACCCTATGGGAGTCTCACTGATTAACACTGAACCCTGTGGGAGTCTCACTGATTAAGACTGTACCCTATGGGAGTCTCACTGATTAACTCTGAACCCTATGGGAGTCTCACTGATTAACACGAACTCTATCAGAGTCTCACTGATTAACACTGAACCCTATGGGAGTCTCACTGATTAACACTGAACCCTATGGGAGTCTCACTGATTAACACTGAACCCTGTGGGAGTCTCACTGATTAAAACTGAACCCTGTGGGAGTCTCACTGATTAACACTGAACCCTGTGGGATTCTCACTGCTTAACACTGAACCCTATGGGAGTCTCACTGATTAACACTGAACCCTGTGGGAGTCTGACTGATTAAGACTGTACCCTATGGGAGTCTCACTGATTAACACATTAACCCTGTGGGAGTCTCACTGATTAACACTGAACCCTGTGGGAGTCTCACTGATTAACACTGAACCCTGTGAGAGTCTTACTGATTAACACTGAACCCTGTGGGAGTCTCACTGATTAACACTGAACCCTCTGGGAGTCTCACTGATTAACACTGAACCCTGTGGGATTCTCACTGCTTAACACTGAACCCTATGGGAGTCTCACTGATTAACACTGAACTCTGTGGGAGTCTCACTGATTAACACTGAACCCTGTGGGATTCTCACTGCTTAACACTGAACCCTATGGGAGTCTCACTGATTAACACTGAACCCTGTGGGAGTCTCACTGATTAACACTGAACCCTGTGGGAGTCTCACTGATTACCCCTGAACCCTATAGGAGTCTCACTGATTAACACTAAACCCTGTGGGAGTCTCAGTGATTAACACTGAACCCTATGGGAGTCTCACTGATTAACACATGAACCCTGTGGGAGTCTCACTGATTAACACTGAACCCTGTGGGAGTCTCACTGATTAACACTGAACCCTGTGGGAGTCTCACTGATTAACACTGAACCCTATGGGATTCTCACTGCTTAACACTGAACCCTATGGGAGTCTCACTGATTAACACTGAACCCTGTGGGAGTCTCACTGATTAAGACTGTACCCTATGGGAGTCTCACTGATTAACTCTGAACCCTATGGGAGTCTCACTGATTAACACTGAACTATATGGGAGTCTCACTGATTAACACTGAACCCTGTGGGAGTCTCACTGATTAACACTGAACCCTATGGGAGTCTCACAGATTAACGCTGAACCCTATGGGAGTCTCACTGATAAACAATGAACCCTATGGGAGTCTCACTGATTAACACTGAACTCGCTCACTGATTAACACTGAACCCTATGGGAGTCACACTGATTAACACTGAACCCTGTGGAAGTCTCAGTGATTAACACTGACCCCTATGGGTGGCTCACTGATTAACATTGAACACTGTGAGAGTCTCACTGATTAACTCTGAACCCTATGGGAGTCTCACTGATTAACACTGAACCCTGTGGGAGTCTCACTGATTACCCCTGAACCCTATGGGAGTCTCACTGATTAACACTGAACCCTGTGGGAGTCTCAATGATTAAAAATGAACCCTATGGGAGTGTCACTGATTAACACTGAACCCTGCGGGAGTCTCACTGATTAACACTGAACCCTGTGAGAGTCTTACTGATTAACACTGAACCCTGTGGGAGTCTCACTGATTAACACTGAACCCTGTGGGATTCTCACTGCTTAACACTGAACCCTATGGGAGTCTCACTGATTAAGACTGTACCCTATGGGAGTCTCACTGATTAACTCTGAACCCTATGGGAGTCTCACTGATTAACACTGAACCCTATGGGAGTCTCACTGATTAACACTGAACCCTGTGGGAGTCTCACTGATTAACACTGAACCCTATGGGAGTCTCACTGATTAACACTGAACCCTGTGGGAGTCTCAATGATTAACACTGAACCCTATGGGAGTCTCACTGATTAACACTGAACCTTGTTGGAGTCTCACTGATTAACACTGAACCCTATGGGAGTCTCACAGATTAACGCTGAACCCTATGGGAGTCTCACTGATAAACAATGAACCCTATGGGAGTCTCACTGATTAACACTGAACTCGCTCACTGATTAACACTGAACCCTATGGGAGTCTCACTGATTAACACTGAACCCTGTGGGAGTCTCAGTGATTAACACTGACCCCTATGGGTGGCTCACTGATTAACATTGAACACTGTGAGAGTCTCACTGATTAAGATTGAACACTGTGGGAGTCTCACTGATCAACACTGAACCGTGTGGGAGTCTCACTGATTAACACTGAACCCTATGGGAGTCTCACTGATTAACACTGAACCCTGTGGGAGTCTCACTGATTACCCCTGAACCCTATAGGAGTCTCACTGACTAACACTGAACCCTGTGGGAGTCTCACTGATTAACACATGAACCCTGTGGGAGTCTCACTGATTAACACTGAACCCTGTGGGAGTCTCACTGATTAACACTGAACCCTGTGGGAGTCTCACTGATTAACACTGAACCCTATGGGATTCTCACTGCTTAACACTGAACCCTATGGGAGTCTCACTGATTAACACTGAACCCTGTGGGAGTCTCACTGATTAAGACTGTACCCTATGGGAGTCTCACTGATTAACTCTGAACCCTATGGGAGTCTCACTGATTAACACTGAACCCTATGGGAGTCTCACTGATTAACACTGAACCCTGTGGGAGTCTCACTGATTAACACTGAACCCTATGGGAGTCTCACTGATTAACACTGAACCCTGTGGGAGTCTCAATGATTAACACTGAACCCTATGGGAGTCTCACTGATTAACAATGAACCCTGTTGGAGTCTCACTGATTAACACTGAACCCTATGGGAGTCTCACAGATTAACGCTGAACCCTATGGGAGTCTCACTGATAAACAATTAAACCTATGGGAGTCTCGCTGATTAACACTGAACTCGCTCACTAATTAACACTGAACCCTATGGGAGTCTCACTGATTAACACTGAACCCTGTGGAAGTCTCAGTGATTAACACTGACCCCTATGGGTGGCTCACTGATTAACATTGAACACTATGAGAGTCTCACTGATTAACTCTGAACCCTATGGGAGTGTCACTGATTAACACTGAACCCTGTGGGAGTCTCACTGATTAACACTGAACCCTGTGAGAGTCTTACTGATTAACACTGAACCCTGTGGGAGTCTCACTGATTAACACTGAACCCTGTGGGAGTCTCACTGATTAACACTGAACCCTGTGGGATTCTCATTGCTTAACACTGAACCCTATGGGAGTCTCACTGATTAACACTGAACCCTGTGGGAGTCTCACTGATTAACACTGAACCCTGTGGGATTCTCACTGCTTAACACTGAACCCTATGGGAGTCTCACTGATTAACACTGAACCCTGTGGGAGTCTCACTGATTAACACTGAACCCTGTGGGAGTCTCACTGATTACCCCTGAACCCTATAGGAGTCTCACTGATTAACACATGAACCCTGTGGGAGTCTCACTGATTAACACTGAACCCTGTGGGAGTCTCACTGATTAACACTGAACCCTGTGGGAGTCTCACTGATTAACACTGAACCCTATGGGATTGTCACTGCTTAACACTGAACCCTATGGGAGTCTCACTGATTAACACTGAACCCTGTGGGAGTCTCACTGATTACCCCTGAACCCTATGGGAGTCTCACTGATTAACACTGAACCCTGTGGGAGTCTCACTGATTAACAATGAACCCTATGGGAGTCTCACTGATTAACACATGAACCCTGTGGGAGTCTCACTGATTAACACTGAACCCTGTGGGATTCTCATTGCTTAACACTGAACCCTATGGGAGTCTCACTGATTAACACTGAACCCTGTGGGAGTCTCACTGATTAACACTGAACCCTGTGGGATTCTCACTGCTTAACACTGAACCCTATGGGAGTCTCACTGATTAACACTGAACCCTGTGGGAGTCTCACTGATTAACACTGAACCCTGTGGGAGTCTCACTGATTACCCCTGAACCCTATAGGAGTCTCACTGATTAACACTAAACCCTGTGGGAGTCTCAGTGATTAACACTGAACCCTATGGGAGTCTCACTGATTAACACATGAACCCTGTGGGAGTCTCACTGATTAACACTGAACCCTGTGGGAGTCTCACTGATTAACACTGAACCCTGTGGGAGTCTCACTGATTAACACTGAACCCTATGGGATTGTCACTGCTTAACACTGAACCCTATGGGAGTCTCACTGATTAACACTGAACCCTGTGGGAGTCTCACTGATTACCCCTGAACCCTATGGGAGTCTCACTGATTAACACTGAACCCTGTGGGAGTCTCACTGATTAACAATGAACCCT
This sequence comes from Petromyzon marinus, assembly GCF_048934315.1. NCBI lineage: Eukaryota > Metazoa > Chordata > Hyperoartia > Petromyzontiformes > Petromyzontidae > Petromyzon > Petromyzon marinus. The sequence continues at coordinate 1,498,836 of NW_027423113.1, forward strand.
ATGGGAGTCTCACTGATTAACACATGAACCCTGTGGGAGTCTCACTGATTAACACTGAACCCTGTGGGAGTCTCACTGATTAACACTGAACCCTGTGGGAGTCTCACTGATTAACACTGAACCCTATGGGAGTCTCACTGATTAACACTGAACCATGTGGGAGTCTCACTGATTAACAATGAACCCTGTGGGAGTCTCACTGATTAACACTGAACCCTATGGGAGTCTCACTAATTAACACTGAACCCTGTGGGAGTCTCATTGATTAACACTGAACCCTGTGGGAGTCTCACTGATTAACAATGAACCCTATGGGAGTGTCACTGATTAACACTGAACCCTGTGGGAGTCTCACTGATTAACACTGAACCCTGTGAGAGTTTTACTGATTAACACTGAACCCTGTGGGACTCTCACTGATTAACACTGAACCCTGTGGGAGTCTCACTGATTAACACTGAACCCTGTGGGATTCTCACTGCTTAACACTGAACCCTATGGGAGTCTCACTGATTAACACTGAACCCTGTGGGAGTCTCACTGATTAAGACTGTACCCTATGAGAGTCTCACTGATTAACTCTGAACCCTATGGGAGTCGCACTGATTAACACTGAACCCTATCAGAGTCTCACTGATTAACACTGAACCCTATGGGAGTCTCACTGATTACCACTGAACCCTATGGGAGTCTCACTGATTAACACTGAACCCTGTGGGAGTCTCACTGATTAAAACTGAACCCTGTGGGAGTCTCACTGATTAACACTGAACCCTGTGGGATTCTCACTGCTTAACACTGAACCCTATGGGAGTCTCACTGATTAACACTGAACCCTGTGGGAGTCTGACTGATTAAGACTGTACCCTATGGGAGTCTCACTGATTAACACATTAACCTTGTGGGAGTCTCACTGATTAACACTGAACCCTGTGGGAGTCTCACTGATTAACACTGAACCCTGTGGGAGTCTCACTGATTAACACTGAACCCTATGGGAGTCTCACTGATTAACACTGAACCCTGTGGGAGTCTCACTGATTAACAATGAACCCTGTGGGAGTCTCACTGATTAACACTGAACCCTATGGGAGTCTCACTAATTAACACTGAACCCTGTGGGAGTCTCACTGATTAACACTGAACCCTATGGGAGTCTCACTGATTAACAATGAACCCTATGGGAGTGTCACTGATTAACACTGAACCCTGTGGGAGTCTCACTGATTAACACTGAACCCTGTGGGAGTCTCACTGATTAACACTGAACCCTATGGGATTGTCACTGCTTAACACTGAACCCTATGGGAGTCTCACTGATTAACACTGAACCCTGTGGGAGTCTCACTGATTAAGACTGTACCCTATGGGAGTCTCACTGATTAACTCTGAACCCTATGGGAGTCTCACTGATTAACACTGAACCCTATGGGAGTCTCACTGATTAACACTGAACCCTGTGGGAGTCTCACTGATTAACACTGAACCCTATGGGAGTTTCACTGATTAACACTGAACCCTGTGGGAGTCTCAATGATTAACACTGAACCCTATGGGAGTCTCACTGATTAAGACTGAACCTGTTGGAGTCTCACTGATTAACACTGAACCCTATGGGAGTCTCACAGATTAACGCTGAACCCTATGGGAGTCTCACTGATAAACAATGAACCCTATGGGAGTCTCACTGATTAACACTGAACTCGCTCACTGATTAACACTGAACCCTATGGGAGTCACACTGATTAACACTGAACCCTGTGGAAGTCTCAGTGATTAACACTGAACCCTGTGGGAGTCTCACTGATTACCCCTGAACCCTATGGGAGTCTCACTGATTAACACTGAACCCTGTGGGAGTCTCAATGATTAACAATGAACCCTATGGGAGTGTCACTGATTAACACTGAACCCTGTGGGAGTCTCACTGATTAACACTGAACCCTGTGAGAGTCTTACTGATTAACACTGAACCCTGTGGGAGTCTCACTGATTAACACTGAACCCTGTGAGAGTCTCACTGATTAACACTGAACCCTGTGGGATTCTCACTGCTTAACACTGAACCCTTTGGGAGTCTCACTGATTAACACTGAACCCTGTGGGAGTCTCACTGATTAACACTGAACCCTGTGGGAGTCTCACTGATTACCCCTGAACCCTATGGGAGTCTCACTGATTAACACTGAACCCTGTGGGAGTCTCACTGATTAACAATGAACCCTATGGGAGTCTCACTGATTAACACATGAACCCTGTGGGAGTCTCACTGATTAACACTTAACCCTGTGGGAGTCTCACTGATTAACACTGAACCCTGTGGTAGTCTCACTGATTAACACTGAACCCTATGGGGGTCTCACTGATTAACACTGAACCATGTGGGAGTCTCACTGATTAACAATGAACCCTGTGGGAGTCTCACTGATTAACACTGAACCCTATGGGAGTCTCACTAATTAACACTGAACCCTGTGGGAGTCTCATTGATTAACACTGAACCCTGTGGGAGTCTCACTGATTAACAATGAACCCTATGGGAGTGTCACTGATTAACACTGAACCCTGTGGGAGTCTCACTTATTAACACTGCACCCTGTGAGAGTCTTACTGATTAACACTGAACCCTGTGGGACTCTCACTGATTAACACTGAACCCTGTGGGAGTCTCACTGATTAACACTGAACCCTGTGGGATTCTCACTGCTTAACACTGAACCCTATGGGAGTCTCACTGATTAACACTGAACCCTGTGGGAGTCTCACTGATTAAGACTGTACCCTATGGGAGTCTCACTGATTAACTCTGAACCCTATGGGAGTCTCACTGATTAACACTGAACCCTATCAGAGTCTCACTGATTAACACTGAACCCTATGGGAGTCTCACTGATTAACACTGAACCCTATGGGAGTCTCTCTGATTAACACTGAACCCTGTGGGAGTCTCACTGATTAAAACTGAACCCTGTGGGAGTCTCACTGATTAACACTGAACCCTGTGGGATTCTCACTGCTTAAAACTGAACCCTATGGGAGTCTCACTGATTAACACTGAACCCTGTGGGAGTCTGACTGATTAAGACTGTACCCTATGGGAGTCTCACTGATTAACACATTAACCCTGTGGGAGTCTCACTGATTAACACTGAACCCTGTGGGAGTCTCACTGATTAACACTGAACCCTGTGGGAGTCTCACTGATTAACACTGAACCCTATGGGAGTCTCACTGATTAACACTGAACCCTGTGGGAGTCTCACTGATTAACAATGAACCCTGTGGGAGTCTCACTGATTAACACTGAACCCTATGGGAGTCTCACAAATTAACACTGAACCCTGTGGGAGTCTCACTGATTAACACTGAACCCTATGGGAGTCTCACTGATTAACAATGAACCCTATGGGAGTGTCACTGATTAACACTGAACCCTGTGGGAGTCTCACTGATTAACACTGAACCCTGTTAGAGTCTTACTGATTAACACTGAACCCTGTGGGAGTCTCACTGATTAACACTGAACCCTGTGGGAGTCTCACTGATTAACACTGAACCCTGTGGGATTCTCACTGCTTAACACTGAACCCTATGGGAGTCTCACTGATTAACACTGAACCCTGTGGGAGTCTCACTGATTAACACTGAACCCTGTGGGATTCTCAATGCTTAACACTGAACCCTATGGGAGTCTCACTGATTAACACTGAACCCTGTGGGAGTCTCACTGATTAACACTGAACCCTGTGGGAGTCTCACTGATTACCCCTGAACCCTATAGGAGTCTCACTGATTAACACTAAACCCTGTGGGAGTCTCAGTGATTAACACTGAACCCTATGGGAGTCTCACTGATTAACACATGAACCCTGTGAGAGTCTCACTGATTAACTCTGAACCCTATGGGAGTCTCACTGATTAACAATGAACCCTGTGGGAGTCTCACTGATTACCCCTGAACCCTATGGGAGTCTCACTGATTAACACTGAACCCTGTGGGAGTCTCAATGATTAACAATGAACCCTATGTGAGTGTCACTGATTAACACTGAACCCTGTGGGAGTCTCACTGATTAACACTGAACCCTGTGAGAGTCTTACTGATTAACACTGAACCCTGTGGGAGTCTCACTGATTAACACTGAACCCTGTGGGAGTCTCACTGATTAACACTGAACCCTGTGGGATTCTCACTGCTTAACACTGAACCCTATGGGAGTCTCACTGATTAACACTGAACCCTGTGGGAGTCTCACTGATTAAGACTGTACCCTATGGGAGTCTCACTGATTAACTCTGAACCCTATGGGAGTCTCACTGATTAACACTGAACCCTATGGGAGTCTCACTGATTAACACTGAACCCTGTGGGAGTCTCAATGATTAACACTGAACCCTATGGGAGTCTCACTGATTAACACTGAACCTTGTTGGAGTCTCACTGATTAACACTGAACCCTATGGGAGTCTCACTGATAAACAATGAACCCTATGGGAGTCTCACTGATTAACACTGAACTCGCTCACTGATTAACACTGAACCCTATGGGAGTCTCACTGATTAACACTGAACCCTCTGGGAGTCTCAGTGATTAACACTGACCCCTATGGGTGGCTCACTGATTAACATTGAACACTGTGAGAGTCTCACTGATTAAGATTGAACACTGTGGGGGTCTCACTGATCAACACTGAACCGTGTGGGAGTCTCACTGATTAACACTGAACCCTATGGGAGTCTCACTGATTAACACTGAACCCTGTGGGAGTCTCACTGATTACCCCTGAACCCTATAGGAGTCTCACTGATTAACACTGAACCCTGTGGGAGTCTCACTGATTAACACATGAACCCTGTGGGAGTCTCACTGATTAACACTGAACCCTGTGGGAGTCTCACTGATTAACACTGAACCCTGTGGGAGTCTCACTGATTAACACTGAACCCTATGGGATTCTCACTGCTTAACACTGAACCCTATGGGAGTCTCACTGATTAACACTGAACCCTGTGGGAGTCTCACTGATTAAGACTGTACCCTATGGGAGTCTCACTGATTAACTCTGAACCCTATGGGAGTCTCACTGATTAACACTGAACCCTATGGGAGTCTCACTGATTAACACTGAACCCTGTGGAAGTCTCACTGATTAACACTGAACCCTATGGGAGTCTCACTGATTAACACTGAACCCTGTGGGAGTCTCAATGATTAACACTGAACCCTATGGGAGTCTCACTGATTAACAATGAACCCTGTTGGAGTCTCACTGATTAACACTGAACCCTATGGGAGTCTCACAGATTAACGCTGAACCCTATGGGAGTCTCACTGATTAACACTGAACCCTGTGGGAGTCTCACTGATTAACACTGAACCCTGTGGGAGTCTCACTGATTAACACTGAACCCTGTGGGATTCTCACTGCTTAACACTGAACCCTATGGGAGTCTTACTGATTAACACTGAACCCTGTGGGAGTCTCACTGATTAAAACTGAACCCTGTGGGAGTCTCACTGATTAACACTGAACCCTGTGGGATTCTCACTGCTTAACACTGAACCCTAAGGGAGTCTCACTGATTAACACTGAACCCTGTGGGAGTCTAACTGATTAAGACTGTACCCTATGGGAGTCTCACTGATTAACTCTGAACCCTATGGGAGTCTCATTGATTAACACTGAACCCTATGGGAGTCTCATTGATTAACACTGAACCCTGTGGGAGTCTCAATGATTAACACTGAACCCTGCGGGAGTCTCACTGATTAACACTGAGCCCTGTGGGTGTCTCACTGATTAAGACTGTACCCTATGGGTGTCTCACTGATTAACTCTGAACCCTATGGGAGTCTCACTGATTAACACCGAACCCTATGGGAGTCTCACTGATTAACACTGAACCCTGTGGGAGTCTCACTGATTAACACTGAACCCTATGGGAGTCTCACTGATTAACACTGAACCCTGTGGGAGTCTCAATGATTAACACTGAACCCTATGGGAGTCTCACTGATTAACACTGAACCCTGTTGGAGTCTCACTGATTAACACTGAACCCTATGGGAGTCTCACAGATTAACGCTGAACCCTATGGGAGTCTCATTGATAAACAATGAACCCTATGGGAGTCTCACTGATTAACACTGAACTCGCTCACTGATTAACACTGAACCCTATGGGAATCACACTGATTAACACTGAACCCTGTGGAAGTCTCAGTGATTAACACTGACCCCTATGGGTGGCTCACTGATTAACATTGAACACTGTGAGAGTCTCACTGATTAACTCTGAACCCTATGGGAGTCTCACTGATTAACACTGAACCCTGTGGGAGTCTCACTGATTACCCCTGAACCCTATGGGAGTCTCACTGATTAACACTGAACCCTGTGGGAGTCTCAATGATTAACAATGAACCCTATGGGAGTGTCACTGATAAACACTGAACCCTGTGGGAGTCTCACTGATTAACACTGAACCCTGTGAGAGTCTTACTGATTAACACTGAACCCTGTGGGAGTCTCACTGATTAACACTGAACCCTGTGGGAGTCTCACTGATTAACACTGAACCCTGTGGGATTCTCACTGCTTAACACTGAACCCTTTGGGAGTCTCACTGATTAACACTGAACCCTGTGGGAGTCTCACTGATTAACACTGAACCCTGTGGGAGTCTCACTGATTACCCCTGAACCCTATGGGAGTCTCACTGATTAACACTGAACCCTGTGGGAGTCTCACTGATTAACAATGAACCCTATGGGAGTCTCACTGATTAACACATGAACCCTGTGGGAGTCTCACTGATTAACACTGAACCCTGTGGGAGTCTCACTGATTAACACTGAACCCTGTGGGAGTCTCACTGATTAACACTGAACCCTATGGGAGTCTCACTGATTAACACTGAACCATGTGGGAGTCTCACTGATTAACAATGAACCCTGTGGGAGTCTCACTGATTAACACTGAACCCTATGGGAGTCTCACTAATTAACACTGAACCCTGTGGGAGTCTCATTGATTAACACTGAACCCTGTGGGAGTCTCACTGATTAACAATGAACCCTATGGGAGTGTCACTGATTAACACTGAACCCTGTGGGAGTCTCACTTATTAACACTGAACCCTGTGAGAGTCTTACTGATTAACACTGAACCCTGTGGGACTCTCACTGATTAACACTGAACCCTGTGGGAGTCTCACTGATTAACACTGAACCCTGTGGGATTCTCACTGCTTAACACTGAACCCTATGGGAGTCTCACTGATTAACACTGAACCCTGTGGGAGTCTCACTGATTAAGACTATACCCTATGGGAGTCTCACTGATTAACTCTGAACCCTATGGGAGTCTCACTGATTAACACTGAACCCTATCAGAGTCTCACTGATTAACACTGAACCCTATGGGAGTCTCACTGATTAACACTGAACCCTATGGGAGTCTCACTGATTAACACTGAACCCTGTGGGAGTCTCACTGATTAAAACTGAACCCTGTGGGAGTCTCACTGATTAACACTGAACCCTGTGGGATTCTCACTGCTTAACACTGAACCCTATGGGAGTCTCACTGATTAACACTGAACCCTGTGGGAGTCTGACTGATTAAGACTGTACCCTATGGGAGTCTCACTGATTAACACATTAACCCTGTGGGAGTCTCACCGATTAACACTGAACCCTGTGGGAGTCTCACTGATTAACACTGAACCCTGTGGGAGTCTCACTGATTAACACTGAACCCTATGGGAGTCTCACTGATTAACACTGAACCCTGTGGGAGTCTCACTGATTAACAATGAACCCTGTGGGAGTCTCACTGATTAACACTGAACCCTATGGGAGTCTCACTAATTAACACTGAACCCTGTGGGAGTCTCACTGATTAACACTGAACCCTATGGGAGTCTCACTGATTAAAAATGAACCCTATGGGAGTGTCACTGATTAACACTGAACCCTGTGGGAGTCTCACTGATTAACACTGAACCCTGTGAGAGTCTTACTGATTAACACTGAACCCTGTGGGAGTCTCAATGATTAACACTGAACCCTGTGGGAGTCTCACTGATTAACACTGAACCCTGTGGGATTCTCACTGCTTAACACTGAACCCTATGGGAGTCTCACTGATTAACACTGAACCCTGTGGGAGTCTCACTGATTAACACTGAACCCTGTGGGATTCTCACTGCTTAACACTGAACCCTATGGGAGTCTTACTGATTAACACTGAACCCTGTGGGAGTCTCACTGATTAACACTGAACCCTGTGAGAGTCTTACTGATTAACACTGAACCCTGTGGGAGTCTCACTGATTAACACTGAACCCTGTGGGAGTCTCACTTATTAACACTGAACCCTGTGGGATTCGCACTGCTTAACACTGAACCCTATGGGAGTCTCACTGATTAACACTGAACCCTGTGGGAGTCTCAATGATTAACACTGAACCCTATGGGAGTCTCACTGATTAACACTGAACCTTGTTGGAGTCTCACTGATTAACACTGAACCCTATGGGAGTCTCACAGATTAACGCTGAACCCTATGGGAGTCTCACTGATAAACAATGAACCCTATGGGAGTCTCACTGATTAACACTGAACTCGCTCACTGATTAACACTGAACCCTATGGGAGTCTCACTGATTAACACTGAACCCTCTGGGAGTCTCAGTGATTAACACTGACCCCTATGGGTGGCTCACTGATTAACATTGAACACTGTGAGAGTCTCACTGATTAAGATTGAACACTGTGGGAGTCTCACTGATCAACACTGAACCGTGTGGGAGTCTCACTGATTAACACTGAACCCTATGGGAGTCTCACTGATTAACACTGAACCCTGTGGGAGTCTCACTGATTACCCCTGAACCCTATAGGAGTCTCACTGATTAACACTGAACCCTGTGGGAGTCTCACTGATTAACACATGAACCCTGTGGGAGTCTCACTGATTAACACTGAACCCTGTGGGAGTCTCACTGATTAACACTGAACCCTGTGGGAGTCTCACTGATTAACACTGAACCCTATGGGATTCTCACTGCTTAACACTGAACCCTATGGGAGTCTCACTGATTAACACTGAACCCTGTGGGAGTCTCACTGATTAAGATTGTACCCTATGGGAGTCTCACTGATTAACTCTGAACCCTATGGGAGTCTCACTGATTAACACTGAACCCTATGGGATTCTCACTGATTAACACTGAACCCTGTGGGAGTCTCACTGATTAACACTGAACCCTATGGGAGTCTCACTGATTAACACTGAACCCTGTGGGAGTCTCAATGATTAACACTGAACCCTATGGGAGTCTCACTGATTAACAATGAACCCTGTTGGAGTCTCACTGATTAACACTGAACCCTATGGGAGTCTCACAGATTAACGCTGAACCCTATGGGAGTCTCACTGATAAACAATGAAACCTATGGGAGTCTCGCTGATTAACACTGAACTCGCTCACTAATTAACACTGAACCCTATGGGAGTCTCACTGATTAACACTGAACCCTGTGGAAGTCTCAGTGATTAACACTGACCCCTATGGGTGGCTCACTGATTAACATTGAACACTATGAGAGTCTCACTGATTAACTCTGAACCCTATGGGAGTGTCACTGATTAACACTGAACCTTGTGGGAGTCTCACTGATTAACACTGAACCCTGTGAGAGTCTTACTGATTAACACTGAACCCTGTGGGAGTCTCACTGATTAACACTGAACCCTGTGGGAGTCTCACTGATTAACACTGAACCCTGTGGGATTCTCACTGCTTAACACTGAACCCTATGGGAGTCTCACTGATTAACACTGAACCCTGTGGGAGTCTCACTGATTAACACTGAACCCTGTGGGATTCTCACTGCTTAACACTGAACCCTATGGGAGTCTCACTGATTAACACTGAACCCTGTGGGAGTCTCACTGATTAACACTGAACCCTGTGGGAGTCTCACTGATTACCCCTGAACCCTATAGGAGTCTCACTGATTAACACTAAACCCTGTGGGAGTCTCAGTGATTAACACTGAACCCTATGGGAGTCTCACTGATTAACACATGAACCCTGTGGGAGTCTCACTGATTAACACTGAACCCTGTGGGAGTCTCACTGATTAACACTGAACCCTGTGGGAGTCTCACTGATTAACACTGAACCCTATGGGATTGTCACTGCTTAACACTGAACCCTATGGGAGTCTCACTGATTAACACTGAACCCTGTGGGTGTCTCACTGATTAACACTGAACCCTTTGGGAGTCTCACTGATTAACACTGAACCCTGTGGGAGTCTCACTGATTAACAATGAACCCTGTGGGAGTCTCACTGATTAACACTGAACCCTGTGGGAGTCTCACTGATTAACACTTAACCCTGTGGGAGTCTCACTGATTAACACTGAACCCTGTGGGAGTCTCACTGATTAACAATGAACCCTATGGGAGTGTCACTGATTAACACTGAACCCTGTGGGAGTCTCACTGATTAACACTGAACCCTATGGGAGTCTCACTGATTACCCCTGAACCCTATGGGAGTCTCACTGATTAACACTGAACCCTGTGGGAGTCTCACTGAATAACACTGAACCCTATGGGAGCCTCACTGATTAACACATGAACCCTGTGGGAGTCTCATTGATTAACACTGAACCCTGTGGGAGTCTCACTGATTAACAATGAACCCTATGGGAGTGTCACTGATTAACACTGAACCCTGTGGGAGTCTCACTGATTAACACTGAACCCTGTGAGAGTCTTACTGATTAACACTGAACCCTGTGGGAGTCTCACTGATTAACAATGAACCCTATGGGAGTGTCACTGATTAACACTGAACCCTGTGGGAGTCTCACTGATTAACACTGAACCCTGTGAGAGTCTTACTGATTAACACTGAACCCTATGGGAGTCTCACTGATTAACACATGAACCCTGTGGGAGTCTCACTGATTAACACTGAACCCTGTGGGAGTCTCACTGATTAACACTGAACCCTGTGGGAGTCTCACTGATTAACACTGAACCCTATGGGAGTCTCACTGATTAACAATGAACCCTGTGGGAGTCTCACTGATTAACAATGAACCCTATGGGAGTGTCACTGATTAACACTGAACCCTGTGGGAGTCTCACTGATTAACACTGAACCCTGTGGGATTCTCACTGCTTAACACTGAACCCTATGGGAGTCTCACTGATTAACACTGAACCCTGTGGGTGTCTCACTGATTAACACTGAACCCTTTGGGAGTCTCACTGATTAACACTGAACCCTGTGGGAGTCTCACTGATTAACAATGAACCCTGTGGGAGTCTCACTGATTAACACTGAACCCTGTGGGAGTCTCACTGATTAACACTTAACCCTGTGGGAGTCTCACTGATTAACACTGAACCCTGTGGGAGTCTCACTGATTAACAATGAACCCTATGGGAGTGTCACTGATTAACACTGAACCCTGTGGGAGTCTCACTGATTAACACTGAACCCTATGGGAGTCTCACTGATTACCCCTGAACCCTATGGGAGTCTCACTGATTAACACTGAACCCTGTGGGAGTCTCACTGAATAACACTGAACCCTATGGGAGCCTCACTGATTAACACATGAACCCTGTGGGAGTCTCATTGATTAACACTGAACCCTGTGGGAGTCTCACTGATTAACAATGAACCCTATGGGAGTGTCACTGATTAACACTGAACCCTGTGGGAGTCTCACTGATTAACACTGAACCCTGTGAGAGTCTTACTGATTAACACTGAACCCTGTGGGAGTCTCACTGATTAACAATGAACCCTATGGGAGTGTCACTGATTAACACTGAACCCTGTGGGAGTCTCACTGATTAACACTGAACCCTGTGAGAGTCTTACTGATTAACACTGAACCCTATGCGAGTCTCACTGATTAACACATGAACCCTGTGGGAGTCTCACTGATTAACACTGAACCCTGTGGGAGTCTCACTGATTAACACTGAACCCTGTGGGAGTCTCACTGATTAACACTGAACCCTATGGGAGTCTCACTGATTAACAATGAACCCTGTGGGAGTCTCACTGATTAACAATGAACCCTATGGGAGTGTCACTGATTAACACTGAACCCTGTGGGAGTCTCACTGATTAACACTGAACCCTGTGGGATTCTCACTGCTTAACACTGAACCCTATGGGAGTCTCACTGATTAACACTGAACCCTGTGGGAGTCTCACTGATTAACACTGAACCCTGTGGGAGTCTCACTGATTAACTCTGAACCCTATAGGAGTCTCACTGATTAACTCTGAACCCTATAGGAGTCTCACTGATTAACACTGAACCCTGTGGGAGTCTCACTGATTAACACTGAACCCTGTGGGATTCTCACTGATTAACACTGAACCCTGTGGGATTCTCACTGCTTAACACTGAACATGGGAGTCTCACTGATTAACACTGAACCCTGTGGGAGTCTCACTGATTAACACTGAACCCTGTGGGAGTCTCACTGATTAACAATGAACCCTATGGGAGTGTCACTGATTAACACTGAACCCTGTGGGAGTCTCACTGATTAACACTGAACCCTGTGAGAGTCTTACTGATTAACACTGAACCCTGTGGGAGTCTCACTGATTAACACTGAACCCTGTGGGAGTCTCACTGATTAACACTGAACCCTATGGGAGTCTGAATGATTACCCCTGAACCCTATGGGAGTCTCACTGATTAACACTGAACCCTGTGGGAGTCTCACTGATTAACAATGAACCCTATGGGAGTGTCACTGATTAACACTGAACCCTGTGGGAGTCTCACTGATTAACATTGAACCCTGTGAGAGTCTTACTGATTAACACTGAACCCTGTGGGAGTCTCACTGATTAACACTGAACCCTGTGGGATTCTCACTGCTGAACACTGAACCCTATGGGAGTCTCACTGATTAACACTTAACCCTGTGGGAGTCTCACTGATTAAGACTGTACCCTATGGGAGTCTCACTGATTAACTCTGAACCCTATGGGAGTCTCACTGCTGAACACTGAACCCTATGGGAGTCTCACTGATTAACACTGAACCCTGTGGGAGTCTCACTGATTAAGACTGTACCCTATGGGAGTCTCACTGATTAACTCTGAACCCTATGGGAGTCTCACTGATTAACACTGAACCCTATGGGAGTCTCACTGATTAACACTGAACCCTATGGGAGTCTCACTGATTAACACTGAACCCTATGGGAGTCTCACTGATTAACACTGAACCCTTTGGGAGTCTCAATGATTAACAATGAACCCTATGGGAGTCTCACTGATTAACACTGAACCCTGTTGGAGTCTCACTGATTAACACTGAACCCTGTGGGAGTCTCACTGATTACCCCTGAACCCTATGGGAGTCTCACTGATAAACAATTAACCCTGTGGGAGTCTCAGTGATTAACACTGAACTCGCTCACTGATTAACAATGAACCCTATGGGAGTGTCACTGATTAACACTGAACCCTATAGGAGTCTCACTGATTAACACTAAACCCTGTGGGAGTCTCAGTGATTAACACTGAACCCTATGGGAGTCTCACTGATTAACACATGAACCCTGTGGGAGTCTCACTGATTAACACTGAACCCTGTGGGAGTCTCACTGATTAACACTGAACCCTGTGGGAGTCTCACTGATTAACACTGAACCCTATGGGATTGTCACTGCTTAACACTGAACCCTATGGGAGTCTCACTGATTAACACTGAACCCTGTGGGTGTCTCACTGATTAACACTGAACCCTTTGGGAGTCTCACTGATTAACACTGAACCCTGTGGGAGTCTCACTGATTAACAATGAACCCTGTGGGAGTCTCACTGATTAACACTGAACCCTGTGGGAGTCTCACTGATTAACACTTAACCCTGTGGGAGTCTCACTGATTAACACTGAACCCTGTGGGAGTCTCACTGATTAACAATGAACCCTATGGGAGTGTCACTGATTAACACTGAACCCTGTGGGAGTCTCACTGATTAACACTGAACCCTATGGGAGTCTCACTGATTACCCCTGAACCCTATGGGAGTCTCACTGATTAACAATGAACCCTGTGGGAGTCTCACTGAATAACACTGAACCCTATGGGAGCCTCACTGATTAACACATGAACCCTGTGGGAGTCTCATTGATTAACACTGAACCCTGTGGGAGTCTCACTGATTAACAATGAACCCTATGGGAGTGTCACTGATTAACACTGAACCCTGTGGGAGTCTCACTGATTAACACTGAACCCTGTGAGAGTCTTACTGATTAACACTGAACCCTGTGGGAGTCTCACTGATTAACAATGAACCCTATGGGAGTGTCACTGATTAACACTGAACCCTGTGGGAGTCTCACTGATTAACACTGAACCCTGTGAGAGTCTTACTGATTAACACTGAACCCTATGGGAGTCTCACTGATTAACACATGAACCCTGTGGGAGTCTCACTGATTAACACTGAACCCTGTGGGAGTCTCACTGATTAACACTGACCCCTGTGGGAGTCTCACTGATTAACACTGAACCCTATGGGAGTCTCACTGATTAACAATGAACCCTGTGGGAGTCTCACTGATTAACAATGAACCCTATGGGAGTGTCACTGATTAACACTGAACCCTGTGGGAGTCTCACTGATTAACACTGAACCCTGTGGGATTCTCACTGCTTAACACTGAACCCTATGGGAGTCTCACTGATTAACACTGAACCCTGTGGGAGTCTCACTGATTAACACTGAACCCTGTGGGAGTCTCACTGATTAACTCTGAACCCTATAGGAGTCTCACTGATTAACTCTGAACCCTATAGGAGTCTCACTGATTAAAACTGAACCCTGTGGGAGTCTCACTGATTAACACTGAACCCTGTGGGATTCTCACTGATTAACACTGAACCCTGTGGGATTCTCACTGCTTAACACTGAACCCTATGGGAGTCTCACTGATTAACACTGAACCCTGTGGGAGTCTCACTGATTAACACTGAACCCTGTGGGAGTCTCACTGATTAACAATGAACCCTATGGGAGTGTCACTGATTAACACTGAACCCTGTGGGAGTCTCACTGATTAACACTGAACCCTGTGAGAGTCTTACTGATTAACACTGAACCCTGTGGGAGTCTCACTGATTAACACTGAACCCTGTGGGAGTCTCACTGATTAACACTGAACCCTATGGGAGTCTGAATGATTACCCCTGAACCCTATGGGAGTCTCACTGATTAACACTGAACCCTGTGGGAGTCTCACTGATTAACAATGAACCCTATGGGAGTGTCACTGATTAACACTGAACCCTGTGGGAGTCTCACTGATTAACATTGAACCCTGTGAGAGTCTTACTGATTAACACTGAACCCTGTGGGAGTCTCACTGATTAACACTGAACCCTGTGGGATTCTCACTGCTGAACACTGAACCCTATGGGAGTCTCACTGATTAACACTTAACCCTGTGGGAGTCTCACTGATTAAGACTGTACCCTATGGGAGTCTCACTGATTAACTCTGAACCCTATGGGAGTCTCACTGCTGAACACTGAACCCTATGGGAGTCTCACTGATTAACACTGAACCCTGTGGGAGTCTCACTAATTAAGACTGTACCCTATGGGAGTCTCACTGATTAACTCTGAACCCTATGGGAGTCTCACTGATTAACACTGAACCCTATGGGAGTCTCACTGATTAACACTGAACCCTATGGGAGTCTCACTGATTAACACTGAACCCTATGGGAGTCTCACTGATTAACACTGAACCCTTTGGGAGTCTCAATGATTAACACTGAACCCTATGGGAGTCTCACTGATTAACACTGAACCCTGTTGGAGTCTCACTGATTAACACTGAACCCTGTGGGAGTCTCACTGATTACCCCTGAACCCTATGGGAGTCTCACTGATAAACAATTAACCCTGTGGGAGTCTCAGTGATTAACACTGAACTCGCTCACTGATTAACAATGAACCCTATGGGAGTGTCACTGATTAACACTGAACCCTGTGGGAGTCTCACTGATTAACACTGAACCCTGTGAGAGTCTTACTGATTAACACTGAACCCTGTGGGAGTCTCACTGATTAACACTGAACCCTGTGGGAGTCTCACTGATTAACACTGAACCCTGTGGGATTCTCACTGCTTAACACTGAACCCTATGGGAGTCTCACTGATAAACAATTAACCCTATTGGAGTCTCACTGATTAACACTGAACTCGCTCACTGATTAACAATGAACCCTATGGGAGTGTCACTGATTAACACTGAACCCTGTGGGAGTCTCACTGATTAACACTGAACCCTGTGAGAGTCTTACTGATTAACACTGAACCCTGTGGGAGTCTCACTGATTAACACTGAACCCTGTGGGAGTCTCACTGATTAACACTGAACCCTGTGGGATTCTCACTGCTTAACACTGAACCCTATGGGAGTCTCACTGATTAACACTGAACCCTGTGGGAGTCTCACTGATTAACACTGAACCCTGTGGGAGTCTCACTGATTAACAATGAACCCTATGGGAGTGTCACTGATTAACACTGAACCCTGTGGGAGTCTCACTGATTAACACTGAACCCTGTGAGAGTCTTACTGATTAACACTGAACCCTGTGGGAGTCTCACTGATTAACACTGAACCCTGTGGGATTCTCACTGATTAACACTGACCCCTGTGGGATTCTCACTGATTAACACTGAACCCTATGGGAGTCTCACTGATTAACACTGAACCCTGTCGGAGTCTCACTGATTAACAATGAACCCTATGGGAGTGTCACTGATTAACACTGAACCCTGTGGGAGTCTCACTGATTAACACTGAACCCTGTGGGAGTCTCACTGATTAACACTGAACCCTGTGGGATTCTCACTGCTTAACACTGAACCCTATGGGAGTCTCACTGATTAACACTGAACCCTGTGGGAGTCTCACTGATTAAGACTGTACCCTATGGGAGTCTCACTGATTAACTCTGAACCCTATAGGAGTCTCACTGATTAACACTGAACCCTGTGGGAGTCTCACTGATTAACACTGAACCCTGTGGGAGTCTCACTGATTAACACTGAACCCTGAGGGATTCTCACTGCTTAACACTGAAAACTATGGGAGTCTCACTGATTAACACTGAACCCTATGGGAGTCTCACTGATTAACACTGAACCCTGTGGGAGTCTCACTGATTAACACTGAACCCTGTGGGAGTCTCACTGATTAACAATGAACCCTATGGGAGTGTCACTGATTAACACTGAACCCTGTGGGAGTCTCACTTATTAACACTGAAGCCTGTGAGAGTCTTACTGATTAACACTGAACCCTGTGGGAGTCTCACTGATTAAAACTGAACCCTGTGGGAGTCTCACTGATTAACACTGAACCCTGTGGGATTCTCACTGCTTAACACTGAACCCTATGGGAGTCTCACTGATTAACACTGAACCCTGTGGGAGTCTCACTTATTAACACTGAAGCCTGTGAGAGTCTTACTGATTAACACTGAACCCTGTGGGAGTCTCACTGATTAAAACTGAACCCTGTGGGAGTCTCACTGATTAACACTGAACCCTGTGGGATTCTCACTGCTTAACACTGAACCCTATGGGAGTCTCACTGATTAACACTGAACCCTGTGGGAGTCTCACTGATTAAGACTGTACCCTATGGGAGTCTCACTGATTAACTCTGAACCCTATAGGAGTCTCACTGATTAACAGTGAACCCTATGGGAGTCTCACTGATTAACACTGAACCCTGTGGGAGTCTCACTGATTAACACTGAACCCTATGGGAGTCTCACCGATTAACACTGAACCCTGTGGGAGTCTCAATGATTAACACTGAACCCTGCGGGAGTCTCACTGATTAACACTGAACCCTGTGGGAGTCTCATTGATTAACAGTGAACCCTGTGGGAGTCTCACTGATTACCCCTGAACCCTATGGGAGTCTCACTGATTAACACTGAACCCTGTGGGAGTCTCACTGATTAACACTGAACCCTGTGGGAGTCTCACTGATTAACACTGAACCCTGTGAGAGTCTTACTGATTAACACTGAACCCTGTGGGAGTCTCACTGATTAACACTGAACCCTGTGGGAGTCTCACTGATTAACACTGAACCCTGTGGGATTCTCACTGCTTAACACTGAACCCTATGGGAGTCTCACTGATTAACACTGAACCCTGTGGGAGTCTCACTGATTAACACTGAACCCTGTGGGAGTCTCACTGATTAACAATGAACCCTATGGGAGTGTCACTGATTAACACTGAACCCTGTGGGAGTCTCACTGATTAACACTGAACCCTGTGAGAGTCTTACTGATTAACACTGAACCCTGTGGGAGTCTCACTGATTAACACTGAACCCTGTGGGATTCTCACTGATTAACACTGAC
Source organism: Petromyzon marinus (assembly GCF_048934315.1). Taxonomy (NCBI): domain Eukaryota; kingdom Metazoa; phylum Chordata; class Hyperoartia; order Petromyzontiformes; family Petromyzontidae; genus Petromyzon; species Petromyzon marinus. The sequence continues at coordinate 1,517,319 of NW_027423113.1, forward strand.
CCCTGTGGGATTCTCACTGATTAACACTGAACCCTATGGGAGTCTCACTGATTAACACTGAACCCTGTCGGAGTCTCACTGATTAACAATGAACCCTATGGGAGTGTCACTGATTAACACTGAACCCTGTGGGAGTCTCACTGATTAACACTGAACCCTGTGGGAGTCTCACTGATTAACACTGAACCCTGTGGGATTCTCACTGCTTAACACTGAACCCTATGGGAGTCTCACTGATTAACACTGAACCCTGTGGGAGTCTCACTGATTAAGACTGTACCCTATGGGAGTCTCACTGATTAACTCTGAACCCTATAGGAGTCTCACTGATTAACACTGAACCCTGTGGGAGTCTCACTGATTAACACTGAACCCTGTGGGAGTCTCACTGATTAACACTGAACCCTGAGGGATTCTCACTGCTTAACACTGAAAACTATGGGAGTCTCACTGATTAACACTGAACCCTATGGGAGTCTCACTGATTAACACTGAACCCTGTGGGAGTCTCACTGATTAACACTGAACCCTGTGGGAGTCTCACTGATTAACAATGAACCCTATGGGAGTGTCACTGATTAACACTGAACCCTGTGGGAGTCTCACTTATTAACACTGAAGCCTGTGAGAGTCTTACTGATTAACACTGAACCCTGTGGGAGTCTCACTGATTAAAACTGAACCCTGTGGGAGTCTCACTGATTAACACTGAACCCTGTGGGATTCTCACTGCTTAACACTGAACCCTATGGGAGTCTCACTGATTAACACTGAACCCTGTGGGAGTCTCACTGATTAAGACTGTACCCTATGGGAGTCTCACTGATTAACTCTGAACCCTATAGGAGTCTCACTGATTAACAGTGAACCCTATGGGAGTCTCACTGATTAACACTGAACCCTGTGGGAGTCTCACTGATTAACACTGAACCCTATGGGAGTCTCACCGATTAACACTGAACCCTGTGGGAGTCTCAATGATTAACACTGAACCCTGCGGGAGTCTCACTGATTAACACTGAACCCTGTGGGAGTCTCATTGATTAACAGTGAACCCTGTGGGAGTCTCACTGATTACCCCTGAACCCTATGGGAGTCTCACTGATTAACACTGAACCCTGTGGGAGTCTCACTGATTAACACTGAACCCTGTGGGAGTCTCACTGATTACCCCTGAACCCTATGGGAGTCTGACTGATTACCCCTGAACCCTATGGGAGTCTCACTGATTAACACTGAACCCTGTGGGAGTCTCACTGATTAACAATGAACCCTATGGGAGTGTCACTGATTAACACTGAACCCTGTGGGAGTCTCACTGATTAACATTGAACCCTGTGAGAGTCTTACTGATTAACACTGAACCCTGTGGGAGTCTCACTGATTAACACTGAACCCTGTGGGAGTCTCACTGATTAACACTGAACCCTGTGGGATTCTCACTGCTGAACACTGAACCCTATGGGAGTCTCACTGATTAACTCTGAACCCTATGGGAGTCTCACTGATTAACACTGAACCCTATGGGAGTCTCACTGATTAACACTGAACCCTATGGGAGTCTCACTGATTAACACTGAACCCTATGGGAGTCTCACTGATTAACACTGAACCCTGTGGGAGTCTCAATGATTAACACTGAACCCTATGGGAGTCTCACTGATTAACACTGAACCCTGTGGGAGTCTCACTGATTAACACTGAACCCTGTGGGATTCTCACTGCTTAACACTGAACCCTATGGGAGTCTCACTGATTAACACTGAACCCTGTGGGAGTCTCACTGATTAAGACTGTACCCTATGGGAGTCTCACTGATTAACTCTGAACCCTATAGGAGTCTCACTGATTAACACTGAACCCTATGGGAGTCTCACTGATTAACAGTGAACCCTGTGGGAGTCTCACTGATTACCCCTGAACCCTATGGGAGTCTCACTGATTAACACTGAACCCTGTGGGAGTCTCACTGATTAACACTGAACCCTGTGGGAGTCTCACTGATTACCCCTGAACCCTATGGGAGTCTCACTGATTAACACTGAACCCTATGGGAGTCTCACTGATTAACACTGAACCCTATGGGAGTCTCACTGATTAACACTGAACCCTGTGGGAGTCTCACTGATTAACACTGAACCCTGTGGGAGTCTCACTGATTAACAATGAACCCTATGGGAGTGTCACTGATTAACACTGAACCCTGTGGGAGTCTCACTGATTAACACTGAACCCTGTGAGAGTCTTACTGATTAACACTGAACCCTGTGGGAGTCTCACTGATTAAAACTGAACCCTGTGGGAGTCTCACTGATTAACACTGAACCCTGTGGGATTCTCACTGCTTAACACTGAACCCTATGGGAGTCTCACTGATTAACACTGAACCCTGTGGGAGTCTCACTGATTAAGACTGTACCCTATGGGAGTCTCACTGATTAACTCTGAACCCTATAGGAGTCTCACTGATTAACACTGAACCCTATGGGAGTCTCACTGATTAACACTGAACCCTGTGGGAGTCTCACTGATTAACACTGAACCCTATGGGAGTCTCACCGATTAACACTGAACCCTGTGGGAGTCTCAATGATTAACACTGAACCCTGCGGGAGTCTCACTGATTAACACTGAACCCTGTGGGAGTCTCACTGATTAACAGTGAACCCTGTGGGAGTCTCACTGATTACCCCTGAACCCTATGGGAGTTTCACTGATTAACACTGAACCCTGTGGGAGTCTCACTGATTAACACTGAACCCTGTGGGAGTCTCACTGATTACCCCTGAACCCTATGGGAGTCTGACTGATTACCCCTGAACCCTATGGGAGTCTCACTGATTAACACTGAACCCTGTGGGAGTCTCACTGATTAACAATGAACCCTATGGGAGTGTCACTGATTAACACTGAACCCTGTGGGAGTCTCACTGATTAACATTGAACCCTGTGAGAGTCTTACTGATTAACACTGAACCCTGTGGGAGTCTCACTGATTAACACTGAACCCTGTGGGAGTCTCACTGATTAACAATGAACCCTATGGGAGTGTCACTGATTAACACTGAACACTGTGGGAGTCTCACTGATTAACATTGAACCCTGTGAGAGTCTTACTGATTAACACTGAACCCTGTGGGAGTCTCACTGATTAACACTGAACCCTGTGAGAGTCTTACTGATTAACACTGAACCCTGTGGGAGTCTCAATGATTAACACTGAACCCTGCGGGAGTCTCACTGATTAACACTGAACCCTGTGGGAGTCTCACTGATTAACAGTGAACCCTGTGGGAGTCTCACTGATTACCCCTGAACCCTATGGGAGTTTCACTGATTAACACTGAACCCTGTGGGAGTCTCACTGATTAACACTGAACCCTGTGGGAGTCTCACTGATTACCCCTGAACCCTATGGGAGTCTGACTGATTACCCCTGAACCCTATGGGAGTCTCACTGATTAACACTGAACCCTGTGGGAGTCTCACTGATTAACAATGAACCCTATGGGAGTGTCACTGATTAACACTGAACCCTGTGGGAGTCTCACTGATTAACATTGAACCCTGTGAGAGTCTTACTGATTAACACTGAACCCTGTGGGAGTCTCACTGATTAACACTGAACCCTGTGGGAGTCTCACTGATTAACACTGAACCCTGTGGGATTCTCACTGCTGAACACTGAACCCTATGGGAGTCTCACTGATTAACACTGAACCCTGTGGGAGTCTCACTGATTAAGACTGTACCCTATGGGAGTCTCACTGATTAACTCTGAACCCTATGGGAGTCTCACTGATTAACACTGAACCCTATGGGAGTCTCACTGATTAACACTGAACCCTATGGGAGTCTCACTGATTAACACTGAACCCTATGGGAGTCTCACTGATTAACACTGAACCCTGTGGGAGTCTCAATGATTAACACTGAACCCTATGGGAGTCTCACTGATTAACACTGAACCCTGTTGGAGTCTCACTGATTAACACTGAACCCTATGGGAGTCTCACAGATTAACGCTGAACCATGTGGGAGTCTCACTGATAAACAATTAACCCTATGGGAGTCTCACTGATTAACACTGAACTCGCTCACTGATTAACAATGAACCCTATGGGAGTGTCACTGATTAACACTGAACCCTGTGGGAGTCTCACTGATTAACACTGAACCCTGTGAGAGTCTTACTGATTAACACTGAACCCTGTGGGAGTCTCACTGATTAACACTGAACCCTGTGGGATTCTCACTGCTTAACACTGAACCCTATGAGAGTCCCACTGATTAACACTGAACCCTGTGGGAGTCTCACTGATTAAGACTGTACCCTATGGGAGTCTCACTGATTAACTCGGAACCCTATAGGAGTCTCAATGATTAACACTGAACCCTATGGGAGTCTCACTGATTAACACTGAACCCTATGGGAGTCTCACTGATTAACACTGAACCCTATGGGAGTCTCACTGATTAACACTGAACCCTGTGGGAGTCTCAATGATTAACACTGAACCCTATGGGAGTCTCACCGATTAACACTGAACCCTGTGGGAGTCTCAATGATTAACACTGAACCCTGCGGGAGTCTCACTGATTAACACTGAACCCTGTGGGAGTCTCATTGATTAACAGTGAACCCTGTGGGAGTCTCACTGATTACCCCTGAACCCTATGGGAGTCTCACTGATTAACACTGAACCCTGTGGGAGTCTCACTGATTAACACTGAACCCTGTGGGAGTCTCACTGATTACCCCTGAACCCTATGGGAGTCTGACTGATTACCCCTGAACCCTATGGGAGTCTCACTGATTAACACTGAACCCTGTGGGAGTCTCACTGATTAACAATGAACCCTATGGGAGTGTCACTGATTAACACTGAACCCTGTGGGAGTCTCACTGATTAACATTGAACCCTGTGAGAGTCTTACTGATTAACACTGAACCCTGTGGGAGTCTCACTGATTAACACTGAACCCTGTGGGAGTCTCACTGATTAACACTGAACCCTGTGGGATTCTCACTGCTGAACACTGAACCCTATGGGAGTCTCACTGATTAACTCTGAACCCTATGGGAGTCTCACTGATTAACACTGAACCCTATGGGAGTCTCACTGATTAACACTGAACCCTATGGGAGTCTCACTGATTAACACTGAACCCTATGGGAGTCTCACTGATTAACACTGAACCCTGTGGGAGTCTCAATGATTAACACTGAACCCTATGGGAGTCTCACTGATTAACACTGAACCCTGTGGGAGTCTCACTGATTAACACTGAACCCTGTGGGATTCTCACTGCTTAACACTGAACCCTATGGGAGTCTCACTGATTAACACTGAACCCTGTGGGAGTCTCACTGATTAAGACTGTACCCTATGGGAGTCTCACTGATTAACTCTGAACCCTATAGGAGTCTCACTGATTAACACTGAACCCTATGGGAGTCTCACTGATTAACAGTGAACCCTGTGGGAGTCTCACTGATTACCCCTGAACCCTATGGGAGTCTCACTGATTAACACTGAACCCTGTGGGAGTCTCACTGATTAACACTGAACCCTGTGGGAGTCTCACTGATTACCCCTGAACCCTATGGGAGTCTCACTGATTAACACTGAACCCTATGGGAGTCTCACTGATTAACACTGAACCCTATGGGAGTCTCACTGATTAACACTGAACCCTGTGGGAGTCTCACTGATTAACACTGAACCCTGTGGGAGTCTCACTGATTAACAATGAACCCTATGGGAGTGTCACTGATTAACACTGAACCCTGTGGGAGTCTCACTGATTAACACTGAACCCTGTGAGAGTCTTACTGATTAACACTGAACCCTGTGGGAGTCTCACTGATTAAAACTGAACCCTGTGGGAGTCTCACTGATTAACACTGAACCCTGTGGGATTCTCACTGCTTAACACTGAACCCTATGGGAGTCTCACTGATTAACACTGAACCCTGTGGGAGTCTCACTGATTAAGACTGTACCCTATGGGAGTCTCACTGATTAACTCTGAACCCTATAGGAGTCTCACTGATTAACACTGAACCCTATGGGAGTCTCACTGATTAACACTGAACCCTGTGGGAGTCTCACTGATTAACACTGAACCCTATGGGAGTCTCACCGATTAACACTGAACCCTGTGGGAGTCTCAATGATTAACACTGAACCCTGCGGGAGTCTCACTGATTAACACTGAACCCTGTGGGAGTCTCACTGATTAACAGTGAACCCTGTGGGAGTCTCACTGATTACCCCTGAACCCTATGGGAGTTTCACTGATTAACACTGAACCCTGTGGGAGTCTCACTGATTAACACTGAACCCTGTGGGAGTCTCACTGATTACCCCTGAACCCTATGGGAGTCTGACTGATTACCCCTGAACCCTATGGGAGTCTCACTGATTAACACTGAACCCTGTGGGAGTCTCACTGATTAACAATGAACCCTATGGGAGTGTCACTGATTAACACTGAACCCTGTGGGAGTCTCACTGATTAACATTGAACCCTGTGAGAGTCTTACTGATTAACACTGAACCCTGTGGGAGTCTCACTGATTAACACTGAACCCTGTGGGAGTCTCACTGATTAACAATGAACCCTATGGGAGTGTCACTGATTAACACTGAACCCTGTGGGAGTCTCACTGATTAACATTGAACCCTGTGAGAGTCTTACTGATTAACACTGAACCCTGTGGGAGTCTCACTGATTAACACTGAACCCTGTGAGAGTCTTACTGATTAACACTGAACCCTGTGGGAGTCTCAATGATTAACACTGAACCCTGCGGGAGTCTCACTGATTAACACTGAACCCTGTGGGAGTCTCACTGATTAACAGTGAACCCTGTGGGAGTCTCACTGATTACCCCTGAACCCTATGGGAGTTTCACTGATTAACACTGAACCCTGTGGGAGTCTCACTGATTAACACTGAACCCTGTGGGAGTCTCACTGATTACCCCTGAACCCTATGGGAGTCTGACTGATTACCCCTGAACCCTATGGGAGTCTCACTGATTAACACTGAACCCTGTGGGAGTCTCACTGATTAACAATGAACCCTATGGGAGTGTCACTGATTAACACTGAACCCTGTGGGAGTCTCACTGATTAACATTGAACCCTGTGAGAGTCTTACTGATTAACACTGAACCCTGTGGGAGTCTCACTGATTAACACTGAACCCTGTGGGAGTCTCACTGATTAACACTGAACCCTGTGGGATTCTCACTGCTGAACACTGAACCCTATGGGAGTCTCACTGATTAACACTGAACCCTGTGGGAGTCTCACTGATTAAGACTGTACCCTATGGGAGTCTCACTGATTAACTCTGAACCCTATGGGAGTCTCACTGATTAACACTGAACCCTATGGGAGTCTCACTGATTAACACTGAACCCTGTGGGAGTCTCACTGATTAAGACTGTACCCTATGGGAGTCTCACTGATTAACTCTGAACCCTATAGGAGTCTCACTGATTAACACTGAACCCTATGGGAGTCTCACTGATTAACACTGAACCCTGTGGGAGTCTCACTGATTAACACTGAACCCTATGGGAGTCTCACCGATTAACACTGAACCCTGTGGGAGTCTCAATGATTAACACTGAACCCTGCGGGAGTCTCACTGATTAACACTGAACCCTGTGGGAGTCTCACTGATTAACAGTGAACCCTGTGGGAGTCTCACTGATTACCCCTGAACCCTATGGGAGTTTCACTGATTAACACTGAACCCTGTGGGAGTCTCACTGATTAACACTGAACCCTGTGGGAGTCTCACTGATTACCCCTGAACCCTATGGGAGTCTGACTGATTACCCCTGAACCCTATGGGAGTCTCACTGATTAACACTGAACCCTGTGGGAGTCTCACTGATTAACAATGAACCCTATGGGAGTGTCACTGATTAACACTGAACCCTGTGGGAGTCTCACTGATTAACATTGAACCCTGTGAGAGTCTTACTGATTAACACTGAACCCTGTGGGAGTCTCACTGATTAACACTGAACCCTGTGGGAGTCTCACTGATTAACACTGAACCCTGTGGGATTCTCACTGCTTAACACTGAACCCTATGGGAGTCTCACTGATTAACACTGAACCCTGTGGGAGTCTCACTGATTAAGACTGTACCCTATGGGAGTCTCACTGATTAACTCTGAACCCTATAGGAGTCTCACTGATTAACACTGAACCCTATGGGAGTCTCACTGATTAACACTGAACCCTGTGGGAGTCTCACTGATTAACACTGAACCCTATGGGAGTCTCACCGATTAACACTGAACCCTGTGGGAGTCTCAATGATTAACACTGAACCCTGCGGGAGTCTCACTGATTAACACTGAACCCTGTGGGAGTCTCACTGATTAACAGTGAACCCTGTGGGAGTCTCACTGATTACCCCTGAACCCTATGGGAGTTTCACTGATTAACACTGAACCCTGTGGGAGTCTCACTGATTAACACTGAACCCTGTGGGAGTCTCACTGATTACCCCTGAACCCTATGGGAGTCTGACTGATTACCCCTGAACCCTATGGGAGTCTCACTGATTAACACTGAACCCTGTGGGAGTCTCACTGATTAACAATGAACCCTATGGGAGTGTCACTGATTAACACTGAACCCTGTGGGAGTCTCACTGATTAACATTGAACCCTGTGAGAGTCTTACTGATTAACACTGAACCCTGTGGGAGTCTCACTGATTAACACTGAACCCTGTGGGAGTCTCACTGATTAACAATGAACCCTGTGGGATTCTCACTAATGAACACTGAACCATATGGGAGTCTCACTGATTAACACTGAACCCTGTGGGAGTCTCACTGATTAAGACTGTACCCTATGGGAGTCTCACTGATTAACTCTGAACCCTATGGGAGTCTCACTGATTAACACTGAACCCTATGGGAGTCTCACTGATTAACACTGAACCCTATGGGAGTCTCACTGATTAACACTGAACCCTATGGGAGTCTCACTGATTAACACTGAACCCTGTGGGAGTCTCAATGATTAACACTGAACCCTATGGGAGTCTCACTGATTAACACTGAACCCTGTTGGAGTCTCACTGATTAACACTGAACCCTATGGGAGTCTCACAGATTAACGCTGAACCATGTGGGAGTCTCACTGATAAACAATTAACCCTATGGGAGTCTCACTGATTAACACTGAACTCGCTCACTGATTAACAATGAACCCTATGGGAGTGTCACTGATTAACACTGAACCCTGTGGGAGTCTCACTGATTAACACTGAACCCTGTGAGAGTCTTACTGATTAACACTGAACCCTGTGGGAGTCTCACTGATTAACACTGAACCCTGTGGGATTCTCACTGCTTAACACTGAACACTATGAGAGTCCCACTGATTAACACTGAACCCTGTGGGAGTCTCACTGATTAAGACTGTACCCTATGGGAGTCTCACTGATTAACTCGGAACCCTATAGGAGTCTCAATGATTAACACTGAACCCTATGGGAGTCTCACTGATTAACACTGAACCCTATGGGAGTCTCACTGATTAACACTGAACCCTATGGGAGTCTCACTGATTAACACTGAACCCTGTGGGAGTCTCAATGATTAACACTGAACCCTATGGGAGTCTCACTGATTAACACTGAACCCTGTTGGAGTCTCACTGATTAACACTGAACCCTATGGGAGTCTCACAGATTAAAGCTGAACCCTATGGGAGTCTCACTGATAAACAATGAACCATATGGGAGTCTCACTGATTAACACTGAACTCGCTCACTGATTAACACTGAACCCTTTGGGAGTCTCACTGATTAACACTGAACCCTGTGGGAGTCTCACTGATTAACAATGAACCCTGTGGGAGTCTCACTGATTAACACTGAACCCTATGGGAGTCTCACTGATTAACACTTAACCCTGTGGGAGTCTCACTGATTAACACTGAACCCTGTGGGAGTCTCACTGATTAACAATGAACCCTATGGGAGTGTCACTGATTAACACTGAACCCTGTGGGAGTCTCACTGATTAACACTGAACCCTATGGGAGTCTCACTGATTAACACTTAACCCTGTGGGAGTCTCACTGATTAACACTGAACCCTGTGGGAGTCTCACTGATTAACAATGAACCCTATGGGAGTCTCACTGATTAACACTGAACCCTGTGGGAGTCTCACTGAATAACACTGAACCCTATGGGAGCCTCACTGATTAACACATGAACCCTGTGGGAGTCTCATTGATTAACACTGAACCCTGTGGGAGTCTCACTGATTAACAATGAACCCTATGGGAGTGTCACTGATTAACACTGAACCCTGTGGGAGTCTCACTGATTAACACTGAACCCTGTGAGAGTCTTACTGATTAACACTGAACCCTGTGGGAGTCTCACTGATTAACACTGAACCCTGTGGGAGTTTCACTGATTAACACTGAACCCTGTGGGATTCTCACTGCTTAACACTGAACCCTGTGGGAGTCTCACTGATTAACACTGAACCCTATGGGAGTCTCACTGATTAACACATGAACCCTGTGGGAGTCTCACTGATTAACACTGAACCCTGTGGGAGTCTCACTGATTAACACTGAACCCTGTGGGAGTCTCACTGATTAACACTAAACCCTATGGGAGTGTCACTGATTAACACTGAACCCTGTGGGAGTCTCACTGATTAACACTGAACCCTGTGGGATTCTCACTGCTTAACACTGAACCCTATGGGAGTCTCACTGATTAACACTGAACCTTGTGGGAGTCTCACTGATTAAGACTGTACCCTATGGGAGTCTCACTGATTAACTCTGAACCCTATAGGAGTCTCACTGATTAACACTGAACCCTATGGGAGTCTCACTGATTAACACTGAACCCTATGGGAGTCTCACTGATTAACACTGAACCCTATGGGAGTCTCACTGATTAACACTGAACCCTGTGGGAGTCTCAATGATTAACACTGAACCCTATGGGAGTCTCACTGATTAACACCGAACCCTGTTGGAGTCTCACTGATTAACACTGAACCCTATGGGAGTCTCACAGATTAAAGCTGAACCCTATGGGAGACCACTGATAAACAATGAACCATATGAGAGTCTCACTGATTAACACTGAACTCGCTCACTGATTAACACTGAACCCTATGGGAGTCTCACTGATTAACACTGAACCCTGTGGGAGTCTCACTGATTAACAATGAACCCTGTGGAGTCTCACTGATTAACACTGAACCCTATGGGAGTCTCACTGATTAACACTGAACCCTGTGGGAGTCTCACTGATTAACACTGAACCCTGTGGGAGTATCACTGATTAACAATGAACCCTATGGGAGTGTCACTGATTAACACTGATCCCTGTGGGAGTCTCACAGATTAACACTGAACCCTGTGAGATCTTACTGATTAACACTGAACCCTGTGGGAGTCTCACTGATTAAAACTGAACCCTGTGGGAGTCTCACTGATTAACACTGAACCCTGTGGGATTCTCACTGCTTAACACTGAACCCTATGGGAGTCTCACTGATTAACACTGAACCCTGTGGGAGTCTCACTGATTAAGACTGTACCCTATGGGAGTCTCACTGGTTAACTCTGAACCCTATGGGAGTCTCACTGATTAACACTGAACCCTATGGGAGTCTCACTGATTAACACTGAACCCTGTGGGAGTCTCACTGATTAACACTGAACCCTATGGGAGTCTCACTGATTAACACTGAACCCTGTGGGAGTCTCAATGATTAACACTGAACGCTGCGGGAGTCTCACTGATTAACACTGAACCCTGTGGGAGTCTCACTGATTAACAGTGAACCCTGTGGGAGTCTCACTGATTACCCCTGAACCCTATGGGAGTCTCACTGATTAACACTGAACCCTGTGGGAGTCTCACTGATTAACACTGAACCCTGTGGGAGTCTCACTGATTACCCCTGAACCCTATGGGAGTCTCACTGATTAACACTGAACCCTATGGGAGCCTCACTGATTAACACATGAACCCTGTGGGAGTCTCATTGATTAACACTGAACCCTGTGGGAGTCTCACTGATTAACAATGAACCCTATGGGAGTGTCACTGATTAACACTGAACCCTGTGGGAGTCTCACTGATTAACACTGAACCCTGTGAGAGTCTTACTGATTAACATTGAACCCTGTGGGAGTCTCACTGATGAACACTGAACCCTGTGGGAGTCTCACTGATTAACACTGAACCCTGTGGGATTCTCACTGCTGAACACTGAACCCTATGGGAGTCTCACTGATTAACACTGAACCCTGTGGGAGTCTCACTGATTAAGACTGTACCCTATGGGAGTCTCACTGATTAACTCTGAACCCTATAGGAGTCTCACTGATTAACACTGAACCCTATGGGAGTCTCACTGATTAACACTGAACCCTATGGGAGTCTCACTGATTAACACTGAACCCTATGGGAGTCTCACTGATTAACACTGAACCCTGTGGGAGTCTCAATGATTAACACTGAACCCTATGGGAGTCTCACTGATTAACACCGAACCCTGTTGGAGTCTCACTGATTAACACTGAACCCTATGGGAGTCTCACAGATTAAAGCTGAACCCTATGGGAGACCACTGATAAACAATGAACCATATGGGAGTCTCACTGATTAACACTGAACTCGCTCACTGATTAACACTGAACCCTATGGGAGTCTCACTGATTAACACTGAACCCTGTGGGAGTCTCACTGATTAACAATGAACCCTGTGGGAGTGTCACTGATTAACACTGAACCCTATGGGAGTCTCACTGATTAACACTGAACCCTGTGGGAGTCTCACTGATTAACACTGAACCCTGTGGGAGTATCACTGATTAACAATGAACCCTATGGGAGTGTCACTGATTAACACTGAACCCTGTGGGAGTCTCACAGATTAACACTGAACCCTGTGAGAGTCTTACTGATTAACACTGAACCCTGTGGGAGTCTCACTGATTAAAACTGAACCCTGTGGGAGTCTCACTGATTAACACTGAACCCTGTGGGATTCTCACTGCTTAACACTGAACCCTATGGGAGTCTCACTGATTAACACTGAACCCTGTGGGAGTCTCACTGATTAAGACTGTACCCTATGGGAGTCTCACTGGTTAACTCTGAACCCTATGGGAGTCTCACTGATTAACACTGAACCCTATGGGAGTCTCACTGATTAACACTGAACCCTGTGGGAGTCTCACTGATTAACACTGAACCCTATGGGAGTCTCACTGATTAACACTGAACCCTGTGGGAGTCTCAATGATTAACACTGAACCCTGCGGGAGTCTCACTGATTAACACTGAACCCTGTGGGAGTCTCACTGATTAACACTGAACCCTGTGGGAGTCTCACTGATTACCCCTGAACCCTATGGGAGTCTCACTGATTAACACTGAACCCTGTGGGAGTCTCACTGATTAACACTGAACCCTGTGGGAGTCTCACTGATTACCCCTGAACCCTATGGGAGTCTCACTGATTAACACTGAACCCTATGGGAGTCTCACTGATTAACACATGAACCCTGTGGGAGTCTCATTGATTAACACTGAACCCTGTGGGAGTCTCACTGATTAACAATGAACCCTATGGGAGTGTCACTGATTAACACTGAACCCTGTGGGAGTCTCACTGATTAACACTGAACCCTGTGAGAGTCTTACTGATTAACACTGAACCCTGTGGGAGTCTCGCTGATGAACACTGAACCCTGTGGGAGTCTCACTGATTAACACTGAACCCTGTGGGATTCTCACTGCTGAACACTGAACCCTATGGGAGTCTCACTGATTAACTCTGAACCCTATGGGAGTCTCACTGATTAACACTGAACCCTATGGGAGTCTCACTGATTAACACTGAACCCTATGGGAGTCTCACTGATTAACACTGAACCCTATGGGAGTCTCACTGATTAACACTGAACCCTGTGGGAGTCTCAATGATTAACACTGAACCCTATGGGAGTCTCACTGATTAACACTGAACCCTGTTGGAGTCTCACTGATTAACACTGAACCCTATGGGAGTCTCACAGATTAACGCTGAACCCTATGGGAGTCTCACTGATAAACAATACACCCTATGGGAGTCTCACTGATTAACACTGAACTCGCTCACTGATTAACACTGAACCCTATGGGAGTCTCACTGATTAACACTGAACCCTGTGGGAGTCTCACTGATTAACAATGAACCCTGTGGGAGTCTCACTGATTAACACTGAACCTTATGGGAGTCTCGCTGATTAACACTGAACCCTGTGGGAGTCTCACTGATTAACACTGAACCCTGTGGGAGTCTCACTGATTAACAAAGAACCCTATGGGAGTGTCACTGATTAACACTGAACCCTGTGGGAGTCTCACTGATTAACACTGAACCCTGTGGGAGTCTAACTGATTAACACTGAACCCTATGGGAGTCTCACTGATTAACACATGAACCCTGTGGGAGTCTCACTGATTAACACTGAACCCTGTAGGAGTCTCACTGATTAACACTGAACCTTGTGGGAGTCTCACTGATTAACACTGAACCCTGTGGGAGTCTCACTGATTACCCCTGAACCCTATGGGAGTCTCACTGATTAACACTGAACCCTGTGGGAGTCTCACTGATTAACACTGAACCCTATGGGAGTCTCACTGATTAACACATGAACCCTGTGGGAGTCTCACTGATTAACACTGAACCCTGTGGGAGTCTCACTGATTAACACTGAACCCTATGGGAGTCTCACTGATTAACACTGAACCCTGTGGGAGTCTCACTGATTAACAATGAACCCTGTGGGAGTCTCACTGATTAACACTGAACCCTGTGGGAGTCTCACTGATTAACAATGAACCCTATGGGAGTGTCAATGATTAACACTGAACCCTGTGGGAGTCTCACTGATTAACCCTGAACCCTGTGAGAGTCTTACTGATTAACACTGAACCCTGTGGGAGTCTCACTGATTAACACTGAACCCTGTGGGAGTCTCACTGATTAACACTGAACCCTGTGGGATTCTCACTGCTTAACACTGAACCCTATGGGAGTCTCACTGATTAACACTGAACCCTGTGGGAGTCTCACTGATTAAGACTGTACCCTATGGGAGTCTCACTGATTAAATCTGAACCCTATGGGAGTCTCACTGATTAACACTAAACCCTATGGGAGACTCACTGATTAACACTGAACCCTATGGTGGTCTCACTGATTAACACTGAACCCTATGGGAGTCTCACTGATTAACACTGAACCCTGTAGGAGTCTCAATGATTAACACTGAACCCTATGGGAGTCTCACTGATTAACACTGAACCCTGTTGGAGTCTCACTGATTAACACTGAACCCTATGGGAGTCTCACAGATTAACGCTGAACCCTATGGGAGTCTCACTGATAAACAATGGACCCTATGGGAGTCTCACTGATTAACACTGAACTTGCTCACTGATTAACACTGAACCCTATGGGAGTCTCACTGATTAACACTGAACCCTGTGGGAGTCTCACTGATTAACAATGAACCCTGTGGGAGTCTCACTGATTAACACTGAACCCTATGGGAGTCTCACTGATTAAACCTGAACCCTGTGGGAGTCTCACTGATTAACACTGAACCCTGTGGAATTCTCACTGCTTAACACTGAACCCTATGGGAGTCTCATTGATTAACACTGAACCCTGTGGGAGTCTCACTGATTAACACTGAACCCTGTGGTAGTCTCACTGATTAACACTGAACCCTATGGGAGTCTCACTGATTAACACTGAACCCTGTGGTAGTCTCACTGATTAACAATGAACCCTGTGGGAGTCTCACTGATTAACACTGAACCCTATGGGAGTCTCACTAATTAACACTGAACCCTGTGGGAGTCTCATTGATTAACACTGAACCCTGTGGGAGTCTCACTGATTAACAATGAACCCTATGGGAGTGTCACTGATTAACACTGAACCCTGTGGGAGTCTCACTGATTAACACTGAACCCTGTGAGAGTCTTACTTATTAACACTGAACCCTGTGGGAGTCTCACTGATTAACACTGAACCTTGTGGGAATCTCACTGATTAACACTGAACCCTGTGGGATTCTCACTGCTTAACACTGAACCCTATGGGAGTCTCACTGATTAACACTGAACCCTGTGGGAGTCTCACTGATTAAGACTGTACCCTATGGGAGTCTCACTGATTAACTCTGAACCCTATGGGAGTCTCACTGATTAACACTGAACCCTATGGGAGTCTCACTGATTAACACTGAACCCTATGGGAGTCTCACTGATTAACACTGAACCCTATGGGAGTCTCACTGATTAACACTGAACCCTGTGGGAGTCTCAATGATTAATACTGAACCCTATGGGAGTCTCACTGATTAACACTGAACCCTGTTGGAGTCTCACTGATTAACACTAAACCCTATGGGAGTCTCACAGATTAACGCTGAACCCTATTGGAGTCTCACTGATAAACAATGAACCCTATGGGAGTCTCACTGATTAACACTGAACTCGCTCACTGATTAACACTGAACCCTATGGGAGTCTCACTGATTAACACTGAACCCTGTGGGAGTCTCACTGATTAACAATGAACCCTGTGGGAGTCTCACTGGTTAACACTGAACCCTATGGGAGTCTCGCTGATTAACACTGAACCGTGTGGGAGTCTCACTGATTAACACTGAACCCTGTGGGAGTCTCACTGATTAACAATGAACCCTATGGGAGTGTCACTGATTAACACTGAACCCTGTGGGATTCTCACTGATTAACACTGAACCCTATGGGAGTCTCACTGATTAACACTGAACCCTGTGGGATTCTCACTGCTTAACACTGAACCCTATGGGAGTCTCACTGATTAACACTGAACTCTGTGGGAGTCTCGCTGATTAAAACTGAACCCTGTGGGAGTCTCACTGATTAACACTGAACCCTGTGGGATTCTCACTGCTTAACACTGAACCCTATGGGAGTCTCACTGATTAACACTGAACCCTGTGGGAGTCTCACTGATTAAGACTGTACCCTATGGGAGTCTCACTGATTAACACATGAACCCTGTGGGAGTCTCACTGATTAACACTGAACCGTGTGGGAGTCTCACTGATTAACACTGAACCCTGTGGGAGTCTCACTGATTAACAGTGAACCCTATGGGAGTCTCACTGATTAACACTGAACCCTGTGGGAGTCTCACTGATTAACAATGAACCCTGTGGGAGTCTCACTGATTAACACTGAACCCTATGGGAGTCTCACTAATTAACACTGAACCCTGTGGGAGTCTCACTGATTAACACTGAACCCTATGGGAGTCTCACTGATTAACAATGAACCCTATGGGAGTGTCACTGATTAACACTGAACCCTGTGGGAGTCTCAATGATTAATACTGAACCCTATGGGAGTCTCACTGATTAACACTGAACCCTGTTGGAGTCTCACTGATAAACAATGAACCCTATGGGAGTCTCACTGATTAACACTGAACTCGCTCACTGATTAACACTGAACCCTATGGGTGTCTCACTGATTAACACTGAACCCTGTGGGAGTCTCACTGATTAACAATGAACCCTGTGGGAGTCTCACTGATTAACACTGAACCCTATGGGAGTCTCACTGATTAACACTGAACCCTATGGGAGTCTCACTGATTAACACTGAACCCTGTGGGAGTCTCACTGATTAACAATGAACCCTGTGGGAGTCTCACTGATTAACACTGAACCCTATGGGAGTCTCACTAATTAACACTGAACCCTGTGGGAGTCTCACTGATTAACACTGAACCCTATGGGAGTCTCACTGATTAACAATGAACCCTATGGGAGTGTCACTGATTAACACTGAACCCTGTGGGAGTCTCAATGATTAATACTGAACCCTATGGGAGTCTCACTGATTAACACTGAACCCTGTTGGAGTCTCACTGATTAACACTGAACCCTATGGGAGTCTCACAGATTAACGCTGAACCCTATGGGAGTCTCACTGATAAACAATTAACCCTATGGGAGTCTCACTGATTAACACTGAACTCGCTCACTGATTAACACTGAACCCTATGGGTGTCTCACTGATTAACACTGAACCCTGTGGGAGTCTCACTGATTAACAATGAACCCTGTGGGAGTCTCACTGATTAACACTGAACCCTATGGGAGTCTCCCTGATTAACACTGAACCCTGTGGGAGTCTCACTGATTAACACTGAACCCTATGGGAGTCTCACTGATTAACACTGAACCCTGTGGGAGTCTCAATGATTAATACTGAACCCTATGGGAGTCTCACTGATTAACACTGAACCCTGTTGGAGTCTCACTGATTAACACTAAACCCTATGGGAGTCTCACAGATTAACGCTGAACCCTATTGGAGTCTCACTGATAAACAATTAACCCTATGGGAGTCTCACTGATTAACACTGAACTCGCTCACTGATTAACACTGAACCCTATGGGAGTCTCACTGATTAACACTGAACCCTGTGGGAGTCTCACTGATTAACAATGAACCCTGTGGGAGTCTCACTGGTTAACACTGAACCCTATGGGAGTCTCGCTGATTAACACTGAACCGTGTGGGAGTCTCACTGATTAACACTGAACCCTGTGGGAGTCTCACTGATTAACAATGAACCCTATGGGAGTGTCACTGATTAACACTGAACCCTGTGGGATTCTCACTGATTAACACTGAACCCTATGGGAGTCTCACTGATTAACACTGAACCCTGTGGGATTCTCACTGCTTAACACTGAACCCTATGGGAGTCTCACTGATTAACACTGAACTCTGTGGGAGTCTCGCTGATTAAAACTGAACCCTGTGGGAGTCTCACTGATTAACACTGAACCCTGTGGGATTCTCACTGCTTAACACTGAACCCTATGGGAGTCTCACTGATTAACACTGAACCCTGTGGGAGTCTCACTGATTAAGACTGTACCCTATGGGAGTCTCACTGATTAACACATGAACCCTGTGGGAGTCTCACTGATTAACACTGAACCGTGTGGGAGTCTCACTGATTAACACTGAACCCTGTGGGAGTCTCACTGATTAACAGTGAACCCTATGGGAGTCTCACTGATTAACACTGAACCCTGTGGGAGTCTCACTGATTAACAATGAACCCTGTGGGAGTCTCACTGATTAACACTGAACCCTATGGGAGTCTCACTAATTAACACTGAACCCTGTGGGAGTCTCACTGATTAACACTGAACCCTATGGGAGTCTCACTGATTAACAATGAACCCTATGGGAGTGTCACTGATTAACACTGAACCCTGTGGGAGTCTCAATAATTAATACTGAACCCTATGGGAGTCTCACTGATTAACACTGAACCCTGTTGGAGTCTCACTGATTAACACTGAACCCTATGGGAGTCTCACAGATTAACGCTGAACCCTATGGGAGTCTCACTGATAAACAATTAACCCTATGGGAGTCTCACTGATTAACACTGAACTCGCTCACTGATTAACACTGAACCCTATGGGTGTCTCACTGATTAACACTGAACCCTGTGGGAGTCTCACTGATTAACAATGAACCCTGTGGGAGTCTCACTGATTAACACTGAACCCTATGGGAGTCTCACTGATTAACACCTGAAACCTATGGGAGTCTCACTGATTAACACTGAACCCTGTGGGAGTCTCACTGATTAACAATGAACCCTGTGGGAGTCTCACTGATTAACACTGAACCCTATGGGAGTCTCACTAATTAACACTGAACCCTGTGGGAGTCTCACTGATTAACACTGAACCCTATGGGAGTCTCACTGATTAACAATGAACCCTATGGGAGTGTCACTGATTAACACTGAACCCTGTGGGAGTCTCAATGATTAATACTGAACCCTATGGGAGTCTCACTGATTAACACTGAACCCTGTTGGAGTCTCACTGATTAACACTGAACCCTATGGGAGTCTCACAGATTAACGCTGAACCCTATGGGAGTCTCACTGATAAACAATGAACCCTATGGGAGTCTCACTGATTAACACTGAACTCGCTCACTGATTAACACTGAACCCTATGGGAGTCTCACTGATTAACACTGAACCCTATGGGAGTCTCCCTGATTAACACTGAACCCTGTGGGAGTCTCACTGATTAACACTGAACCCTGTGGGAGTCTCACTGATTAACAATGAACCCTATGGGAGTGTCACTGATTAACACTGAACCCTGTGGGAGTCTCACTGATTAACACTGAACCCTGTGAGAGTCTTACTGATTAACACTGATCCCTGTGGGAGTCTCGCTGATTAAAACTGAACCCTGTGGGAGTCTCACTGATTAACACTGAACCCTGTGGGATTCTCACTGCTTAACACTGAACCCTATGGGAGTCTCACTGATTAACACTGAACCCTGTGGGAGTCTCACTGATTAAGACTGTACCCTATGGGAGTCTCACTGATTAACACATGAACCCTATGGGAGTCTCACTGATTAACACTGAACCCTGTGGGAGTCTCACTGATTAACACTGAACCCTGTGGGAGTCTCACTGATTAACACTGAACCCTATGGGAGTCTCACTGATTAACACTGAACCCTGTGGGAGTCTCACTGATTAACAATGAACCCTGTGGGAGTCTCACTGATTAACACTGAACCCTATGGGAGTCTCACTAATTAACACTGAACCCTGTGGAAGTCTCACTGATTAACACTGAACCCTATGGGAGTCTCACTGATTAACAATGAACCCCATGGGAGTATCACTGATTAACACTGAACCCTGTGGGAGTCTCACTGGTTAACACTGAACCCTGTGAGAGTCTTACTGATTAACACCGAACCCTGTGGGAGTCTCACTGATTAACACTGAACCCTGCGGGAGTCTCACTGATTAACACTGAACCCTGTGGGATTCTCACTGCTTAACACTGAACCCTATGGGAGTCTCACTGATTAACACTGAACCCTGTGGGAGTCTCACTGATTAAGACTGTACCCTATGGGAGTCTCACTGATTAACAATGAACCCTATGGGAGTGTCACTGATTAACACTGAACCCTGTGGGAGTCTCACTGATTAACACTGAACCCTATGGGAGTCTCACTGATTAACACTGAACCCTATGGGAGTCTCACTGATTAACACTGAACCCTGTGGGAGTCTCACAGATTAACGCTGAACCCTATGGGAGTCTCACTGATAAACAATGAACCCTATGGGAGTCTCACTGATTAACACTGAACTCGCTCACTGATTAACACTGAACCCTATGGGTGTCTCACTGATTAACACTGAACCCTGTGGGAGTCTCACTGATTAACAATGAACCCTGTGGGAGTCTCACTGATTAACACTGAACCCTATGGGAGTCTCACTGATTAACAGTGAACCCTATGGGAGTCTCACTGATTACCACTGAACCCTGTGGGAGTCTCACTGATTAACAATGAACCCTGTGGGAGTCTCACTGATTAACACTGAACCCTATGGGAGTCTCACTAATTAACACTGAACCCTGTGGGAGTCTCACTGATTAACACTGAACCCTATGGGAGTCTCACTGATTAACACTGAACCCTATGGGAGTCTCACTGATTAACACTGAACCCTGTGGGAGTCTCAATGATTAATACTGAACCCTATGGGAGTCTCACTGATTAACACTGAACCCTGTTGGAGTCTCACTGATTAACACTAAACCCTATGGGAGTCTCACAGATTAACGCTGAACCCTATTGGAGTCTCACTGATAAACAATGAACCCTATGGGAGTCTCACTGATTAACACTGAACTCGCTCACTGATTAACACTGAACCCTATGGGAGTCTCACTGATTAACACTGAACCCTGTGGGAGTCTCACTGATTAACAATGAACCCTGTGGGAGTCTCACTGGTTAACACTGAATCCTATGGGAGTCTCGCTGATTAACACTGAACCGTGTGGGAGTCTCACTGATTAACACTGAACCCTGTGGGAGTCTCACTGATTAACAATGAACCCTATGGGAGTGTCACTGATTAACACTGAACCCTGTGGGATTCTCACTGATTAACACTGAACCCTATGGGAGTCTCACTGATTAACACTGAACCCTGTGGGATTCTCACTGCTTAACACTGAACCCTATGGGAGTCTCACTGATTAACACTGAACCCTGTTGGAGTCTCACTGATTAACACTGAACCCTATGGGAGTCTCACAGATTAACGCTGAACCCTATGGGAGTCTCACTGATAAACAATGAACCCTATGGGAGTCTCACTGATTAACACTGAACTCGCTCACTGATTAACACTGAACCCTATGGGAGTCTCACTGATTAACACTGAACCCTATGGGAGTCTCCCTGATTAACACTGAACCCTGTGGGAGTCTCACTGATTAACACTGAACCCTGTGGGAGTCTCACTGATTAACACTGAACCCTGTGGGAGTCTCACTGATTACCCCTGAACCCTATGGGAGTCTCACTGATTAA
The DNA here is from genome assembly GCF_048934315.1 of Petromyzon marinus. NCBI lineage: Eukaryota > Metazoa > Chordata > Hyperoartia > Petromyzontiformes > Petromyzontidae > Petromyzon > Petromyzon marinus. The sequence goes on from NW_027423113.1 coordinate 1,539,882, forward strand.
CACTGAACCCTATGGGAGCCTCACTGATTAACACATGAACCCTGTGGGAGTCTCATTGATTAACACTGAACCCTGTGGGAGTCTCACTGATTAACAATGAACCCTATGGGAGTGTCACTGATTAACACTGAACCCTGTGGGAGTCTCACTGATTAACACTGAACCCTGTGAGAGTCTTACTGATTAACATTGAACCCTGTGGGAGTCTCACTGATGAACACTGAACCCTGTGGGAGTCTCACTGATTAACACTGAACCCTGTGGGATTCTCACTGCTGAACACTGAACCCTATGGGAGTCTCACTGATTAACACTGAACCCTGTGGGAGTCTCACTGATTAAGACTGTACCCTATGGGAGTCTCACTGATTAACTCTGAACCCTATAGGAGTCTCACTGATTAACACTGAACCCTATGGGAGTCTCACTGATTAACACTGAACCCTATGGGAGTCTCACTGATTAACACTGAACCCTATGGGAGTCTCACTGATTAACACTGAACCCTGTGGGAGTCTCAATGATTAACACTGAACCCTATGGGAGTCTCACTGATTAACACCGAACCCTGTTGGAGTCTCACTGATTAACACTGAACCCTATGGGAGTCTCACAGATTAAAGCTGAACCCTATGGGAGACCACTGATAAACAATGAACCATATGGGAGTCTCACTGATTAACACTGAACTCGCTCACTGATTAACACTGAACCCTATGGGAGTCTCACTGATTAACACTGAACCCTGTGGGAGTCTCACTGATTAACAATGAACCCTGTGGGAGTGTCACTGATTAACACTGAACCCTATGGGAGTCTCACTGATTAACACTGAACCCTGTGGGAGTCTCACTGATTAACACTGAACCCTGTGGGAGTATCACTGATTAACAATGAACCCTATGGGAGTGTCACTGATTAACACTGAACCCTGTGGGAGTCTCACAGATTAACACTGAACCCTGTGAGAGTCTTACTGATTAACACTGAACCCTGTGGGAGTCTCACTGATTAAAACTGAACCCTGTGGGAGTCTCACTGATTAACACTGAACCCTGTGGGATTCTCACTGCTTAACACTGAACCCTATGGGAGTCTCACTGATTAACACTGAACCCTGTGGGAGTCTCACTGATTAAGACTGTACCCTATGGGAGTCTCACTGGTTAACTCTGAACCCTATGGGAGTCTCACTGATTAACACTGAACCCTATGGGAGTCTCACTGATTAACACTGAACCCTGTGGGAGTCTCACTGATTAACACTGAACCCTATGGGAGTCTCACTGATTAACACTGAACCCTGTGGGAGTCTCAATGATTAACACTGAACCCTGCGGGAGTCTCACTGATTAACACTGAACCCTGTGGGAGTCTCACTGATTAACACTGAACCCTGTGGGAGTCTCACTGATTACCCCTGAACCCTATGGGAGTCTCACTGATTAACACTGAACCCTGTGGGAGTCTCACTGATTAACACTGAACCCTGTGGGAGTCTCACTGATTACCCCTGAACCCTATGGGAGTCTCACTGATTAACACTGAACCCTATGGGAGTCTCACTGATTAACACATGAACCCTGTGGGAGTCTCATTGATTAACACTGAACCCTGTGGGAGTCTCACTGATTAACAATGAACCCTATGGGAGTGTCACTGATTAACACTGAACCCTGTGGGAGTCTCACTGATTAACACTGAACCCTGTGAGAGTCTTACTGATTAACACTGAACCCTGTGGGAGTCTCGCTGATGAACACTGAACCCTGTGGGAGTCTCACTGATTAACACTGAACCCTGTGGGATTCTCACTGCTGAACACTGAACCCTATGGGAGTCTCACTGATTAACTCTGAACCCTATGGGAGTCTCACTGATTAACACTGAACCCTATGGGAGTCTCACTGATTAACACTGAACCCTATGGGAGTCTCACTGATTAACACTGAACCCTATGGGAGTCTCACTGATTAACACTGAACCCTGTGGGAGTCTCAATGATTAACACTGAACCCTATGGGAGTCTCACTGATTAACACTGAACCCTGTTGGAGTCTCACTGATTAACACTGAACCCTATGGGAGTCTCACAGATTAACGCTGAACCCTATGGGAGTCTCACTGATAAACAATACACCCTATGGGAGTCTCACTGATTAACACTGAACTCGCTCACTGATTAACACTGAACCCTATGGGAGTCTCACTGATTAACACTGAACCCTGTGGGAGTCTCACTGATTAACAATGAACCCTGTGGGAGTCTCACTGATTAACACTGAACCTTATGGGAGTCTCGCTGATTAACACTGAACCCTGTGGGAGTCTCACTGATTAACACTGAACCCTGTGGGAGTCTCACTGATTAACAAAGAACCCTATGGGAGTGTCACTGATTAACACTGAACCCTGTGGGAGTCTCACTGATTAACACTGAACCCTGTGGGAGTCTAACTGATTAACACTGAACCCTATGGGAGTCTCACTGATTAACACATGAACCCTGTGGGAGTCTCACTGATTAACACTGAACCCTGTAGGAGTCTCACTGATTAACACTGAACCTTGTGGGAGTCTCACTGATTAACACTGAACCCTGTGGGAGTCTCACTGATTACCCCTGAACCCTATGGGAGTCTCACTGATTAACACTGAACCCTGTGGGAGTCTCACTGATTAACACTGAACCCTATGGGAGTCTCACTGATTAACACATGAACCCTGTGGGAGTCTCACTGATTAACACTGAACCCTGTGGGAGTCTCACTGATTAACACTGAACCCTATGGGAGTCTCACTGATTAACACTGAACCCTGTGGGAGTCTCACTGATTAACAATGAACCCTGTGGGAGTCTCACTGATTAACACTGAACCCTGTGGGAGTCTCACTGATTAACAATGAACCCTATGGGAGTGTCAATGATTAACACTGAACCCTGTGGGAGTCTCACTGATTAACCCTGAACCCTGTGAGAGTCTTACTGATTAACACTGAACCCTGTGGGAGTCTCACTGATTAACACTGAACCCTGTGGGAGTCTCACTGATTAACACTGAACCCTGTGGGATTCTCACTGCTTAACACTGAACCCTATGGGAGTCTCACTGATTAACACTGAACCCTGTGGGAGTCTCACTGATTAAGACTGTACCCTATGGGAGTCTCACTGATTAAATCTGAACCCTATGGGAGTCTCACTGATTAACACTAAACCCTATGGGAGACTCACTGATTAACACTGAACCCTATGGTGGTCTCACTGATTAACACTGAACCCTATGGGAGTCTCACTGATTAACACTGAACCCTGTAGGAGTCTCAATGATTAACACTGAACCCTATGGGAGTCTCACTGATTAACACTGAACCCTGTTGGAGTCTCACTGATTAACACTGAACCCTATGGGAGTCTCACAGATTAACGCTGAACCCTATGGGAGTCTCACTGATAAACAATGGACCCTATGGGAGTCTCACTGATTAACACTGAACTTGCTCACTGATTAACACTGAACCCTATGGGAGTCTCACTGATTAACACTGAACCCTGTGGGAGTCTCACTGATTAACAATGAACCCTGTGGGAGTCTCACTGATTAACACTGAACCCTATGGGAGTCTCACTGATTAAACCTGAACCCTGTGGGAGTCTCACTGATTAACACTGAACCCTGTGGAATTCTCACTGCTTAACACTGAACCCTATGGGAGTCTCATTGATTAACACTGAACCCTGTGGGAGTCTCACTGATTAACACTGAACCCTGTGGTAGTCTCACTGATTAACACTGAACCCTATGGGAGTCTCACTGATTAACACTGAACCCTGTGGTAGTCTCACTGATTAACAATGAACCCTGTGGGAGTCTCACTGATTAACACTGAACCCTATGGGAGTCTCACTAATTAACACTGAACCCTGTGGGAGTCTCATTGATTAACACTGAACCCTGTGGGAGTCTCACTGATTAACAATGAACCCTATGGGAGTGTCACTGATTAACACTGAACCCTGTGGGAGTCTCACTGATTAACACTGAACCCTGTGAGAGTCTTACTTATTAACACTGAACCCTGTGGGAGTCTCACTGATTAACACTGAACCTTGTGGGAATCTCACTGATTAACACTGAACCCTGTGGGATTCTCACTGCTTAACACTGAACCCTATGGGAGTCTCACTGATTAACACTGAACCCTGTGGGAGTCTCACTGATTAAGACTGTACCCTATGGGAGTCTCACTGATTAACTCTGAACCCTATGGGAGTCTCACTGATTAACACTGAACCCTATGGGAGTCTCACTGATTAACACTGAACCCTATGGGAGTCTCACTGATTAACACTGAACCCTATGGGAGTCTCACTGATTAACACTGAACCCTGTGGGAGTCTCAATGATTAATACTGAACCCTATGGGAGTCTCACTGATTAACACTGAACCCTGTTGGAGTCTCACTGATTAACACTAAACCCTATGGGAGTCTCACAGATTAACGCTGAACCCTATTGGAGTCTCACTGATAAACAATGAACCCTATGGGAGTCTCACTGATTAACACTGAACTCGCTCACTGATTAACACTGAACCCTATGGGAGTCTCACTGATTAACACTGAACCCTGTGGGAGTCTCACTGATTAACAATGAACCCTGTGGGAGTCTCACTGGTTAACACTGAACCCTATGGGAGTCTCGCTGATTAACACTGAACCGTGTGGGAGTCTCACTGATTAACACTGAACCCTGTGGGAGTCTCACTGATTAACAATGAACCCTATGGGAGTGTCACTGATTAACACTGAACCCTGTGGGATTCTCACTGATTAACACTGAACCCTATGGGAGTCTCACTGATTAACACTGAACCCTGTGGGATTCTCACTGCTTAACACTGAACCCTATGGGAGTCTCACTGATTAACACTGAACTCTGTGGGAGTCTCGCTGATTAAAACTGAACCCTGTGGGAGTCTCACTGATTAACACTGAACCCTGTGGGATTCTCACTGCTTAACACTGAACCCTATGGGAGTCTCACTGATTAACACTGAACCCTGTGGGAGTCTCACTGATTAAGACTGTACCCTATGGGAGTCTCACTGATTAACACATGAACCCTGTGGGAGTCTCACTGATTAACACTGAACCGTGTGGGAGTCTCACTGATTAACACTGAACCCTGTGGGAGTCTCACTGATTAACAGTGAACCCTATGGGAGTCTCACTGATTAACACTGAACCCTGTGGGAGTCTCACTGATTAACAATGAACCCTGTGGGAGTCTCACTGATTAACACTGAACCCTATGGGAGTCTCACTAATTAACACTGAACCCTGTGGGAGTCTCACTGATTAACACTGAACCCTATGGGAGTCTCACTGATTAACAATGAACCCTATGGGAGTGTCACTGATTAACACTGAACCCTGTGGGAGTCTCAATGATTAATACTGAACCCTATGGGAGTCTCACTGATTAACACTGAACCCTGTTGGAGTCTCACTGATAAACAATGAACCCTATGGGAGTCTCACTGATTAACACTGAACTCGCTCACTGATTAACACTGAACCCTATGGGTGTCTCACTGATTAACACTGAACCCTGTGGGAGTCTCACTGATTAACAATGAACCCTGTGGGAGTCTCACTGATTAACACTGAACCCTATGGGAGTCTCACTGATTAACACTGAACCCTATGGGAGTCTCACTGATTAACACTGAACCCTGTGGGAGTCTCACTGATTAACAATGAACCCTGTGGGAGTCTCACTGATTAACACTGAACCCTATGGGAGTCTCACTAATTAACACTGAACCCTGTGGGAGTCTCACTGATTAACACTGAACCCTATGGGAGTCTCACTGATTAACAATGAACCCTATGGGAGTGTCACTGATTAACACTGAACCCTGTGGGAGTCTCAATGATTAATACTGAACCCTATGGGAGTCTCACTGATTAACACTGAACCCTGTTGGAGTCTCACTGATTAACACTGAACCCTATGGGAGTCTCACAGATTAACGCTGAACCCTATGGGAGTCTCACTGATAAACAATTAACCCTATGGGAGTCTCACTGATTAACACTGAACTCGCTCACTGATTAACACTGAACCCTATGGGTGTCTCACTGATTAACACTGAACCCTGTGGGAGTCTCACTGATTAACAATGAACCCTGTGGGAGTCTCACTGATTAACACTGAACCCTATGGGAGTCTCCCTGATTAACACTGAACCCTGTGGGAGTCTCACTGATTAACACTGAACCCTATGGGAGTCTCACTGATTAACACTGAACCCTGTGGGAGTCTCAATGATTAATACTGAACCCTATGGGAGTCTCACTGATTAACACTGAACCCTGTTGGAGTCTCACTGATTAACACTAAACCCTATGGGAGTCTCACAGATTAACGCTGAACCCTATTGGAGTCTCACTGATAAACAATTAACCCTATGGGAGTCTCACTGATTAACACTGAACTCGCTCACTGATTAACACTGAACCCTATGGGAGTCTCACTGATTAACACTGAACCCTGTGGGAGTCTCACTGATTAACAATGAACCCTGTGGGAGTCTCACTGGTTAACACTGAACCCTATGGGAGTCTCGCTGATTAACACTGAACCGTGTGGGAGTCTCACTGATTAACACTGAACCCTGTGGGAGTCTCACTGATTAACAATGAACCCTATGGGAGTGTCACTGATTAACACTGAACCCTGTGGGATTCTCACTGATTAACACTGAACCCTATGGGAGTCTCACTGATTAACACTGAACCCTGTGGGATTCTCACTGCTTAACACTGAACCCTATGGGAGTCTCACTGATTAACACTGAACTCTGTGGGAGTCTCGCTGATTAAAACTGAACCCTGTGGGAGTCTCACTGATTAACACTGAACCCTGTGGGATTCTCACTGCTTAACACTGAACCCTATGGGAGTCTCACTGATTAACACTGAACCCTGTGGGAGTCTCACTGATTAAGACTGTACCCTATGGGAGTCTCACTGATTAACACATGAACCCTGTGGGAGTCTCACTGATTAACACTGAACCGTGTGGGAGTCTCACTGATTAACACTGAACCCTGTGGGAGTCTCACTGATTAACAGTGAACCCTATGGGAGTCTCACTGATTAACACTGAACCCTGTGGGAGTCTCACTGATTAACAATGAACCCTGTGGGAGTCTCACTGATTAACACTGAACCCTATGGGAGTCTCACTAATTAACACTGAACCCTGTGGGAGTCTCACTGATTAACACTGAACCCTATGGGAGTCTCACTGATTAACAATGAACCCTATGGGAGTGTCACTGATTAACACTGAACCCTGTGGGAGTCTCAATAATTAATACTGAACCCTATGGGAGTCTCACTGATTAACACTGAACCCTGTTGGAGTCTCACTGATTAACACTGAACCCTATGGGAGTCTCACAGATTAACGCTGAACCCTATGGGAGTCTCACTGATAAACAATTAACCCTATGGGAGTCTCACTGATTAACACTGAACTCGCTCACTGATTAACACTGAACCCTATGGGTGTCTCACTGATTAACACTGAACCCTGTGGGAGTCTCACTGATTAACAATGAACCCTGTGGGAGTCTCACTGATTAACACTGAACCCTATGGGAGTCTCACTGATTAACACCTGAAACCTATGGGAGTCTCACTGATTAACACTGAACCCTGTGGGAGTCTCACTGATTAACAATGAACCCTGTGGGAGTCTCACTGATTAACACTGAACCCTATGGGAGTCTCACTAATTAACACTGAACCCTGTGGGAGTCTCACTGATTAACACTGAACCCTATGGGAGTCTCACTGATTAACAATGAACCCTATGGGAGTGTCACTGATTAACACTGAACCCTGTGGGAGTCTCAATGATTAATACTGAACCCTATGGGAGTCTCACTGATTAACACTGAACCCTGTTGGAGTCTCACTGATTAACACTGAACCCTATGGGAGTCTCACAGATTAACGCTGAACCCTATGGGAGTCTCACTGATAAACAATGAACCCTATGGGAGTCTCACTGATTAACACTGAACTCGCTCACTGATTAACACTGAACCCTATGGGAGTCTCACTGATTAACACTGAACCCTATGGGAGTCTCCCTGATTAACACTGAACCCTGTGGGAGTCTCACTGATTAACACTGAACCCTGTGGGAGTCTCACTGATTAACAATGAACCCTATGGGAGTGTCACTGATTAACACTGAACCCTGTGGGAGTCTCACTGATTAACACTGAACCCTGTGAGAGTCTTACTGATTAACACTGATCCCTGTGGGAGTCTCGCTGATTAAAACTGAACCCTGTGGGAGTCTCACTGATTAACACTGAACCCTGTGGGATTCTCACTGCTTAACACTGAACCCTATGGGAGTCTCACTGATTAACACTGAACCCTGTGGGAGTCTCACTGATTAAGACTGTACCCTATGGGAGTCTCACTGATTAACACATGAACCCTATGGGAGTCTCACTGATTAACACTGAACCCTGTGGGAGTCTCACTGATTAACACTGAACCCTGTGGGAGTCTCACTGATTAACACTGAACCCTATGGGAGTCTCACTGATTAACACTGAACCCTGTGGGAGTCTCACTGATTAACAATGAACCCTGTGGGAGTCTCACTGATTAACACTGAACCCTATGGGAGTCTCACTAATTAACACTGAACCCTGTGGAAGTCTCACTGATTAACACTGAACCCTATGGGAGTCTCACTGATTAACAATGAACCCCATGGGAGTATCACTGATTAACACTGAACCCTGTGGGAGTCTCACTGGTTAACACTGAACCCTGTGAGAGTCTTACTGATTAACACCGAACCCTGTGGGAGTCTCACTGATTAACACTGAACCCTGCGGGAGTCTCACTGATTAACACTGAACCCTGTGGGATTCTCACTGCTTAACACTGAACCCTATGGGAGTCTCACTGATTAACACTGAACCCTGTGGGAGTCTCACTGATTAAGACTGTACCCTATGGGAGTCTCACTGATTAACAATGAACCCTATGGGAGTGTCACTGATTAACACTGAACCCTGTGGGAGTCTCACTGATTAACACTGAACCCTATGGGAGTCTCACTGATTAACACTGAACCCTATGGGAGTCTCACTGATTAACACTGAACCCTGTGGGAGTCTCACAGATTAACGCTGAACCCTATGGGAGTCTCACTGATAAACAATGAACCCTATGGGAGTCTCACTGATTAACACTGAACTCGCTCACTGATTAACACTGAACCCTATGGGTGTCTCACTGATTAACACTGAACCCTGTGGGAGTCTCACTGATTAACAATGAACCCTGTGGGAGTCTCACTGATTAACACTGAACCCTATGGGAGTCTCACTGATTAACAGTGAACCCTATGGGAGTCTCACTGATTACCACTGAACCCTGTGGGAGTCTCACTGATTAACAATGAACCCTGTGGGAGTCTCACTGATTAACACTGAACCCTATGGGAGTCTCACTAATTAACACTGAACCCTGTGGGAGTCTCACTGATTAACACTGAACCCTATGGGAGTCTCACTGATTAACACTGAACCCTATGGGAGTCTCACTGATTAACACTGAACCCTGTGGGAGTCTCAATGATTAATACTGAACCCTATGGGAGTCTCACTGATTAACACTGAACCCTGTTGGAGTCTCACTGATTAACACTAAACCCTATGGGAGTCTCACAGATTAACGCTGAACCCTATTGGAGTCTCACTGATAAACAATGAACCCTATGGGAGTCTCACTGATTAACACTGAACTCGCTCACTGATTAACACTGAACCCTATGGGAGTCTCACTGATTAACACTGAACCCTGTGGGAGTCTCACTGATTAACAATGAACCCTGTGGGAGTCTCACTGGTTAACACTGAATCCTATGGGAGTCTCGCTGATTAACACTGAACCGTGTGGGAGTCTCACTGATTAACACTGAACCCTGTGGGAGTCTCACTGATTAACAATGAACCCTATGGGAGTGTCACTGATTAACACTGAACCCTGTGGGATTCTCACTGATTAACACTGAACCCTATGGGAGTCTCACTGATTAACACTGAACCCTGTGGGATTCTCACTGCTTAACACTGAACCCTATGGGAGTCTCACTGATTAACACTGAACCCTGTTGGAGTCTCACTGATTAACACTGAACCCTATGGGAGTCTCACAGATTAACGCTGAACCCTATGGGAGTCTCACTGATAAACAATGAACCCTATGGGAGTCTCACTGATTAACACTGAACTCGCTCACTGATTAACACTGAACCCTATGGGAGTCTCACTGATTAACACTGAACCCTATGGGAGTCTCCCTGATTAACACTGAACCCTGTGGGAGTCTCACTGATTAACACTGAACCCTGTGGGAGTCTCACTGATTAACAATGAACCCTATGGGAGTGTCACTGATTAACACTGAACCCTGTGGGAGTCTCACTGATTAACACTGAACCCTGTGAGAGTCTTACTGATTAACACTGATCCCTGTGGGAGTCTCGCTGATTAAAACTGAACCCTGTGGGAGTCTCAATGATTAACACTGAACCCTGTGGGATTCTCACTGCTTAACACTGAACCCTATGGGAGTCTCACTGATTAACACTGAACCCTGTGGGAGTCTCACTGATTAAGACTGTACCCTATGGGAGTCTCACTGATTAACACATGAACCCTATGGGAGTCTCACTGATTAACACTGAACCCTGTGGGAGTCTCACTGATTAACACTGAACCCTGTGGGAGTCTCACTGATTAACACTGAACCCTATTGGAGTCTCACTGATTAACACTGAACCCTGTGGGAGTCTCACTGATTAACAATGAACCCTGTGGGAGTCTCACTGATTAACACTGAACCCTATGGGAGTCTCACTAATTAACACTGAACCCTGTGGAAGTCTCACTGATTAACACTGAACCCTATGGGAGTCTCACTGATTAACAATGAACCCCATGGGAGTATCACTGATTAACACTGAACCCTGTGGGAGTCTCACTGGTTAACACTGAACCCTGTGAGAGTCTTACTGATTAACACCGAACCCTGTGGGAGTCTCACTGATTAACACTGAACCCTGTGGGAGTCTCACTGATTAACACTGAACCCTGTGGGATTCTCACTGCTTAACACTGAACCCTATGGGAGTCTCACTGATTAACACTGAACCCTGTGGGAGTCTCACTGATTAAGACTGTACCCTATGGGAGTCTCACTGATTAACAATGAACCCTATGGGAGTGTCACTGATTAACACTGAACCCTGTGGGAGTCTCACTGATTAACACTGAACCCTATGGGAGTCTCACTGATTAACACTGAACCCTATGGGAGTCTCACTGATTAACACTGAACCCTGTGGGAGTCTCACAGATTAACGCTGAACCCTATGGGAGTCTCACTGATAAACAATGAACCCTATGGGAGTCTCACTGATTAACACTGAACTCGCCCACTGATTAACACTGAACCCTATGGGTGTCTCACTGATTAACACTGAACCCTGTGGGAGTCTCACTGATTAACAATGAACCCTGTGGGAGTCTCACTGATTAACACTGAACCCTTTGGGAGTCTCACTGATTAACAGTGAACCCTATGGGAGTCTCACTGATTACCACTGAACCCTGTGGGAGTCTCACTGATTAACAATGAACCCTGTGGGAGTCTCACTGATTAACACTGAACCCTGTGGGAGTCTCACTGATTAACAATGAACCCTGTGGGAGTCTCACTGATTAACACTGAACCCTATGGGAGTCTCACTAATTAACACTGAACCCTGTGGGAGTCTCACTGATTAACACTGAACCCTATGGGAGTCTCACTGATTAACAATGAACCCTATGGGAGTGTCACTGATTAACACTGAACCCTGTGGGAGTCTCAATGATTAATACTGAACCCTATGGGAGTCTCACTGATTAACACTGAACCCTGTTGGAGTCTCACTGATAAACAATGAACCCTATGGGAGTCTCACTGATTAACACTGAACTCGCTCACTGATTAACACTGAACCCTATGGGTGTCTCACTGATTAACACTGAACCCTGTGGGAGTCTCACTGATTAACAATGAACCCTGTGGGAGTCTCACTGATTAACACTGAACCCTATGGGAGTCTCACTGATTAACACTGAACCCTATGGGAGTCTCACTGATTAACACTGAACCCTGTGGGAGTCTCACTGATTAACAATGAACCCTGTGGGAGTCTCACTGATTAACACTGAACCCTATGGGAGTCTCACTAATTAACACTGAACCCTGTGGGAGTCTCACTGATTAACACTGAACCCTATGGGAGTCTCACTGATTAACAATGAACCCTATGGGAGTGTCACTGATTAACACTGAACCCTGTGGGAGTCTCAATGATTAATACTGAACCCTATGGGAGTCTCACTGATTAACACTGAACCCTGTTGGAGTCTCACTGATTAACACTGAACCCTATGGGAGTCTCACAGATTAACGCTGAACCCTATGGGAGTCTCACTGATAAACAATTAACCCTATGGGAGTCTCACTGATTAACACTGAACTCGCTCACTGATTAACACTGAACCCTATGGGTGTCTCACTGATTAACACTGAACCCTGTGGGAGTCTCACTGATTAACAATGAACCCTGTGGGAGTCTCACTGATTAACACTGAACCCTATGGGAGTCTCCCTGATTAACACTGAACCCTGTGGGAGTCTCACTGATTAACACTGAACCCTATGGGAGTCTCACTGATTAACACTGAACCCTGTGGGAGTCTCAATGATTAATACTGAACCCTATGGGAGTCTCACTGATTAACACTGAACCCTGTTGGAGTCTCACTGATTAACACTAAACCCTATGGGAGTCTCACAGATTAACGCTGAACCCTATTGGAGTCTCACTGATAAACAATTAACCCTATGGGAGTCTCACTGATTAACACTGAACTCGCTCACTGATTAACACTGAACCCTATGGGAGTCTCACTGATTAACACTGAACCCTGTGGGAGTCTCACTGATTAACAATGAACCCTGTGGGAGTCTCACTGGTTAACACTGAACCCTATGGGAGTCTCGCTGATTAACACTGAACCGTGTGGGAGTCTCACTGATTAACACTGAACCCTGTGGGAGTCTCACTGATTAACAATGAACCCTATGGGAGTGTCACTGATTAACACTGAACCCTGTGGGATTCTCACTGATTAACACTGAACCCTATGGGAGTCTCACTGATTAACACTGAACCCTGTGGGATTCTCACTGCTTAACACTGAACCCTATGGGAGTCTCACTGATTAACACTGAACTCTGTGGGAGTCTCGCTGATTAAAACTGAACCCTGTGGGAGTCTCACTGATTAACACTGAACCCTGTGGGATTCTCACTGCTTAACACTGAACCCTATGGGAGTCTCACTGATTAACACTGAACCCTGTGGGAGTCTCACTGATTAAGACTGTACCCTATGGGAGTCTCACTGATTAACACATGAACCCTGTGGGAGTCTCACTGATTAACACTGAACCGTGTGGGAGTCTCACTGATTAACACTGAACCCTGTGGGAGTCTCACTGATTAACAGTGAACCCTATGGGAGTCTCACTGATTAACACTGAACCCTGTGGGAGTCTCACTGATTAACAATGAACCCTGTGGGAGTCTCACTGATTAACACTGAACCCTATGGGAGTCTCACTAATTAACACTGAACCCTGTGGGAGTCTCACTGATTAACACTGAACCCTATGGGAGTCTCACTGATTAACAATGAACCCTATGGGAGTGTCACTGATTAACACTGAACCCTGTGGGAGTCTCAATAATTAATACTGAACCCTATGGGAGTCTCACTGATTAACACTGAACCCTGTTGGAGTCTCACTGATTAACACTGAACCCTATGGGAGTCTCACAGATTAACGCTGAACCCTATGGGAGTCTCACTGATAAACAATTAACCCTATGGGAGTCTCACTGATTAACACTGAACTCGCTCACTGATTAACACTGAACCCTATGGGTGTCTCACTGATTAACACTGAACCCTGTGGGAGTCTCACTGATTAACAATGAACCCTGTGGGAGTCTCACTGATTAACACTGAACCCTATGGGAGTCTCACTGATTAACACCTGAAACCTATGGGAGTCTCACTGATTAACACTGAACCCTGTGGGAGTCTCACTGATTAACAATGAACCCTGTGGGAGTCTCACTGATTAACACTGAACCCTATGGGAGTCTCACTAATTAACACTGAACCCTGTGGGAGTCTCACTGATTAACACTGAACCCTATGGGAGTCTCACTGATTAACAATGAACCCTATGGGAGTGTCACTGATTAACACTGAACCCTGTGGGAGTCTCAATGATTAATACTGAACCCTATGGGAGTCTCACTGATTAACACTGAACCCTGTTGGAGTCTCACTGATTAACACTGAACCCTATGGGAGTCTCACAGATTAACGCTGAACCCTATGGGAGTCTCACTGATAAACAATGAACCCTATGGGAGTCTCACTGATTAACACTGAACTCGCTCACTGATTAACACTGAACCCTATGGGAGTCTCACTGATTAACACTGAACCCTATGGGAGTCTCCCTGATTAACACTGAACCCTGTGGGAGTCTCACTGATTAACACTGAACCCTGTGGGAGTCTCACTGATTAACAATGAACCCTATGGGAGTGTCACTGATTAACACTGAACCCTGTGGGAGTCTCACTGATTAACACTGAACCCTGTGCGAGTCTTACTGATTAACACTGATCCCTGTGGGAGTCTCGCTGATTAAAACTGAACCCTGTGGGAGTCTCACTGATTAACACTGAACCCTGTGGGATTCTCACTGCTTAACACTGAACCCTATGGGAGTCTCACTGATTAACACTGAACCCTGTGGGAGTCTCACTGATTAAGACTGTACCCTATGGGAGTCTCACTGATTAACACATGAACCCTATGGGAGTCTCACTGATTAACACTGAACCCTTTGGGAGTCTCACTGATTAACACTGAACCCTGTGGGAGTCTCACTGATTAACACTGAACCCTATGGGAGTCTCACTGATTAACACTGAACCCTGTGGGAGTCTCACTGATTAACAATGAACCCTGTGGGAGTCTCACTGATTAACACTGAACCCTATGGGAGTCTCACTAATTAACACTGAACCCTGTGGAAGTCTCACTGATTAACACTGAACCCTATGGGAGTCTCACTGATTAACAATGAACCCCATGGGAGTATCACTGATTAACACTGAACCCTGTGGGAGTCTCACTGGTTAACACTGAACCCTGTGAGAGTCTTACTGATTAACACCGAACCCTGTGGGAGTCTCACTGATTAACACTGAACCCTGCGGGAGTCTCACTGATTAACACTGAACCCTGTGGGATTCTCACTGCTTAACACTGAACCCTATGGGAGTCTCACTGATTAACACTGAACCCTGTGGGAGTCTCACTGATTAAGACTGTACCCTATGGGAGTCTCACTGATTAACAATGAACCCTATGGGAGTGTCACTGATTAACACTGAACCCTGTGGGAGTCTCACTGATTAACACTGAACCCTATGGGAGTCTCACTGATTAACACTGAACCCTATGGGAGTCTCACTGATTAACACTGAACCCTGTGGGAGTCTCACAGATTAACGCTGAACCCTATGGGAGTCTCACTGATAAACAATGAACCCTATGGGAGTCTCACTGATTAACACTGAACTCGCTCACTGATTAACACTGAACCCTATGGGTGTCTCACTGATTAACACTGAACCCTGTGGGAGTCTCACTGATTAACAATGAACCCTGTGGGAGTCTCACTGATTAACACTGAACCCTATGGGAGTCTCACTGATTAACAGTGAACCCTATGGGAGTCTCACTGATTACCACTGAACCCTGTGGGAGTCTCACTGATTAACAATGAACCCTGTGGGAGTCTCACTGATTAACACTGAACCCTATGGGAGTCTCACTAATTAACACTGAACCCTGTGGGAGTCTCACTGATTAACACTGAACCCTATGGGAGTCTCACTGATTAACACTGAACCCTATGGGAGTCTCACTGATTAACACTGAACCCTGTGGGAGTCTCAATGATTAATACTGAACCCTATGGGAGTCTCACTGATTAACACTGAACCCTGTTGGAGTCTCACTGATTAACACTAAACCCTATGGGAGTCTCACAGATTAACGCTGAACCCTATTGGAGTCTCACTGATAAACAATGAACCCTATGGGAGTCTCACTGATTAACACTGAACTCGCTCACTGATTAACACTGAACCCTATGGGAGTCTCACTGATTAACACTGAACCCTGTGGGAGTCTCACTGATTAACAATGAACCCTGTGGGAGTCTCACTGGTTAACACTGAACCCTATGGGAGTCTCGCTGATTAACACTGAACCGTGTGGGAGTCTCACTGATTAACACTGAACCCTGTGGGAGTCTCACTGATTAACAATGAACCCTATGGGAGTGTCACTGATTAACACTGAACCCTGTGGGATTCTCACTGATTAACACTGAACCCTATGGGAGTCTCACTGATTAACACTGAACCCTGTGGGATTCTCACTGCTTAACACTGAACCCTATGGGAGTCTCACTGATTAACACTGAACCCTGTTGGAGTCTCACTGATTAACACTGAACCCTATGGGAGTCTCACAGATTAACGCTGAACCCTATGGGAGTCTCACTGATAAACAATGAACCCTATGGGAGTCTCACTGATTAACACTGAACTCGCTCACTGATTAACACTGAACCCTATGGGAGTCTCACTGATTAACACTGAACCCTATGGGAGTCTCCCTGATTAACACTGAACCCTGTGGGAGTCTCACTGATTAACACTGAACCCTGTGGGAGTCTCACTGATTAACAATGAACCCTATGGGAGTGTCACTGATTAACACTGAACCCTGTGGGAGTCTCACTGATTAACACTGAACCCTGTGAGAGTCTTACTGATTAACACTGATCCCTGTGGGAGTCTCGCTGATTAAAACTGAACCCTGTGGGAGTCTCAATGATTAACACTGAACCCTGTGGGATTCTCACTGCTTAACACTGAACCCTATGGGAGTCTCACTGATTAACACTGAACCCTGTGGGAGTCTCACTGATTAAGACTGTACCCTATGGGAGTCTCACTGATTAACACATGAACCCTATGGGAGTCTCACTGATTAACACTGAACCCTGTGGGAGTCTCACTGATTAACACTGAACCCTGTGGGAGTCTCACTGATTAACACTGAACCCTATGGGAGTCTCACTGATTAACACTGAACCCTGTGGGAGTCTCACTGATTAACAATGAACCCTGTGGGAGTCTCACTGATTAACACTGAACCCTATGGGAGTCTCACTAATTAACACTGAACCCTGTGGAAGTCTCACTGATTAACACTGAACCCTATGGGAGTCTCACTGATTAACAATGAACCCCATGGGAGTATCACTGATTAACACTGAACCCTGTGGGAGTCTCACTGGTTAACACTGAACCCTGTGAGAGTCTTACTGATTAACACCGAACCCTGTGGGAGTCTCACTGATTAACACTGAACCCTGTGGGAGTCTCACTGATTAACACTGAACCCTGTGGGATTCTCACTGCTTAACACTGAACCCTATGGGAGTCTCACTGATTAACACTGAACCCTGTGGGAGTCTCACTGATTAAGACTGTACCCTATGGGAGTCTCACTGATTAACAATGAACCCTATGGGAGTGTCACTGATTAACACTGAACCCTGTGGGAGTCTCACTGATTAACACTGAACCCTATGGGAGTCTCACTGATTAACACTGAACCCTATGGGAGTCTCACTGATTAACACTGAACCCTGTGGGAGTCTCACAGATTAACGCTGAACCCTATGGGAGTCTCACTGATAAACAATGAACCCTATGGGAGTCTCACTGATTAACACTGAACTCGCCCACTGATTAACACTGAACCCTATGGGTGTCTCACTGATTAACACTGAACCCTGTGGGAGTCTCACTGATTAACAATGAACCCTGTGGGAGTCTCACTGATTAACACTGAACCCTATGGGAGTCTCACTGATTAACAGTGAACCCTATGGGAGTCTCACTGATTACCACTGAACCCTGTGGGAGTCTCACTGATTAACAATGAACCCTGTGGGAGTCTCACTGATTAACACTGAACCCTATGGGAGTCTCACTAATTAACACTGAACCCTGTGGGAGTCTCACTGATTAACACTGAACCCTATGGGAGTCTCACTGATTAACACTGAACCCTATGGGAGTCTCACTGATTAACACTGAACCCTGTGGGAGTCTCAATGATTAATACTGAACCCTATGGGAGTCTCACTGATTAACACTGAACCCTGTTGGAGTCTCACTGATTAACACTAAACCCTATGGGAGTCTCACAGATTAACGCTGAACCCTATTGGAGTCTCACTGATAAACAATGAACCCTATGGGAGTCTCACTGATTAACACTGAACTCGCTCACTGATTAACACTGAACCCTATGGGAGTCTCACTAATTAACACTGAACCCTGTGGGAGTCTCACTGATTAACAATGAACCCTGTGGGAGTCTCACTGGTTAACACTGAAACCTATGGGAGTCTCGCTGATTAACACTGAACCGTGTGGGAGTCTCACTGATTAACACTGAACCCTGTGGGAGTCTCACTGATTAACAATGAACCCTATGGGAGTGTCACTGATTAACACTGAACCCTGTGGGATTCTCACTGATTAACACTGAACCCTATGGGAGTCTCACTGATTAACACTGAACCCTGTGGGATTCTCACTGCTTAACACTGAACCCTATGGGAGTCTCACTGATTAACACTGAACTCTGTGGGAGTCTCGCTGATTAAAACTGAACCCTGTGGGAGTCTCACTGATTAACACTGAACCCTGTGGGATTCTCACTGCTTAACACTGAACCCTATGGGAGTCTCCCTGATTAACACTGAACCCTGTGGGAGTCTCACTGATTAAGACTGTACCCTATGGGAGTCTCACTGATTAACACATGAACCCTGTGGGAGTCTCACTGATTAACACTGAACCGTGTGGGAGTCTCACTGATTAACACTGAACCCTGTGGGAGTCTCACTGATTAACAGTGAACCCTATGGGAGTCTCACTGATTAACACTGAACCCTGTGGGAGTCTCACTGATTAACAATGAACCCTGTGGGAGTCTCACTGATTAACACTGAACCCTATGGGAGTCTCACTAATTAACACTGAACCCTGTGGGAGTCTCACTGATTAACACTGAACCCTATGGGAGTCTCACTGATTAACAATGAACCCTATGGGAGTGTCACTGATTAACACTGAACCCTGTGGGAGTCTCAATGATTAATACTGAACCCTATGGGAGTCTCACTGATTAACACTGAACCCTGTTGGAGTCTCACTGATAAACAATGAACCCTATGGGAGTCTCACTGATTAACACTGAACTCGCTCACTGATTAACACTGAACCCTATGGGTGTCTCACTGATTAACACTGAACCCTGTGGGAGTCTCACTGATTAACAATGAACCCTGTGGGAGTCTCACTGATTAACACTGAACCCTATGGGAGTCTCACTGATTAACACTGAACCCTATGGGAGTCTCACTGATTAACACTGAACCCTGTGGGAGTCTCACTGATTAACAATGAACCCTGTGGGAGTCTCACTGATTAACACTGAACCCTATGGGAGTCTCACTAATTAACACTGAACCCTGTGGGAGTCTCACTGATTAACACTGAACCCTATGGGAGTCTCACTGATTAACAATGAACCCTATGGGAGTGTCACTGATTAACACTGAACCCTGTGGGAGTCTCAATGATTAATACTGAACCCTATGGGAGTCTCACTGATTAACACTGAACCCTGTTGGAGTCTCACTGATTAACACTGAACCCTATGGGAGTCTCACAGATTAACGCTGAACCCTATGGGAGTCTCACTGATAAACAATTAACCCTATGGGAGTCTCACTGATTAACACTGAACTCGCTCACTGATTAACACTGAACCCTATGGGTGTCTCACTGATTAACACTGAACCCTGTGGGAGTCTCACTGATTAACAATGAACCCTGTGGGAGTCTCACTGATTAACACTGAACCCTATGGGAGTCTCCCTGATTAACACTGAACCCTGTGGGAGTCTCACTGATTAACACTGAACCCTATTGGAGTCTCACTGATTAACACTGAACCCTGTGGGAGTCTCAATGATTAATACTGAACCCTATGGGAGTCTCACTGATTAACACTGAACCCTGTTGGAGTCTCACTGATTAACACTAAACCCTATGGGAGTCTCACAGATTAACGCTGAACCCTATTGGAGTCTCACTGATAAACAATGAACCCTATGGGAGTCTCACTGATTAACACTGAACTCGCTCACTGATTAACACTGAACCCTATGGGAGTCTCACTGATTAACACTGAACCCTGTGGGAGTCTCACTGATTAACAATGAACCCTGTGGGAGTCTCACTGGTTAACACTGAACCCTATGGGAGTCTCGCTGATTAACACTGAACCGTGTGGGAGTCTCACTGATTAACACTGAACCCTGTGGGAGTCTCACTGATTAACAATGAACCCTATGGGAGTGTCACTGATTAACACTGAACCCTGTGGGATTCTCACTGATTAACACTGAACCCTATGGGAGTCTCACTGATTAACACTGAACCCTGTGGGATTCTCACTGCTTAACACTGAACCCTATGGGAGTCTCACTGATTAACACTGAACTCTGTGGGAGTCTCGCTGATTAAAACTGAACCCTGTGGGAGTCTCACTGATTAACACTGAACCCTGTGGGATTCTCACTGCTTAACACTGAACCCTATGGGAGTCTCACTGATTAACACTGAACCCTGTGGGAGTCTCACTGATTAAGACTGTACCCTATGGGAGTCTCACTGATTAACACATGAACCCTGTGGGAGTCTCACTGATTAACACTGAACCGTGTGGGAGTCTCACTGATTAACACTGAACCCTATGGGAGTCTCACTGATTAACAGTGAACCCTATGGGAGTCTCACTGATTAACACTGAACCCTGTGGGAGTCTCACTGATTAACAATGAACCCTGTGGGAGTCTCACTGATTAACACTGAACCCTATGGGAGTCTCACTAATTAACACTGAACCCTGTGGGAGTCTCACTGATTAACACTGAACCCTATGGGAGTCTCACTGATTAACAATGAACCCTATGGGAGTGTCACTGATTAACACTGAACCCTGTGGGAGTCTCAATGATTAATACTGAACCCTATGGGAGTCTCACTGATTAACACTGAACCCTGTTGGAGTCTCACTGATTAACACTGAACCCTATGGGAGTCTCACAGATTAACGCTGAACCCTATGGGAGTCTCACTGATAAACAATGAACCCTATGGGAGTCTCACTGATTAACACTGAACTCGCTCACTGATTAACACTGAACCCTATGGGTGTCTCACTGATTAACACTGAACCCTGTGGGAGTCTCACTGATTAACAATGAACCCTGTGGGAGTCTCACTGATTAACACTGAACCCTATGGGAGTCTCACTGATTAACACTGAACCCTATGGGAGTCTCACTGATTAACACTGAACCCTGTGGGAGTCTCACTGATTAACAATGAACCCTGTGGGAGTCTCACTGATTAACACTGAACCCTATGGGAGTCTCACTAATTAACACTGAACCCTGTGGGAGTCTCACTGATTAACACTGAACCCTATGGGAGTCTCACTGATTAACAATGAACCCTATGGGAGTGTCACTGATTAACACTGAACCCTGTGGGAGTCTCAATGATTAATACTGAACCCTATGGGAGTCTCACTGATTAACACTGAACCCTGTTGGAGTCTCACTGATTAACACTGAACCCTATGGGAGTCTCACAGATTAACGCTGAACCCTATGGGAGTCTCACTGATAAACAATGAACCCTATGGGAGTCTCACTGATTAACACTGAACTCGCTCACTGATTAACACTGAACCCTATGGGTGTCTCACTGATTAACACTGAACCCTGTGGGAGTCTCACTGATTAACAATGAACCCTGTGGGAGTCTCACTGATTAACACTGAACCCTATGGGAGTCTCCCTGATTAACACTGAACCCTGTGGGAGTCTCACTGATTAACACTGAACCCTGTGGGAGTCTCACTGATTAACAATGAACCCTATGGGAGTGTCACTGATTAACACTGAACCCTGTGGGAGTCTCACTGATTAACACTGAACCCTGTGAGAGTCTTACTGATTAACACTGATCCCTGTGGGAGTCTCGCTGATTAAAACTGAACCCTGTGGGAGTCTCACTGATTAACACTGAACCCTGTGGGATTCTCACTGCTTAACACTGAACCCTATGGGAGTCTCACTGATTAACACTGAACCCTGTGGGAGTCTCACTGATTAAGACTGTACCCTATGGGAGTCTCACTGATTAACACATGAACCCTATGGGAGTCTCACTGATTAACACTGAACCCTGTGGGAGTCTCACTGATTAACACTGAACCCTGTGGGAGTCTCACTGATTAACACTGAACCCTATGGGAGTCTCACTGATTAACACTGAACCCTATGGGAGTCTCACTGATTAACACATGAACCCTATGGGAGTCTCACTGATTAACACTGAACCCTGTGGGAGTCTCACTGATTAACACTGAACCCTGTGGGAGTCTCACTGATTAACACTGAACCCTATGGGAGTCTCACTGATTAACAATGAACCCTGTGGGAGTCTCACTGATTAACACTGAACCCTATGGGAGTCTCACTAATTAACACTGAACCCTGTGGAAGTCTCACTGATTAACACTGAACCCTATGGGAGTCTCACTGATTAACAATGAACCCCATGGGAGTATCACTGATTAACACTGAACCCTGTGGGAGTCTCACTGGTTAACACTGAACCCTGTGAGAGTCTTACTGATTAACACCGAACCCTGTGGGAGTCTCACTGATTAACACTGAACCCTGTGGGAGTCTCACTGATTAACACTGAACCCTGTGGGATTCTCACTGCTTAACACTGAACCCTATGGGAGTCTCACTGATTAACACTGAACCCTGTGGGAGTCTCACTGATTAAGACTGTACCCTATGGGAGTCTCACTGATTAACAATGAACCCTATGGGAGTGTCACTGATTAACACTGAACCCTGTGGGAGTCTCACTGATTAACACTGAACCCTATGGGAGTCTCACTGATTAACACTGAACCCTATGGGAGTCTCACTGATTAACACTGAACCCTGTGGGAGTCTCACAGATTAACGCTGAACCCTATGGGAGTCTCACTGATAAACAATGAACCCTATGGGAGTCTCACTGATTAACACTGAACTCGCTCACTGATTAACACTGAACCCTATGGGTGTCTCACTGATTAACACTGAACCCTGTGGGAGTCTCACTGATTAACAATGAACCCTGTGGGAGTCTCACTGATTAACACTGAACCCTATGGGAGTCTCACTGATTAACAGTGAACCCTATGGGAGTCTCACTGATTACCACTGAACCCTGTGGGAATCTCACTGATTAACAATGAACCCTGTGGGAGTCTCACTGATTAACACTGAACCCTATGGGAGTCTCACTAATTAACACTGAACCCTGTGGGATTCTCACTGATTAAAACTGAACCCTATGGGAGTCTCACAGATTAACAATGAACCCTATGGGAGTGTCACTGATTAACACTGAACCCTGTAGGAGTCTCAATGATTAATACTGAACCCTATGGGAGTCTCACTGATTAACACTGAACCCTGTTGGAGTCTCACTGATTAACACTGAACCCTATGGGAGTCTCACAGATTAACGCTGAACCCTATGGGAGTCTCACTGATAAACAATGAACCCTATGGGAGTCTCACTGATTAACACTGAACTCGCTCACTGATTAACACCGAACCCTATGGGTGTCTCACTGATTAACACTGAACCCTGTGGGAGTCTCACTGATTAACAATGAACCCTGTGGGAGTCTCACTGATTAACACTGAACCCTATGGGAGTCTCCCTGATTAACACTGAACCCTGTGGGAGTCTCACTGATTAACACTGAACCCTGTGGGAGTCTCACTGATTAACAATGAACCCTATGGGAGTGTCACTGATTAACACTGAACCCTGTGGGAGTCTCACTGATTAACACTGAACCCTGTGAGAGTCTTACTGATTAACACTGATCCCTGTGGGAGTCTCGCTGATTAAAACTGAACCCTGTGGGAGTCTCACTGATTAACACTGAACCCTGGGGGATTCTCACTGCTTAACACTGAACCCTATGGGAGTCTCACTGATTAACACTGAACCCTGTGGGAGTCTCACTGATTAAGACTGTACCCTATGGGAGTCTCACTGATTAACACATGAACCCTATGGGAGTCTCACTGATTAACACTGAACCCTGTGGGAGTCTCACTGATTAACACTGAACCCTGTGGGAGTCTCACTGATTAACACTGAACCCTATGGGAGTCTCAATGATTAACACTGAACCCTGTGGGAGTCTCACTGATTAACAATGAACCCTGTGGGAGTCTCACTGATTAACACTGAACCCTATGGGAGTCTCACTAATTAACACTGAACCCTGTGGAAGTCTCACTGATTAACACTGAACCCTATGGGAGTCTCACTGATTAACAATGAACCCCATGGGAGTATCACTGATTAACACTGAACCCTGTGGGAGTCTCACTGGTTAACACTGAACCCTGTGAGAGTCTTACTTATTAACACTGAACCCTGTGGGAGTCTCACTGATTAACACTGAACACTGTGGGAGTCTCACTGATTAACACTGAACCCTGTGGGATTCTCACTGCTTAACACTGAACCCTATGGGAGTCTAACTGATTAACTCTGAACCCTATGGGAGTCTGACTGATTAACACTGAACCCTATGGGAGTCTCACTGATTAACACTGAACCCTATGGGAGTCTCACTGATTAACACTGAACCCTGTGGGAGTCTCAATGATTAACACTGAACCCTATGGGAGTCTCAATGATTAACACTGAACCCTGTTGGAGTCTCACTGATTAACACTGAACCCTATGGGAGTCTCACAGATTAACGCTGAACCCTATGGGAGTCTCACTGATAAACAATTAACCCTATGGGAGTCTCACTGATTAACACTGAACCCTATGGGAGTCTCACTGATTAACACTGAACCCTGTGGGAGTCTCACTGATTAACAATGAACCCTGTGGGAGTCTCACTGATTAACACTGAACCCTATGGGAGTCTCACTGATAAACACTGAACCCTGTGGGAGTCTCACTGATTAACACTGAACCCTGTAGGAGTCTCACTGATTAACAATGAACCCTATGGGAGTGTCACTGATTAACACTGAACCCTGTGGGAGTCTCACTGATTAACACTGAACCCTGTGAGAGTCTTACTGATTAACACTGAACCCTGTGGGAGTCTCACTGATTAAAACTGAACCCTGTGGGAGTCTCACTGATTAACACTGAACCCTGTGGGATTCTCACTGCTTAACACTGATCCCTATGGGAGTCTCACTGATTAACACTGAACCCTGTGGGAGTCTCACTGATTAAGACTGTACCCTATGAGAGTTTCACTGATTAACCCTGAACCATATGGGAGTCTCACTGATTAACACTGAACCCTATGGTTGTCTCACTGATTAACACTGAACTCGCTCACTGATTAACACTGAACCCTATAAGAGTCTCACTGATTAACACTGAACCCTATGGGAGTTTCACTGATTAACAGAGCCCTGTGGGAGTCTCAGTGATTAACACTGAACCCTGAGGGAGTCTCACTGATTAACACTGAACACTTGGGAGTCTCACTGATTAACACTGAACACTGTGGGAGTCTCACTGATTAACACTGAACCCTGTGGGAGTCTCACTGATTAACACTGAACCCTATGGGAGTCTCACTGATTAACACTGAACCCTGTGGGAGTCTCACTGATTAACACTGAACCCTGTGAGAGTCTTACTGATTAACAATGAACCCTGTGGGAGTCTCACTGATTAACACTGAACCCTGTGGGAGTCTCACTGAATAACAATGAACCCTATGGGAGTGTCACTGATTAACACTGAACCCTGTGGGAGTCTCACTGATTAACACTGAACCCTGTGAGAGTCTTACTGATTAACACTGAACCCTGTGGGAGTCTCACTGATTAAAACTGAACCCTGTGGGAGTCTCACTGATTAACACTGAACCCTGTGGGATTCTCACTGCTTAACACTGAACCCTATGGGAGTCTCACTGATTAACACTGATCCCTGTGGGAGTCTCACTGATTAAGACTGTACCCTATGGGAGTTTCACTGATTAACTTTGAACCATATGGGAGTCTCACTGATTAACACTGAACCCTATGGGAGTCTCACTGATTAACACTGAACTCGCTCACTGATTAACACTGAACCCTATGGGAGTCTCACTGATTAACACTGGACCCTGTGGGAGTCTCACTGATTAACACTGAACCCTGTGGGAGTCTCACTGATTAACAATGAACCCTATGGGAGTGTCACTGATTAACACTGAACCCTGTGGGAGTCTCACTGATTAACACTGAACCCTGTGAGAGTCTTACTGATTAACACTGAACCCTGTGGGAGTCTCACTGATTAAAACTGAACCCTGTGGGAGTCTCACTGATTAACACTGAACCCTGTGGGATTCTCACTGCTTAACACTGATCCCTATGGGAGTCTCACTGATTAACACTGAACCCTGTGGGAGTCTCACTGATTAAGACTGTACCCTATGAGAGTTTCACTGATTAACCCTGAACCATATGGGAGTCTCACTGATTAACACTGAACCCTATGGTTGTCTCACTGATTAACACTGAACTCGCTCACTGATTAACACTGAACCCTATAAGAGTCTCACTGATTAACACTGAACCCTATGGGAGTTTCACTGATTAACAGAGCCCTGTGGGAGTCTCAGTGATTAACACTGAACCCTGAGGGAGTCTCACTGATTAACACTGAACACTGTGGGAGTCTCACTGATTAACACTGAACACTGTGGGAGTCTCACTGATTAACACTGAACCCTGTGGGAGTCTCACTGATTAACACTGAACCCTATGGGAGTCTCACTGATTAACACTGAACCCTGTGGGAGTCTCACTGATTAACACTGAACCCTGTGAGAGTCTTACTGATTAACAATGAACCCTGTGGGAGTCTCACTGATTAACACTGAACCCTGTGGGAGTCTCACTGAATAACAATGAACCCTATGGGAGTGTCACTGATTAACACTGAACCCTGTGGGAGTCTCACTGATTAACACTGAACCCTGTGAGAGTCTTACTGATTAACACTGAACCCTGTGGGAGTCTCACTGATTAAAACTGAACCCTGTGGGAGTCTCACTGATTAACACTGAACCCTGTGGGATTCTCACTGCTTAACACTGAACCCTATGGGAGTCTCACTGATTAACACTGATCCCTGTGGGAGTCTCACTGATTAAGACTGTACCCTATGGGAGTTTCACTGATTAACTCTGAACCATATGGGAGTCTCACTGATTAACACTGAACCCTATGGGAGTCTCACTGATTAACACTGAACTCGCTCACTGATTAACACTGAACCCTATGGGAGTCTCACTGATTAACACTGAACCCTATGGGAGTTTCACTGATTAACACTGAGACCTGTGGGAGTCTCACTGATTAACACTGAACCCTGTGGGAGTCTCACTGATTAACACTGAACCCTATGGGAGTCTAACTGATTAAGACTGTACCCTATGGGAGTCTCACTGATTAACTCTGAACCCTATGGGAGTCTCACTGATTAACACTGAACCCTATGGGAGTCTCACTGATTAACACTGAACCCTGTGGGAGTCTCAATGATTAACAGTGAACCCTGCGGGAGTCTCACTGATTAACACTGAACCCTGTGGGAGTCTCACTGATTAACATTGAACCCTGTGGGAGTCTCACTGATTACCACTGAACCCTATGGGAGTCTCACTGATTAACACTGAACCCTGTGGGAGTCTCACTGATTAACACTGAACCCTATGGGAGTCTCACTGATTAACACATGAACCCTGTGGGAGTCTCACTGATTAACACTGAACCCTGTGGGAGTCTCACTAATTAACACTAAACCCTGTGGGAGTCTCACTGATTAACACTGAACCCTGTGAGAGTCTTACTGATTAACACTGAACCCTGTGGGAGTCTCACTGATTAAAACTGAACCCTGTGGGAGTCTCACTGATTAACACTGAACCCTGTGGGATTCTCACTGCTTAACACTGAACCCTATGGGAGTCTCACTGATTAACACTGATCCCTGTGGGAGTCTCACTGATTAAGACTGTACCCTATGGGAGTTTCACTGATTAACTCTGAACCATATGGGAGTCTCACTGATTAACACTGAACCCTATGGGAGTCTCACTGATTAACACTGAACTCGCTCACTGATTAACACTGAACCCTATGGGAGTCTCACTGATTAACACTGAACCCTATGGGAGTTTCACTGATTAACACTGAGACCTGTGGGAGTCTCACTGATTAACACTGAACCCTGTGGGAGTCTCACTGATTAACACTGAACCCTATGGGAGTCTAACTGATTAAGACTGTACCCTATGGGAGTCTCACTGATTAACTCTGAACCCTATGGGAGTCTCACTGATTAACACTGAACCCTATGGGAGTCTCACTGATTAACACTGAACCCTGTGGGAGTCTCAATGATTAACAGTGAACCCTGCGGGAGTCTCACTGATTAACACTGAACCCTGTGGGAGTCTCACTGATTAACATTGAACCCTGTGGGAGTCTCACTGATTACCACTGAACCCTATGGGAGTCTCACTGATTAACACTGAACCCTGTGGGAGTCTCACTGATTAACACTGAACCCTATGGGAGTCTCACTGATTAACACATGAACCCTGTGGGAGTCTCACTGATTAACACTGAACCCTGTGGGAGTCTCACTGATTAACACTGAACCCTGTGGTAGTCTCACTGATTAACACTGAACACCATGGGAGTATCACTGATTAACACTGAACCCTGTGGTAGTCTCACTGATTAACAATGAACCCTGTGGGAGTCTCACTGATTAACAGTGAACCCTATGGGAGTCTCACTAATTAACACTAAACCCTGTGGGAGTCTCATTGATTAACACTGAACCCTGTGGGAGTCTCACTGATTAACAATGAACCCTATGGGAGTGTCACTGATTAACACTGAACCCTGTGGGAGTCTCACTGATTAACACTGAACCCTGTGAGAGTCTTACTGATTAACACTGAACCCTGTGGGAGTCTCACTGATTAACACTGAACCTTGTGGGAGTCTCACTGATTAACACTGAACCCTGTGGGATTCTCACTGCTTAACACTGAACCCTATGGGAGTCTCACTGATTAACACTGAACCCTGTGGGAGTCTCACTGATTAAGACTGTACCCTATGGGAGTCTCACTGATTAACTCTGAACCCTATGGGAGTCTCACTGATTAACACTGAACCCTATGGGAGTCTCACTGATTAACACTGAACCCTATGGGAGTCTCAGTGATTAACACTGAACCCTATGGGAGTCTCACTGATTAACACTGAACCCTGTGGGAGTCTCAATGATTAATACTGAACCCGATGGGAGTCTCACTGATTAACACTGAACCCTGTTGGAGTCTCACTGATTAACACTGAACCCTATGGGAGTCTCACAGATTAACGCTGAACCCTATGGGAGTCTCACTGATAAACAATGAACCCTATGGGAGTCTCACTGATTAACACTGATCCCTGTGGGAGTCTCACTGATTAAGACTGTACCCTATGGGAGTTTCACTGATTAACTCTGAACCATATGGGAGTCTCACTGATTAACACTGAACCCTATGGTAGTCTCACTGATTAACACTGAACTCGCTCACTGATTAACACTGAACCCTATGGGAGTCTCACTGATTAACACTGAACCCTATGGGAGTTTCACTGATTAACACTGAGACCTGTGGGAGTCTCACTGATTAACACTGAACCCTGTGGGAGTCTCACTGATTAACACTGAACCCTATGGGAGTCTAACTGATTAAGACTGTACCCTATGGGAGTCTCACTGATTAACTCTGAACCCTATGGGAGTCTCACTGATTAACACTGAACCCTATGGGAGTCTCACTGATTAACACTGAACCCTGTGGGAGTCTCAATGATTAACAGTGAACCCTGCGGGAGTCTCACTGATTAACACTGAACCCTGTGGGAGTCTCACTGATTAACATTGAACCCTGTGGGAGTCTCACTGATAACCACTGAACCCTATGGGAGTCTCACTGATTAACACTGAACCCTGTGGGAGTCTCACTGATTAACACTGAACCCTATGGGAGTCTCACTGATTAACACATGAACCCTGTGGGAGTCTCACTGATTAACACTGAACCCTGTGGGAGTCTCACTGATTAACACTGAACCCTGTGGTAGTCTCACTGATTAACACTGAACACCATGGGAGTATCACTGATTAACACTGAACCCTGTGGTAGTCTCACTGATTAACAATGAACCCTGTGGGAGTCTCACTGATTAACAGTGAACCCTATGGGAGTCTCACTAATTAACACTAAACCCTGTGGGAGTCTCATTGATTAACACTGAACCCTGTGGGAGTCTCACTGATTAACAATGAACCCTATGGGAGTGTCACTGATTAACACTGAACCCTGTGGGAGTCTCACTGATTAACACTGAACCCTGTGAGAGTCTTACTGATTAACACTGAACCCTGTGGGAGTCTCACTGATTAACACTGAACCTTGTGGGAGTCTCACTGATTAACACTGAACCCTGTGGGATTCTCACTGCTTAACACTGAACCCTATGGGAGTCTCACTGATTAACACTGAACCCTGTGGGAGTCTCACTGATTAAGACTGTACCCTATGGGAGTCTCACTGATTAACTCTGAACCCTATGGGAGTCTCACTGATTAACACTGAACCCTATGGGAGTCTCACTGATTAACACTGAACCCTATGGGAGTCTCACTGATTAACACTGAACCCTATGGGAGTCTCACTGATTAACACTGAACCCTGTGGGAGTCTCAATGATTAATACTGAACCCTATGGGAGTCTCACTGATTAACACTGAACCCTGTTGGAGTCTCACTGATTAACACTGAACCCTATGGGAGTCTCACAGATTAACGCTGAACCCTATGGGAGTCTCACTGATAAACAATGAACCCTATGGGAGTCTCACTGATTAACACTGAACTCGCTCACTGATTAACACTGAACCCTATGGGAGTCTCACTGATTAACACTGAACCCTGTGGGAGTCTCACTGATTAACAATGAACCCTGTGGGAGTCTCACTGGTTAACACTGAACCCTATGGGAGTCTCGCTGATTAACACTGAACCGTGTGGGAGTCTCACTGATTAACACTGAACCCTGTGGGAGTCTCACTGATTAACACTGAACACCATGGGAGTATCACTGATTAACACTGAACCCTGTGGTAGTCTCACTGATTAACAATGAACCCTGTGGGAGTCTCACTGATTAACAGTGAACCCTATGGGAGTCTCACTAATTAACACTAAACCCTGTGGGAGTCTCATTGATTAACATTGAACCCTGTGGGAGTCTCACTGATTAACAATGAACCCTATGGGAGTCTCACTGATTAACACTGAACCCTGTGGGAGTCTCACTGATTAACACTGAACCCTGTGAGAGTCTTACTGATTAACACTGAACCCTGTGGGAGTCTCACTGATTAACACTGAACCTTGTGGGAGTCTCACTGATTAACACTGAACCCTGTGGGATTCTCACTGCTTAACACTGAACCCTATGGGAGTCTCACTGATTAACACTGAACCCTGTGGGAGTCTCACTGATTAACACTGAACCCTGTGGGAGTCTCACTGATTAACAGTGAACCCTATGGGAGTCTCACTAATTAACACTAAACCCTGTGGGAGTCTCATTGATTAACACTGAACCCTGTGGGAGTCTCACTGATTAACAATGAACCCTATGGGAGTGTCACTGATTAACACTGAACCCTGTGGGAGTCTCACTGATTAACACTGAACCCTGTGAGAGTCTTACTGATTAACACTGAACCCTGTGGGAGTCTCACTGATTAACACTGAACCTTGTGGGAGTCTCACTGATTAACACTGAACCCTGTGGGATTCTCACTGCTTAACACTGAACCCTATGGGAGTCTCACTGATTAACACTGAACCCTGTGGGAGTCTCACTGATTAAGACTGTACCCTATGGGAGTCTCACTGATTAACTCTGAACCCTATGGGAGTCTCACTGATTAACACTGAACCCTATGGGAGTCTCACTGATTAACACTGAACCCTATGGGAGTCTCACTGATTAACACTGAACCCTATGGGAGTCTCACTGATTAACACTGAACCCTGTGGGAGTCTCAATGATTAATACTGAACCCTATGGGAGTCTCACTGATTAACACTGAACCCTGTTGGAGTCTCACTGATTAACACTGAACCCTATGGGAGTCTCACAGATTAACGCTGAACCCTATGGGAGTCTCACTGATAAACAATGAACCCTATGGGAGTCTCACTGATTAACACTGAACTCGCTCACTGATTAACACTGAACCCTATGGGAGTCTCACTGATTAACACTGAACCCTGTGGGAGTCTCACTGATTAACAATGAACCCTGTGGGAGTCTCACTGGTTAACACTGAACCCTATGGGAGTCTCGCTGATTAACACTGAACCGTGTGGGAGTCTCACTGATTAAGACTGAACCCTGTGGGAGTCTCACTGATTAACACTGAACACCATGGGAGTATCACTGATTAACACTGAACCCTGTGGTAGTCTCACTGATTAACAATGAACCCTGTGGGAGTCTCACTGATTAACAGTGAACCCTATGGGAGTCTCACTAATTAACACTAAACCCTGTGGGAGTCTCATTGATTAACACTGAACCCTGTGGGAGTCTCACTGATTAACAATGAACCCTATGGGAGTGTCACTGATTAACACTGAACCCTGTGGGAGTCTCACTGATTAACACTGAACCCTGTGAGAGTCTTACTGATTAACACTGAACCCTGTGGGAGTCTCACTGATTAACACTGAACCTTGTGGGAGTCTCACTGATTAACACTGAACCCTGTGGGATTCTCACTGCTTAACACTGAACCCTATGGGAGTCTCACTGATTAACACTGAACCCTGTGGGAGTCTCACTGATTAACACTGAACCCTATGGGAGTCTCACTGATTAACACTGAACTCGCTCACTGATTAACACTGAACCCTATGGGAGTCTCACTGATTAACACTGAACCCTATGGGAGTTTCACTGATTAACACTGAGACCTGTTGGAGTCTCACTGATTAACACTGAACCCTGTGGGAGTCTCACTGATTAACACTGAACCCTATGGGAGTCTAACTGATTAAGACTGTACCCTATGGGAGTCTCACTGATTAACTCTGAACCCTATGGGAGTCTCACTGATTAACACTGAACCCTATGGGAGTCTCACTGATTAACACTGAACCCTGTGGGAGTCTCAATGATTAACAGTGAACCCTGCGGGAGTCTCACTGATTAACACTGAACCCTGTGGGAGTCTCACTGATTAACATTGAACCCTGTGGGAGTCTCACTGATTACCACTGAACCCTATGGGAGTCTCACTGATTAACACTGAACCCTGTGGGAGTCTCACTGATTAACACTGAACCCTATGGGAGTCTCACTGATTAAGACTGTACCCTATGGGAGTCTCACTGATTAACTCTGAACCCTATGGGAGTCTCACTGATTAACACTGAACCCTATGGGAGTCTCACTGATTAAGACTGAACCCTGTGGGAGTCTCAATGATTAACAGTGAACCCTGCGGGAGTCTCACTGATTAACACTGAACCCTGTGGGAGTCTCACTGATTAACATTGAACCCTGTGGGAGTCTCACTGATTACCACTGAACCCTATGGGAGTCTCACTGATTAACACTGAACCCTGTGGGAGTCTCACTGATTAACACTGAACCCTATGGGAGTCTCACTGATTAACACATGAACCCTGTGGGAGCCTCACTGATTAACACTGAACCCTGTGGGAGTCTCACTGATTAACACTGAACCCTGTGGTAGTCTCACTGATTAACACTGAACACCATGGGAGTATCACTGATTAACACTGAACCCTGTGGTAGTCTCACTGATTAACAATGAACCCTGTGGGAGTCTCACTGATTAACAGTGAACCCTATGGGAGTCTCACTAATTAACACTAAACCCTGTGGGAGTCTCATTGATTAACACTGAACCCTGTGGGAGTCTCACTGATTAACAATGAACCCTATGGGAGTGTCACTGATTAACACTGAACCCTGTGGGAGTCTCACTGATTAACACTGAACCCTGTGAGAGTCTTACTGATTAACACTGAACCCTGTGGGAGTCTCACTGATTAACACTGAACCTTGTGGGAGTCTCACTGATTAACACTGAACCCTGTGGGATTCTCACTGCTTAACACTGAACCCTATGGGAGTCTCACTGATTAACACTGAACCCTGTGGGAGTCTCACTGATTAAGACTGTACCCTATGGGAGTCTCACTGATTAACTCTGAACCCTATGGGAGTCTCACTGATTAACACTGAACCCTATGGGAGTCTCACTGATTAACACTGAACCCTATGGGAGTCTCACTGATTAACACTGAACCCTATGGGAGTCTCACTGATTAACACTGAACCCTGTGGGAGTCTCAATGATTAATACTGAACCCTATGGGAGTCTCACTGATTAACACTGAACCCTGTTGGAGTCTCACTGATTAACACTGAACCCTATGGGAGTCTCACAGATTAACGCTGAACCCTATGGGAGTCTCACTGATAAACAATGAACCCTATGGGAGTCTCACTGATTAACACTGAACTCGCTCACTGATTAACACTGAACCCTATGGGAGTCTCACTGATTAACACTGAACCCTGTGGGAGTCTCACTGATTAACAATGAACCCTGTGGGAGTCTCACTGGTTAACACTGAACCCTATGGGAGTCTCGCTGATTAACACTGAACCGTGTGGGAGTCTCACTGATTAACACTGAACCCTGTGGGAGTCTCACTGATTAACACTGAACACCATGGGAGTATCACTGATTAACACTGAACCCTGTGGTAGTCTCACTGATTAACAATGAACCCTGTGGGAGTCTCACTGATTAACAGTGAACCCTATGGGAGTCTCACTAATTAACACTAAACCCTGTGGGAGTCTCATTGATTAACACTGAACCCTGTGGGAGTCTCACTGATTAACAATGAACCCTATGGGAGTGTCACTGATTAACACTGAACCCTGTGGGAGTCTCACTGATTAACACTGAACCCTGTGAGAGTCTTACTGATTAACACTGAACCCTGTGGGAGTCTCACTGATTAACACTGAACCTTGTGGGAGTCTCACTGATTAACACTGAACCCTGTGGGATTCTCACTGCTTAACACTGAACCCTATGGGAGTCTCACTGATTAACACTGAACCCTGTGGGAGTCTCACTGATTAAGACTGTACCCTATGGGAGTCTCACTGATTAACTCTGAACCCTATGGGAGTCTCACTGATTAACACTGAACCCTATGGGAGTCTCACTGATTAACACTGAACCCTATGGGAGTCTCACTGATTAACACTGAACCCTATGGGAGTCTCACTGATTAACACTGAACCCTGTGGGAGTCTCAATGATTAATACTGAACCCTATGGGAGTCTCACTGATTAACACTGAACCCTGTTGGAGTCTCACTGATTAACACTGAACCCTATGGGAGTCTCACAGATTAACGCTGAACCCTATGGGAGTCTCACTGATAAACAATGAACCCTATGGGAGTCTCACTGATTAACACTGATCCCTGTGGGAGTCTCACTGATTAAGACTGTACCCTATGGGAGTTTCACTGATTAACTCTGAACCATATGGGAGTCTCACTGATTAACACTGAACCCTATGGGAGTCTCACTGATTAACACTGAACTCGCTCACTGATTAACACTGAACCCTATGGGAGTCTCACTGATTAACACTGAACCCTATGGGAGTTTCACTGATTAACACTGAGACCTGTGGGAGTCTCACTGATTAAGACTGAACCCTGTGGGAGTCTCACTGATTAACACTGAACCCTATGGGAGTCTAACTGATTAAGACTGTACCCTATGGGAGTCTCACTGATTAACTCTGAACCCTATGGGAGTCTCACTGATTAACACTGAACCCTATGGGAGTCTCACTGATTAACACTGAACCCTGTGGGAGTCTCAATGATTAACAGTGAACCCTGCGGGAGTCTCACTGATTAACACTGAACCCTGTGGGAGTCTCACTGATTAACATTGAACCCTGTGGGAGTCTCACTGATTACCACTGAACCCTATGGGAGTCTCACTGATTAACACTGAACCCTGTGGGAGTCTCACTGATTAACACTGAACCCTATGGGAGTCTCACTGATTAACACATGAACCCTGTGGGAGTCTCACTGATTAACACTGAACCCTGTGGGAGTCTCACTGATTAACACTGAACCCTGTGGTAGTCTCACTGATTAACACTGAACACCATGGGAGTATCACTGATTAACACTGAACCCTGTGGTAGTCTCACTGATTAACAATGAACCCTGTGGGAGTCTCACTGATTAACAGTGAACCCTATGGGAGTCTCACTAATTAACACTAAACCCTGTGGGAGTCTCATTGATTAACACTGAACCCTGTGGGAGTCTCACTGATTAACAATGAACCCTATGGGAGTGTCACTGATTAACACTGAACCCTGTGGGAGTCTCACTGATTAACACTGAACCCTGTGAGAGTCTTACTGATTAACACTGAACCCTGTGGGAGTCTCACTGATTAACACTGAACCTTGTGGGAGTCTCACTGATTAACACTGAACCCTGTGGGATTCTCACTGCTTAACACTGAACCCTATGGGAGTCTCACTGATTAACACTGAACCCTGTGGGAGTCTCACTGATTAAGACTGTACCCTATGGGAGTCTCACTGATTAACTCTGAACCCTATGGGAGTCTCACTGATTAACACTGAACCCTATGGGAGTCTCACTGATTAACACTGAACCCTATGGGAGTCTCACTGATTAACACTGAACCCTATGGGAGTCTCACTGATTAACACTGAACCCTGTGGGAGTCTCAATGATTAATACTGAACCCTATGGGAGTCTCACTGATTAACACTGAACCCTGTTGGAGTCTCACTGATTAACACCGAACCCTATGGGAGTCTCACAGATTAACGCTGAACCCTATGGGAGTCTCACTGATAAACAATGAACCCTATGTGAGTCTCACTGATTAACACTGAACTCGCTCACTGATTAACACTGAACCCTATGGGAGTCTCACTGATTAACACTGAACCCTGTGGGAGTCTCACTGATTAACAATGAACCCTGTGGGAGTCTCACTGGTTAACACTGAACCCTATGGGAGTCTCGCTGATTAACACTGAACCGTGTGGGAGTCTCACTGATTAACACTGAACCCTGTGGGAGTCTCACTGATTAACACTGAACACCATGGGAGTATCACTGATTAACACTGAACCCTGTGGTAGTCTCACTGATTAACAATGAACCCTGTGGGAGTCTCACTGATTAACAGTGAACCCTATGGGAGTCTCACTAATTAACACTAAACCCTGTGGGAGTCTCATTGATTAACACTGAACCCTGTGGGAGTCTCACTGATTAACAATGAACCCTATGGGAGTGTCACTGATTAACACTGAACCCTGTGGGAGTCTCACTGATTAACACTGAACCCTGTGAGAGTCTTACTGATTAACACTGAACCCTGTGGGAGTCTCACTGATTAACACTGAACCTTGTGGGAGTCTCACTGATTAACACTGAACCCTGTGGGATTCTCACTGCTTAACACTGAACCCTATGGGAGTCTCACTGATTAACACTGAACCCTGTGGGAGTCTCACTGATTAAGACTGTACCCTATGGGAGTCTCACTGATTAACTCTGAACCCTATGGGAGTCTCACTGATTAACACTGAACCCTATGGGAGTCTCACTGATTAACACTGAACCCTATGGGAGTCTCACTGATTAACACTGAACCCTATGGGAGTCTCACTGATTAACACTGAACCCTGTGGGAGTCTCAATGATTAATACTGAACCCTATGGGAGTCTCACTGATTAACACTGAACCCTGTTGGAGTCTCACTGATTAACACTGAACCCTATGGGAGTCTCACAGATTAACGCTGAACCCTATGGGAGTCTCACTGATAAACAATGAACCCTATGGGAGTCTCACTGATTAACACTGATCCCTGTGGGAGTCTCACTGATTAAGACTGTACCCTATGGGAGTTTCACTGATTAACTCTGAACCATATGGGAGTCTCACTGATTAACACTGAACCCTATGGGAGTCTCACTGATTAACACTGAACTCGCTCACTGATTAACACTGAACCCTATGGGAGTCTCACTGATTAACACTGAACCCTATGGGAGTTTCACTGATTAACACTGAGACCTGTGGGAGTCTCACTGATTAACACTGAACCCTGTGGGAGTCTCACTGATTAACACTGAACCCTATGGGAGTCTAACTGATTAAGACTGTACCCTATGGGAGTCTCACTGATTAACTCTGAACCCTATGGGAGTCTCACTGATTAACACTGAACCCTATGGGAGTCTCACTGATTAACACTGAACCCTGTGGGAGTCTCAATGATTAACAGTGAACCCTGCGGGAGTCTCACTGATTAACACTGAACCCTGTGGGAGTCTCACTGATTAACATTGAACCCTGTGGGAGTCTCACTGATTACCACTGAACCCTATGGGAGTCTCACTGATTAACACTGAACCCTGTGGGAGTCTCACTGATTAACACTGAACCCTATGGGAGTCTCACTGATTAACACATGAACCCTGTGGGAGTCTCACTGATTAACACTGAACCCTGTGGGAGTCTCACTGATTAACACTGAACCCTGTGGTAGTCTCACTGATTAACACTGAACACCATGGGAGTATCACTGATTAACACTGAACCCTGTGGTAGTCTCACTGATTAACAATGAACCCTGTGGGAGTCTCACTGATTAACAGTGAACCCTATGGGAGTCTCACTAATTAACACTAAACCCTGTGGGAGTCTCATTGATTAACACTGAACCCTGTGGGAGTCTCACTGATTAACAATGAACCCTATGGGAGTGTCACTGATTAACACTGAACCCTGTGGGAGTCTCACTGATTAACACTGAACCCTGTGAGAGTCTTACTGATTAACACTGAACCCTGTGGGAGTCTCACTGATTAACACTGAACCTTGTGGGAGTCTCACTGATTAACACTGAACCCTGTGGGATTCTCACTGCTTAACACTGAACCCTATGAGAGTCTCACTGATTAACACTGAACCCTGTGGGAGTCTCACTGATTAAGACTGTACCCTATGGGAGTCTCACTGATTAACTCTGAACCCTATGGGAGTCTCACTGATTAACACTGAACCCTATGGGAGTCTCACTGATTAACACTGAACCCTATGGGAGTCTCACTGATTAACACTGAACCCTATGGGAGTCTCACTGATTAACACTGAACCCTGTGGGAGTCTCAATGATTAATACTGAACCCTATGGGAGTCTCACTGATTAACACTGAACCCCGTTGGAGTCTCACTGATTAACACTGAACCCTATGGGAGTCTCACAGATTAACGCTGAACCCTATGGGAGTCTCACTGATAAACAATGAACCCTATGGGAGTCTCACTGATTAACACTGAACTCGCTCACTGATTAACACTGAACCCTATGGGAGTCTGACTGATTAACACTGAACCCTGTGGGAGTCTCACTGATTAACAATGAACCCTGTGGGAGTCTCACTGGTTAACACTGAACCCTATGGGAGTCTCGCTGATTAACACTGAACCGTGTGGGAGTCTCACTGATTAACACTGAACCCTGTGGGAGTCTCACTGATTAAGACTGTACCCTATGAGAGTTTCACTGATTAACTCTGAACCATATGGGAGTCTCACTGATTAACACTGAACCCTATGGTTGTCTCACTGATTAACACTGAACTCGCTCACTGATTAACACTGAACCCTATAAGAGTCTCACTGATTAACACTGAACCCTATGGGAGTTTCACTGATTAACAGAGCCCTGTGGGAGTCTCAGTGATTAACACTGAACCCTGAGGGAGTCTCACTGATTAACACTGAACACTGTGGGAGTCTCACTGATTAACACTGAACACTGTGGGAGTCTCACTGATTAACACTGAACCCTGTGGGAGTCTCACTGATTAACACTGAACCCTATGGGAGTCTCACTGATTAACACTGAACCCTGTGAGAGTCTCACTGATTAACACTGAACCCTGTGAGAGTCTTACTGATTAACACTGAACCCTGTGGGAGTCTCACTGATTAACAGTGAACCCTATGGGAGTCTCACTAATTAACACTGAACCCTGAGGGAGTCTCATTGATTAACACTGAACCCTGTGGGAGTCTCACTGATTAACAATGAACCCTATGGGAGTGTCACTGATTAACACTGAACCCTGTGGGAGTCTCACTGATTAACACTGAACCCTGTGAGAGTCTTACTGATTAACACTGAACCCTGTGGGAGTCTCACTGATTAACACTGAACCTTGTGGGAGTCTCACTGATTAACACTGAACCCTGTGGGATTCTCACTGCTTAACACTGAACCCTATGGGAGTCTCACTGATTAACACTGAACCCTGTGGGAGTCTCACTGATTAAGACTGTACCCTATGGGAGTCTCACTGATTAACTCTGAACCCTATGGGAGTCTCACTGATTAACACTGAACCCTATGGGAGTCTCACTGATTAACACTGAACCCTATGGGAGTCTCACTGATTAACACTGAACCCTATGGGAGTCTCACTGATTAACACTGAACCCTGTGGGAGTCTCAATGATTAATACTGAACCCTATGGGAGTCTCACTGATTAACACTGAACCCTGTTGGAGTCTCACTGATTAACACTGAACCCTATGGGAGTCTCACAGATTAACGCTGAACCCTATGGGAGTCTCACTGATAAACAATGAACCCTATGGGAGTCTCACTGATTAACACTGAACTCGCTCACTGATTAACACTGAACCCTATGGGAGTCTGACTGATTAACACTGAACCCAGTGGGAGTCTCACTGATTAACAATGAACCCTGTGGGAGTCTCACTGGTTAACACTGAACCCTATGGGAGTCTCGCTGATTAACACTGAACCGTGTGGGAGTCTCACTGATTAACACTGAACCCTGTGGGAGTCTCACTGATTAAGACTGTACCCTATGAGAGTTTCACTGATTAACTCTGAACCATATGGGAGTCTCACTGATTAACACTGAACCCTATGGTTGTCTCACTGATTAACACTGAACTCGCTCACTGATTAACACTGAACCCTATAAGAGTCTCACTGATTAACACTGAACCCTATGGGAGTTTCACTGATTAACAGAGCCCTGTGGGAGTCTCAGTGATTAACACTGAACCCTGAGGGAGTCTCACTGATTAACACTGAACACTGTGGGAGTCTCACTGATTAACACTGAACACTGTGGGAGTCTCACTGATTAACACTGAACCCTGTGGGAGTCTCACTGATTAACACTGAACCCTATGGGAGTCTCACTGATTAACACTGAACCCTGTGGGAGTCTCACTGATTAACACTGAACCCTGTGAGAGTCTTACTGATTAACAATGCACCCTGTGGGAGTATCACTGATTAACACTGAACCCTGTGGGAGTCTCACTGAATAACAATGAACCCTATGGGAGTGTCACTGATTAACACTGAACCCTGTGGGAGTCTCACTGATTAACACTGAACCCTGTGAGAGTCTTACTGATTAACACTGAACCCTGTGGGAGTCTCACTGATTAAAACTGAACCCTGTGGGAGTCTCACTGATTAACACTGAACCCTGTGGGATTCTCACTGCTTAACACTGAACCCTATGGGAGTCTCACTGATTAACACTGATCCCTGTGGGAGTCTCACTGATTAAGACTGTACCCTATGGGAGTTTCACTGATTAACTCTGAACCATATGGGAGTCTCACTGATTAACA
The DNA here is from genome assembly GCF_048934315.1 of Petromyzon marinus. Lineage (NCBI taxonomy): Eukaryota > Metazoa > Chordata > Hyperoartia > Petromyzontiformes > Petromyzontidae > Petromyzon > Petromyzon marinus. The sequence continues at coordinate 1,582,364 of NW_027423113.1, forward strand.
CTGAACCCTATGGGAGTCTCACTGATTAACACTGAACTCGCTCACTGATTAACGCTGAACCCTATGGGAGTCTCACTGATTAACACTGAACCCTATGGGAGTTTCACTGATTAACACTGAGACCTGTGGGAGTCTAACTGATTAAGACTGTACCCTATGGGAGTCTCACTGATTAACTCTGAACCCTATGGGAGTCTCACTGATTAACACTGAACCCTATGGGAGTCTCACTGATTAACACTGAACCCTGTGGGAGTCTCAATGATTAACACTGAACCCTGCGGGAGTCTCACTGATTAACACTGAACCCTGTGGGAGTCTCACTGATTAACATTGAACCCTGTGGGAGTCTCACTGATTACCACTGAACCCTATGGGAGTCTCACTGATTAACACTGAACCCTGTGGGAGTCTCACTGATTAACACTGAACCCTATGGGAGTCTCACTGATTAACACATGAACCCTGTGGGAGTCTCACTGATTAACACTGAACCCTGTGGGAGTCTCACTGATTAACACTGAACCCTGTGGTAGTCTCACTGATTAACACTGAACACCATGGGAGTATCACTGATTAACACTGAACCCTGTGGTAGTCTCACTGATTAACAATGAACCCTTTGGGAGTTTCACTGATTAACACTGAACCCTATGGGAGTCTCACTAATTAACACTGAACCCTGTGGGAGTCTCATTGATTAACACTGAACCCTGTGGGAGTCTCACTGATTAACAATGAACCCTATGGGAGTGTCACTGATTAACACTGAACCCTGTGGGAGTCTCACTGATTAACACTGAACCCTGTGAGAGTCTTACTGATTAACACTGAACCCTGTGGGAGTCTCACTGATTAACACTGAACCTTGTGGGAGTCTCACTGATTAACACTGAACCCTGTGGGATTCTCACTGCTTAACACTGAACCCTATGGGAGTCTCACTGATTAACACTGAACCCTGTGGGAGTCTCACTGATTAAGACTGTACCCTGTGGGAGTCTCACTGATTACCACTGAACCCTATGGGAGTCTCACTGATTAACACTGAACCCTGTGGGAGTCTCACTGATTAACACTGAACCCTATGGGAGTCTCACTGATTAACACATGAACCCTGTGGGAGTCTCACTGATTAACACTGAACCCTGTGGGAGTCTCACTGATTAACACTGAACCCTGTGGGAGTCTCACTGATTACCACTGAACCCTATGGGAGTCTCACTGATTAACACTGAACCCTGTGGGAGTCTCACTGATTAACACTGAACCCTATGGGAGTCTCACTGATTAACACATGAACCCTGTGGGAGTCTCACTGATTAACACTGAACCCTGTGGGAGTCTCACTGATTAACACTGAACCCTGTGGTAGTCTCACTGATTAACACTGAACACCATGGGAGTATCACTGATTAACACTGAACCCTGTGGTAGTCTCACTGATTAACAATGAACCCTGTGGGAGTCTCACCGATTAACACGGAACCCTATGGGAGTCTCACTAATTAACACTGAACCCTGTGGGAGTCTCATTGATTAACACTGAACCCTGTGGGAGTCTCACTGATTAACAATGAACCCTATGGGAGTGTCACTGATTAACACTGAACCCTGTGGGAGTCTCACTGATTAACACTGAACCCTGTGAGAGTCTTACTGATTAACACTGAACCCTGTGGGAGTCTCACTGATTAACACTGAACCTTGTGGGAGTCTCACTGATTAACACTGAACCCTGTGGGATTCTCACTGCTTAACACTGAACCCTATGGGAGTCTCACTGATTAACACTGAACCCTGTGGGAGTCTCACTGATTAAGACTGTACCCTATGGGAGTCTCACTGATTAACTCTGAACCCTATGGGAGTCTCACTGATTAACACTGAACCCTATGGGAGTCTCACTGATTAACACTGAACCCTATGGGAGTCTCACTGATTAACACTGAACCCTGTGGGAGTCTCAATGATTAATACTGAACCCTATGGGAGTCTCACTGATTAACACTGAACCCTGTTGGAGTCTCACTGATTAACACTGAACCCTATGGGAGTCTCACAGATTAACGCTGAACCCTATGGGAGTCTCACTGATAAACAATGAACCCTATGGGAGTCTCACTGATTAACACTGAACTCGCTCACTGATTAACACTGAACCCTATGGGAGTCTCACTGATTAACACTGAACCCTGTGGGAGTCTCACTGATTAACAATGAACCCTGTGGGAGTCTCACTGGTTAACACTGAACCCTATGGGAGTCTCGCTGATTAAAACTGAACCGTGTGGGAGTCTCACTGATTAACACTGAACCCTGTGGGAGTCTCACTGATTAAGACTGTACCCTATGAGAGTTTCACTGATTAACTCTGAACCATATGGGAGTCTCACTTATTAACACTGAACCCTATGGTTGTCTCACTGATTAACACTGAACTCGCTCACTGATTAACACTGAACCCTATAAGAGTCTCACTGATTAACACTGAACCCTATGGGAGTTTCACTGATTAACAGAGCCCTGTGGGAGTCTCAGTGATTAACACTGAACCCTGAGGGAGTCTCAATGATTAACACTGAACACTGTGGGAGTCTCACTGATTAACACTGAACACTGTGGGAGTCTCACTGATTAACACTGAACCCTGTGGGAGTCTCACTGATTAACACTGAACCCTATGGGAGTCTCACTAATTAACACTGAACCCTGTGGGAGTCTCATTGATTAACACTGAACCCTGTGGGAGTCTCACTGATTAACAATGAACCCTATGGGAGTGTCACTGATTAACACTGAACCCTGTGGGAGTCTCACTGATTAACACTGAACCCTGAGAGAGTCTTACTGATTAACACTGAACCCTGTGGGAGTCTCACTGATTAACACTGAACCTTGTGGGAGTCTCACTGATTAACACTGAACCCTGTGGGATTCTCACTGCTTAACACTGAACCCTATGGGAGTCTCACTGATTAACACTGAACCCTGTGGGAGTCTCACTGATTAAGACTGTACCCTATGGGAGTCTCACTGATTAACACTGAACCCTATGGGAGTCTCACTGATTAACACTGAACCCTGTGGGAGTCTCAATGATTAACACTGAACCCTGCGGGAGTCTCACTGATTAACACTGAACCCTGTGGGAGTCTCACTGATTAACATTGAACCCTGTGGGAGTCTCACTGATTACCACTGAACCCTATGGGAGTCTCACTGATTAACACTGAACCCTGTGGGAGTCTCACTGATTAACACTGAACCCTATGGGAGTCTCACTGATTAACACATGAACCCTGTGGGAGTCTCACTGATTAACACTGAACCCTGTGGGAGTCTCACTGATTAACACTGAACCCTGTGGTAGTCTCACTGATTAACACTGAACACCATGGGAGTATCACTGATTAACACTGAACCCTGTGGTAGTCTCACTGATTAACAATGAACCCTTTGGGAGTTTCACTGATTAACACTGAACCCTATGGGAGTCTCACTAATTAACACTGAACCCTGTGGGAGTCTCATTGATTAACACTGAACCCTGTGGGAGTCTCACTGATTAACAATGAACCCTATGGGAGTGTCACTGATTAACACTGAACCCTGTGGGAGTCTCACTGATTAACACTGAACCCTATGGGAGTCTCACTGATTAACACATGAACCCTGTGGGAGTCTCACTGATTAACACTGAACCCTGTGGGAGTCTCACTGATTAACACTGAACCCTGTGGTAGTCTCACTGATTAACACTGAACACCATGGGAGTATCACTGATTAACACTGAACCCTGTGGTAGTCTCACTGATTAACAATGAACCCTTTGGGAGTTTCACTGATTAACACTGAACCCTATGGGAGTCTCACTAATTAACACTGAACCCTGTGGGAGTCTCACTGATTAAGACTGTACCCTATGGGAGTCTCACTGATTAACTCTGAACCCTATGGGAGTCTCACTGATTAACACTGAACCCTATGGGAGTCTCACTGATTAACACTGAACCCTATGGGAGTCTCACTGATTAACACTGAACCCTGTGGGAGTCTCAATGATTAATACTGAACCCTATGGGAGTCTCACTGATTAACACTGAACCCTGTTGGAGTCTCACTGATTAACACTGAACCCTATGGGAGTCTCACAGATTAACGCTGAACCCTATGGGAGTCTCACTGATAAACAATGAACCCTATGGGAGTCTCACTGATTAACACTGAACTCGCTCACTGATTAACACTGAACCCTATGGGAGTCTCACTGATTAACACTGAACCCTGTGGGAGTCTCAATGATTAATACTGAACCCTATGGGAGTCTCACTGATTAACACTGAACCCTGTTGGAGTCTCACTGATTAACACTGAACCCTATGGGAGTCTCACAGATTAACGCTGAACCCTGTGGGAGTCTCACTGATTAACAATGAACCCTGTGGGAGTCTCACTGGTTAACACTGAACCCTATGGGAGTCTCGCTGATTAAAACTGAACCGTGTGGGAGTCTCACTGATTAACACTGAACCCTGTGGGAGTCTCACTGATTAAGACTGTACCCTATGAGAGTTTCACTGATTAACTCTGAACCATATGGGAGTCTCACTGATTAACACTGAACCCTATGGTTGTCTCACTGATTAACACTGAACTCGCTCACTGATTAACACTGAACCCTATGGGAGTTTCACTGATTAACAGAGCCCTGTGGGAGTCTCAGTGATTAACACTGAACCCTGAGGGAGTCTCACTGATTAACACTGAACACTGTGGGAGTCTCACTGATTAACACTGAACACTGTGGGAGTCTCACTGATTAACACTGAACCCTGTGGGAGTCTCACTGATTAACACTGAACCCTATGGGAGTCTCACTAATTAACACTGAACCCTGTGGGAGTCTCATTGATTAACACTGAACCCTGTGGGAGTCTCACTGATTAACAATGAACCCTATGGGAGTGTCACTGATTAACACTGAACCCTGTGGGAGTCTCACTGATTAACACTGAACCCTGTGAGAGTCTTACTGATTAACACTGAACCCTGTGGGAGTCTCACTGATTAACACTGAACCTTGTGGGAGTCTCACTGATTAACACTGAACCCTGTGGGATTCTCACTGCTTAACACTGAACCCTATGGGAGTCTCACTGATTAACACTGAACCCTGTGGGAGTCTCACTGATTAAGACTGTACCCTATGGGAGTCTCACTGATTAACACTGAACCCTATGGGAGTCTCACTGATTAACACTGAACCCTGTGGGAGTCTCAATGATTAACACTGAACCCTGCGGGAGTCTCACTGATTAACACTGAACCCTGTGGGAGTCTCACTGATTAACATTGAACCCTGTGGGAGTCTCACTGATTACCACTGAACCCTATGGGAGTCTCACTGATTAACACTGAACCCTGTGGGTGTCTCACTGATTAACACTGAACCCTATGGGAGTCTCACTGATTAACACATGAACCCTGTGGGAGTCTCACTGATTAACACTGAACCCTGTGGGAGTCTCACTGATTAACACTGAACCCTGTGGTAGTCTCACTGATTAACACTGAACACCATGGGAGTATCACTGATTAACACTGAACCCTGTGGTAGTCTCACTGATTAACAATGAACCCTTTGGGAGTTTCACTGATTAACACTGAACCCTATGGGAGTCTCACTAATTAACACTGAACCCTGTGGGAGTCTCATTGATTAACACTGAACCCTGTGGGAGTCTCACTGATTAACAATGAACCCTATGGGAGTGTCACTGATTAACACTGAACCCTGTGGGAGTCTCACTGATTAACACTGAACCTTGTGGGAGTCTCACTGATTAACACTGAACCCTGTGGGATTCTCACTGCTTAACACTGAACCCTATGGGAGTCTCACTGATTAACACTGAACCCTGTGGGAGTCTCACTGATTAAGACTGTACCCTGTGGGAGTCTCACTGATTACCACTGAACCCTATGGGAGTCTCACTGATTAACACTGAACCCTGTGGGAGTCTCACTGATTAACACTGAACCCTATGGGAGTCTCACTGATTAACACATGAACCCTGTGGGAGTCTCACTGATTAACACTGAACCCTGTGGGAGTCTCACTGATTACCACTGAACCCTATGGGAGTCTCACTGATTAACACTGAACCCTGTGGGAGTCTCACTGATTAACACTGAACCCTATGGGAGTCTCACTGATTAACACATGAACCCTGTGGGAGTCTCACTGATTAACACTGAACCCTGTGGGAGTCTCACTGATTAACACTGAACCCTGTGGTAGTCTCACTGATTAACACTGAACACCAAGGGAGTCTCACTGATTAACAATGAACCCTGTGGGAGTCTCACTGATTAACACTGAACCCTATGGGAGTCTCACTAATTAACACTGAACCCTGTGGGAGTCTCATTGATTAACACTGAACCCTGTGGGAGTCTCACTGATTAACAATGAACCCTATGGGAGTGTCACTGATTAACACTGAACCCTGTGGGAGTCTCACTGATTAACACTGAACCCTGTGAGAGTCTTACTGATTAACACTGAACCCTGTGGGAGTCTCACTGATTAACACTGAACCTTGTGGGAGTCTCACTGATTAACACTGAACCCTGTGGGATTCTCACTGCTTAACACTGAACCCTATGGGAGTCTCACTGATTAACACTGAACCCTGTGGGAGTCTCACTGATTAAGACTGTACCCTATGGGAGTCTCACTGATTAACTCTGAACCCTATGGGAGTCTCACTGATTAACACTGAACCCTATGGGAGTCTCACTGATTAACACTGAACCCTATGGGAGTCTCACTGATTAACACTGAACCCTGTGGGAGTCTCAATGATTAATACTGAACCCTATGGGAGTCTCACTGATTAACACTGAACCCTGTTGGAGTCTCACTGATTAACACTGAACCCTATGGGAGTCTCACAGATTAACGCTGAACCCTATGGGAGTCTCACTGATAAACAATGAACCCTATGGGAGTCTCACTGATTAACACTGAACTCGCTCACTGATTAACACTGAACCCTATGGGAGTCTCACTGATTAACACTTAACCCTGTGGGAGTCTCACTGATTAACAATGAACCCTGTGGGAGTCTCACTGGTTAACACTGAACCCTATGGGAGTCTCGCTGATTAAAACTGAACCGTGTGGGAGTCTCACTGATTAACACTGAACCCTGTGGGAGTCTCACTGATTAAGACTGTACCCTATGAGAGTTTCACTGATTAACTCTGAACCATATGGGAGTCTCACTGATTAACACTGAACCCTATGGTTGTCTCACTGATTAACACTGAACTCGCTCACTGATTAACACTGAACCCTATAAGAGTTTCACTGATTAACACTGAACCCTATGGGAGTTTCACTGATTAACAGAGCCCTGTGGGAGTCTCAGTGATTAACACTGAACCCTGAGGGAGTCTCACTGATTAACACTGAACACTGTGGGAGTCTCACTGATTAACACTGAACACTGTGGGAGTTCTCACTGATTAACACTGAACCCTGTGGGAGTCTCACTGATTAACACTGAACCCTATGGGAGTCTCACTAATTAACACTGAACCCTGTGGGAGTCTCATTGATTAACACTGAACCCTGTGGGAGTCTCACTGATTAACAATGAACCCTATGGGAGTGTCACTGATTAACACTGAACCCTGTGGGAGTCTCACTGATTAACACTGAACCCTGTGAGAGTCTTACTGATTAACACTGAACCCTGTGGGAGTCTCACTGATTAACACTGAACCCTGTGGTAGTCTCACTGATTAACACTGAACACCAAGGGAGTCTCACTGATTAACAATGAACCCTGTGGGAGTCTCACTGATTAACACTGAACCCTATGGGAGTCTCACTAATTAACACTGAACCCTGTGGGAGTCTCATTGATTAACACTGAACCCTGTGGGAGTCTCACTGATTAACAATGAACCCTATGGGAGTGTCACTGATTAACACTGAACCCTGTGGGAGTCTCACTGATTAACACTGAACCCTGTGAGAGTCTTACTGATTAACACTGAACCCTGTGGGAGTCTCACTGATTAACACTGAACCTTGTGGGAGTCTCACTGATTAACACTGAACCCTGTGGGATTCTCACTGCTTAACACTGAACCCTATGGGAGTCTCACTGATTAACACTGAACCCTGTGGGAGTCTCACTGATTAAGACTGTACCCTATGGGAGTCTCACTGATTAACTCTGAACCCTATGGGAGTCTCACTGATTAACACTGAACCCTATGGGAGTCTCACTGATTAACACTGAACCCTATGGGAGTCTCACTGATTAACACTGAACCCTGTGGGAGTCTCAATGATTAATACTGAACCCTATGGGAGTCTCACTGATTAACACTGAACCCTGTTGGAGTCTCACTGATTAACACTGAACCCTATGGGAGTCTCACAGATTAACGCTGAACCCTATGGGAGTCTCACTGATAAACAATGAACCCTATGGGAGTCTCACTGATTAACACTGAACTCGCTCACTGATTAACACTGAACCCTATGGGAGTCTCACTGATTAACACTTAACCCTGTGGGAGTCTCACTGATTAACAATGAACCCTGTGGGAGTCTCACTGGTTAACACTGAACCCTATGGGAGTCTCGCTGATTAAAACTGAACCGTGTGGGAGTCTCACTGATTAACACTGAACCCTGTGGGAGTCTCACTGATTAAGACTGTACCCTATGAGAGTTTCACTGATTAACTCTGAACCATATGGGAGTCTCACTGATTAACACTGAACCCTATGGTTGTCTCACTGATTAACACTGAACTCGCTCACTGATTAACACTGAACCCGATAAGAGTTTCACTGATTAACACTGAACCCTATGGGAGTTTCACTGATTAACAGAGCCCTGTGGGAGTCTCAGTGATTAACACTGAACCCTGAGGGAGTCTCACTGATTAACACTGAACACTGTGGGAGTCTCACTGATTAACACTGAACACTGTGGGAGTTCTCACTGATTAACACTGAACCCTGTGGGAGTCTCACTGATTAACACTGAACCCTATGGGAGTCTCACTAATTAACACTGAACCCTGTGGGAGTCTCATTGATTAACACTGAACCCTGTGGGAGTCTCACTGATTAACAATGAACCCTATGGGAGTGTCACTGATTAACACTGAACCCTGTGGGAGTCTCACTGATTAACACTGAACCCTGTGAGAGTCTTACTGATTAACACTGAACCCTGTGGGAGTCTCACTGATTAACACTGAACCTTGTGGGAGTCTCACTGATTAACACTGAACCCTGTGGGATTCTCACTGCTTAACACTGAACCCTATGGGAGTCTCACTGATTAACACTGAACCCTGTGGGAGTCTCACTGATTAAGACTGTACCCTATGGGAGTCTCACTGATTAACTCTGAACCCTATGGGAGTCTCACTGATTAACACTGAACCCTATGGGAGTCTCACTGATTAACACTGAACCCTATGGGAGTCTCACTGATTAACACTGAACCCTATGGGAGTCTCACTGATTAACACTGAACCCTGTGGGAGTCTCAATGATTAATACTGAACCCTATGGGAGTCTCACTGATTAACACTGAACCCTGTTGGAGTCTCACTGATTAACACTGAACCCTATGGGAGTCTCACAGATTAACGCTAAACCCTATGGGAGTCTCACTGATAAACAATGAACCCTATGGGAGTCTCACTGATTAACACTGAACTCGCTCACTGATTAACACTGAACCCTATGGGAGTCTCACTGATTAACACTGAACCCTGTGGGAGTCTCACTGATTAACAATGAACCCTTTGGGAGTCTCACTGGTTAACACTGAACCCTATGGGAGTCTCGCTGATTAACACTGAACCGTGTGGGAGTCTCACTGATTAACACTGAACCCTGTGGGAGTCTCACTGATTAAGACTGTACCCTATGAGAGTTTCACTGATTAACTCTGAACCATATGGGAGTCTAACTGATTAACACTGAACCCTATGGTTGTCTCACTGATTAACACTGAACTTGCTCACTGATTAACACTGAACCCTATAAGAGTCTCACTGATTAACACTGAACCCTATGGGAGTTTCACTGATTAACAGAGCCCTGTGGGAGTCTCAGTGATTAACACTGAACCCTGAGGGAGTCTCACTGATTAACACTGAACACTGTGGGAGTCTCACTGATTAACACTGAACACTGTGGGAGTCTCACTGATTAACACTGAACCCTGTGGGAGTCTCACTGATTAACAGTGAACCCTATGGGAGTCTCACTGATTAACACTGAACCCTGTGGGAGTCTCACTGATTAACACTGAACCCTGTGAGAGTCTTACTGATTAACAATGCACCCTGTGGGAGTCTCACTGATTAACACTGAACCCTGTGGGAGTCTCACTGAATAACAATGAACCCTATGGGAGTGTCACTGATTAACACTGAACCCTGTGGGAGTCTCACTGATTAACACTGTACCCTGTGAGAGTCTTACTGATTAACACTGAACCCTGTGGGAGTCTCACTGATTAACACTGAACCTTGTGGGAGTCTCACTGATTAACACTGAACCCTGTGGGATTCTCACTGCTTAACACTGAACCCTATGGGAGTCTCACTGATTAACACTGAACCCTGTGGGAGTCTCACTGATTAAGACTGTACCCTATGGGAGTCTCACTGATTAACTCTGAACCCTATGGGAGTCTCACTGATTAACACTGAACCCTATGGGAGTCTCACTGATTAACACTGAACCCTATGGGAGTCTCACTGATTAACACTGAACCCTATGGGAGTCTCACTGATTAACACTGAACCCTGTGGGAGTCTCAATGATTAATACTGAACCCTATGGGAGTCTCACTGATTAACACTGAACCCTGTTGGAGTCTCACTGATTAACACTGAACCCTATGGGAGTCTCACAGATTAACGCTGAACCCTATGGGAGTCTCACTGATAAACAATGAACCCTATGGGAGTCTCACTGATTAACACTGAACTCGCTCACTGATTAACACTGAACCCTATGGGAGTCTCACTGATTAACACTGAACCCTGTGGGAGTCTCACTGATTAACAATGAACCCTGTGGGAGTCTCACTTGTTAACACTGAACCCTATGGGAGTCTCGCTGATTAACACTGAACCGTGTGGGAGTCTCACTGATTAACACTGAACCCTGTGGGAGTCTCACTGATTAAGACTGTACCCTATGAGAGTTTCACTGATTAACTCTGAACCATATGGGAGTCTCACTGATTAACACTGAACCCTATGGTTGTCTCACTGATTAACACTGAACTCGCTCACTGATTAACACTGAACCCTATAAGAGTCTCACTGATTAACACTGAACCCTATGGGAGTTTCACTGATTAACAGAGCCCTGTGGGAGTCTCAGTGATTAACACTGAACCCTGAGGGAGTCTCACTGATTAACACTGAACACTGTGGGAGTCTCACTGATTAACACTGAACACTGTGGGAGTCTCACTGATTAACACTGAACCCTGTGGGAGTCTCACTGATTAACACTGAACCCTATGGGAGTCTCACTGATTAACACTGAACCCTGTGGGAGTCTCACTGATTAACACTGAACCCTGTGAGAGTCTTACTGATTAACAATGCACCCTGTGGGAGTCTCACTGATTAACACTGAACCCTGTGGGAGTCTCACTGAATAACAATGAACCCTATGGGAGTGTCACTGATTAACACTGAACCCTGTGGGAGTCTCACTGATTAACACTGTACCCTGTGAGAGTCTTACTGATTAACACTGAACCCTGTGGGAGTCTCACTGATTAACACTGAACCTTGTGGGAGTCTCACTGATTAACACTGAACCCTGTGGGATTCTCACTGCTTAACACTGAACCCTATGGGAGTCTCACTGATTAACACTGAACCCTGTGGGAGTCTCACTGATTAAGACTGTACCCTATGGGAGTCTCACTGATTAACTCTGAACCCTATGGGAGTCTCACTGATTAACACTGAACCCTATGGGAGTCTCACTGATTAACACTGAACCCTATGGGAGTCTCACTGATTAACACTGAACCCTATGGGAGTCTCACTGATTAACACTGAACCCTGTGGGAGTCTCAATGATTAATACTGAACCCTATGGGAGTCTCACTGATTAACACTGAACCCTGTTGGAGTCTCACTGATTAACACTGAACCCTATGGGAGTCTCACAGATTAACGCTGAACCCTATGGGAGTCTCACTGATAAACAATGAACCCTATGGGAGTCTCACTGATTAACACTGAACTCGCTCACTGATTAACACTGAACCCTATGGGAGTCTCACTGATTAACACTGAACCCTGTGGGAGTCTCACTGATTAACAATGAACCCTGTGGGAGTCTCACTGGTTAACACTGAACCCTATGGGAGTCTCGCTGATTAACACTGAACCGTGTGGGAGTCTCACTGATTAACACTGAACCCTGTGGGAGTCTCACTGATTAAGACTGTACCCTATGAGAGTTTCACTGATTAACTCTGAACCATATGGGAGTCTCACTGATTAACACTGAACCCTATGGTTGTCTCACTGATTAACACTGAACTCGCTCACTGATTAACACTGAACCCTATAAGAGTCTCACTGATTAACACTGAACCCTATGGGAGTTTCACTGATTAACAGAGCCCTGTGGGAGTCTCAGTGATTAACACTGAACCCTGAGGGAGTCTCACTGATTAACACTGAACACTGTGGGAGTCTCACTGATTAACACTGAACACTGTGGGAGTCTCACTGATTAACACTGAACCCTGTGGGAGTCTCACTGATTAACACTGAACACTATGGGAGTCTCACTGATTAACACTGAACCCTGTGGGAGTCTCACTGATTAACACTGAACCCTGTGAGAGTCTTACTGATTAACAATGCACCCTGTGGGAGTCTCACTGATTAACACTGAACCCTGTGGGAGTCTCACTGAATAACAATGAACCCTATGGGAGTGTCACTGATTAACACTGAACCCTGTGGGAGTCTCACTGATTAACACTGAACCCTGTGAGAGTCTTACTGATTAACACTGAACCCTGTGGGAGTCTCACTGATTAAAACTGAACCCTGTGGGAGTCTCACTGATTAACACTGTACCCTGTGGGATTCTCACTGCTTAACACTGAACCCTATGGGAGTCTCACTGATTAACACTGATCCCTGTGGGAGTCTCACTGATTAAGACTGTACCCTATGGGAGTTTCACTGATTAACTCTGAACCATATGGGAGTCTCACTGATTAACACTGAACCCTATGGGAGTCTCACTGATTAACACTGAACTCGCTCACTGATTAACACTGAACCCTATGGGAGTCTCACTGATTAACACTGAACCCTATGGGAGTTTCACTGATTAACACTGAGACCTGTGGGAGTCTCACTGATTAACACTGAACCCTGTGGGAGTCTCACTGATTAACACTGAACCCTATGGGAGTCTAACTGATTAAGACTGTACCCTATGGGAGTCTCACTGATTAACTCTGAACCCTATGGGAGTCTCACTGATTAACACTGAACCCTATGGGAGTCTCACTGATTAACACTGAACCCTGTGGGAGTCTCAATGATTAACACTGAACCCTGCGGGAGTCTCACTGATTAACACTGAACCCTGTGGGAGTCTCACTGATTAACATTGAACCCTGTGGGAGGCTCACTGATTACCACTGAACCCTATGGGAGTCTCACTGATTAACACTGAACCCTGTGGGAGTCTCACTGATTAACACTGAACCCTATGGGAGTCTCAATGATTAACACATGAACCCTGTGGGAGTCTCACTGATTAACACTGAACCCTGTGGGAGTCTCACTGATTAACACTGAACCCTGTGGTAGTCTCACTGATTAACACTGAACACCATGGGAGTCTCACTGATTAACACTGAACCCTGTGGTAGTCTCACTGATTAACAATGAACCCTGTGGGAGTCTCACTGATTAACACTGAACCCTATGGGAGTCTCACTAATTAACACTGAACCCTGTGGGAGTCTCATTGATTAACACTGAACCCTGTGGGAGTCTCACTGATTAACAATGAACCCTATGGGAGTGTCACTGATTAACACTGAACCCTGTGGGAGTCTCACTGATTAACACTGAACCCTGTGAGAGTCTTACTGATTAACACTGAACCCTGTGGGAGTCTCATTGATTAACACTGAACCTTGTGGGAGTCTCACTGATTAACACTGAACCCTGTGGGATTCTCACTGCTTAACACTGAACCCTATGGGAGTCTCACTGATTAACACTGAACCCTGTGGGAGACTCACTGATTAAGACTGTACCCTATGGGAGTCTCACTGATTAACTCTGAACCCTATGGGAGTCTCACTGATTAACACTGAACCCTATGGGAGTCTCACTGATTAACACTGAACCCTATGGGAGTCTCACTGATTAACACTGAACCCTATGGGAGTCTCACTGATTAACACTGAACCCTGTGGGAGTCTCAATGATTAATACTGAACCCTATGGGAATCTCACTGATTAACACTGAACCCTGTTGGAGTCTCACTGATTAACACTGAACCCTATGGGAGTCTCACAGATTAACGCTGAACCCTATGGGAGTCTCACTGATAAACAATGAACCCTATGGGAGTCTCACTGATTAACACTGAACTTGCTCACTGATTAACACTGAACCCTATGGGAGTCTCACTGATTAACACTGAACCTTGTGGGAGTCTCACTGATTAACAATGAACCCTGTGGGAGTCTCACTGGTTAACACTGAACCCTATGGGAGTCTCGCTGATTAACACTGAACCGTGTGGGAGTCTCACTGATTAACACTGAACCCTGTGGGAGTCTCACTGATTAACAATGAACCCTATGGGAGTGTCACTGATTAACACTGAACCCTATGGGAGTCTCACTGATTAACACTGAACTCGCTCACTGATTAACACTGAACCCTATGGGAGTCTCACTGATTAACACTGAACCCTATGGGAGTTTCACTGATTAACACTGAGCCCTGTGGGAGTCTCACTGATTAACACTGAACCCTCTGGGAGTCTCACTGATTAACACTGAACCCTATGGGAGTCTAACTGATTAAGACTGTACCCTATGGGAGTCTCACTGATTAACTCTGAACCCTATGGGAGCCTCACTGATTAACACTGAACCCTATGGGAGTCTCACTGATTAACACTGAACCCTGTGGGAGTCTCAATGATTAACACTGAACCCTGCGGGAGTCTCACTGATTAACACTGAACCCTGTGGGAGTGTCACTGATTAACATTGAACCCTGTGGGAGTCTCACTGATTACCCCTGAACCCTATGGGAGTCTCACTGATTAACACTGAACCCTGTGGGAGTCTCACTGATTAACACTGAACCCTATGGGAGTCTCACTGATTAACACATGAACCCTGTGGGAGTCTCACTGATTAACACTGAACCCTGTGGGAGTCTCACTGATTAACACTGAACCCTGTGGTAGTCTCACTGATTAACATTGAACACTATGGGAGTCTCACTGATTAACACTGAACCCTGTGGTAGTCTCACTGATTAACAATGAACCCTGTGGGAGTCTCACTGATTAACACTGAACCCTATGGGAGTCTCACTAATTAACACTGAACCCTGTGGGAGTCTCATTGATTAACACTGAACCCTGTGGGAGTCTCACTGATTAACAATGAACCCTATGGGAGTGTCACTGATTAACACTGAACCCTGTGGGAGTCTCACTGATTAACACTGAACCCTGTGAGAGTCTTACTGATTAACACTGAACCCTGTGGGAGTCTCACTGATTAACACTGAACCTTGTGGGAGTCTCACTGATTAACACTGAACCCTGTGGGATTCTCACTGCTTAACACTGAACCCTATGGGAGTCTCACTGATTAACACTGAACCCTGTGGGAGTCTCACTGATTAAGACTGTACCCTATGGGAGTCTCACTGATTAACTCTGAACCCTATGGGAGTCTCACTGATTAACACTGAACCCTATGGGAGTCTCACTGATTAACACTGAACCCTATGGGAGTCTCACTGATTAACACTGAACCCTGTGGGAGTCTCAATGATTAATACTGAACCCTATGGGAGTCTCACTGATTAACACTGAACCCTGTTGGAGTCTCACTGATTAACACTGAACCCTATGGGAGTCTCACAGATTAACGCTGAACCCTATGGGAGTCTCACTGATAAGCAATGAACCCTATGGGAGTCTCACTGATTAACACTGAACTCGCTCACTGATTAACACTGAACCCTATGGGAGTCTCACTGATTAACACTGAACTCGCTCACTGATTAACACTGAACCCTATGGGAGTCTCACTGATTAACACTGAACCCTGTGGGAGTCTCACTGATTAACAATGAACCCTGTGGGAGTCTCACTGGTTAACACTGAACCCTATGGGAGTCTCGCTGATTAACACTGAACCGTGTGGGAGCCTCACTGATTAACACTGAACCCTGTGGGAGTCTCACTGATTAACAATGAACCCTATGGGAGTGTCACTGATTAACACTGAACCCTGTGGGAGTCTCACTGATTAACACTGAACCCTGTGAGAGTCTTACTGATTAACACTGAACCCTGTGGGAGTCTCACTGATTAACACTGAACCCTGTGAGAGTCTTACTGATTAACACTGAACCCTGTGGGAGTCTCGCTGATTAAAACTGAACCCTGTGGGAGTCTCACTGATTAACACTGAACCCTGTGGGATTCTCACTGCTTAACACTGAACCCTATGGGAGTCTCACTGATTAACACTGAACCCTGTGGGAGTCTCACTGATTAAGACTGTACCCTATGGGAGTCTCACTGATTAACACATGAACCCTGTGGGAGTCTCACTGATTAACACTGAACCCTGTGGGAGTCTCACTGATTAACACTGAACCCTGTGGGAGTCTCACTGATTAACAGTGAACCCTATGGGAGTCTCACTGATTAACACTGAACCCTGTGGGAGTCTCACTGATTAACAATGAACCCTGTGGGAGTCTCACTGATTAACACTGAACCCTATGGGAGTCTCACTAATTAGCACTGAACCCTGTGGGAGTCTCACTGATTAACACTGAACCCTATGGGAGTCTCACTGATTAACAATGAACCCTATGGGAGAGTCACTGATTAACACTAAACCCTGTGGGAGTCTCAATGATTAATACTGAACCCTATGGGAGTCTCAGTGATTAACACTGAACCCTGTTGGAGTCTCACTGATTAACACTGAACCCTATGGGAGTCTCACAGATTAACGCTGAACCCTATGGGAGTCTCACTGATAAACAATGAACCCTATGGGAGTCTCACTGATTAACACTGAACTCGCTCACTGATTAACACTGAACCCTATGGGTGTCTCACTGATTAACACTGAACCCTGTGGGAGTCTCACTGATTAACACTGAACCCTATGGGAGTCTCACTGATTAACACTGAACCTTGTGGGAGTCTCACTGATTAACAATGAACCCTGTGGGAGTCTCACTGGTTAACACTGAACCCTATGGGAGTCTCGCTGATTAACACTGAACAGTGTGGGAGTCTCACTGATTAACACTGAACCCTGTGGGAGTCTCACTGATTAACAATGAACCCTATGGGAGTGTCACTGATTAACACTGAACCCTATGGGAGTCTCACTGATTAACACTGAACTCGCTCACTGATTAACACTGAACCCTATGGGAGTCTCACTGATTAACACTGAACCCTATGGGAGTTTCACTGATTAACACTGAGCCCTGTGGGAGTCTCACTGATTAACACTGAACCCTCTGGGAGTCTCACTGATTAACACTGAACCCTATGGGAGTCTAACTGATTAAGACTGTACCCTATGGGAGTCTCACTGATTAACTCTGAACCCTATGGGAGTCTCACTGATTAACACTGAACCCTATGGGAGTCTCACTGATTAACACTGAACCCTGTGGGAGTCTCAATGATTAACACTGAACCCTGCGGGAGTCTCACTGATTAACACTGAACCCTGTGGGAGTCTCACTGATTAACATTGAACCCTGTGGGAGTCTCACTGATTACCCCTGAACCCTATGGGAGTCTCACTGATTAACACTGAACCCTGTGGGAGTCTCACTGATTAACACTGAACCCTATGGGAGTCTCACTGATTAACACATGAACCCTGTGGGAGTCTCACTGATTAACACTGAACCCTGTGGGAGTCTCACTGATTAGCACTGAACCCTGTGGTAGTCTCACTGATTAACATTGAACACTATGGGAGTCTCACTGATTAACACTGAACCCTGTGGTAGTCTCACTGATTAACAATGAACCCTGTGGGAGTCTCACTGATTAACACTGAACCCTATGGGAGTCTCACTAATTAACACTGAACCCTGTGGGAGTCTCATTGATTAACACTGAACCCTGTGGGAGTCTCACTGATTAACAATGAACCCTATGGGAGTGTCACTGATTAACACTGAACCCTGTGGGAGTCTCACTGATTAACACTGAACCCTGTGAGAGTCTTACTGATTAACACTGAACCCTGTGGGAGTCTCACTGATTAACACTGAACCTTGTGGGAGTCTCACTGATTAACACTGAACCCTGTGGGATTCTCACTGCTTAACACTGAACCCTATGGGAGTCTCACTGATTAACACTGAACCCTGTGGGAGTCTCACTGATTAAGACTGTACCCTATGGGAGTCTCACTGATTAACTCTGAACCCTATGGGAGTCTCACTGATTAACACTGAACCCTATGGGAGTCTCACTGATTAACACTGAACCCTATGGGAGTCTCACTGATTAACACTGAACCCTATGGGAGTCTCACTGATTAACACTGAACCCTGTGGGAGTCTCAATGATTAATACTGAACCCTATGGGAGTCTCACTGATTAACACTGAACCCTGTTGGAGTCTCACTGATTAACACTGAACCCTATGGGAGTCTCACAGATTAACGCTAAACCCTATGGGAGTCTCACTGATAAACAATGAACCCTATGGGAGTCTCACTGATTAACACTGAACTCGCTCACTGATTAACACTGAACCCTATGGGAGTCTCACTGATTAACACTGAACCCTGTGGGAGTCTCACTGATTAACAATGAACCCTTTGGGAGTCTCACTGGTTAACACTGAACCCTATGGGAGTCTCGCTGATTAACACTGAACCGTGTGGGAGTCTCACTGATTAACACTGAACCCTGTGGGAGTCTCACTGATTAAGACTGTACCCTATGAGAGTTTCACTGATTAACTCTGAACCATATGGGAGTCTCACTGATTAACACTGAACCCTATGGTTGTCTCACTGATTAACACTGAACTTGCTCACTGATTAACACTGAACCCTATAAGAGTCTCACTGATTAACACTGAACCCTATGGGAGTTTCACTGATTAACAGAGCCCTGTGGGAGTCTCAGTGATTAACACTGAACCCTGAGGGAGTCTCACTGATTAACACTGAACACTGTGGGAGTCTCACTGATTAACACTGAACACTGTGGGAGTCTCACTGATTAACACTGAACCCTGTGGGAGTCTCACTGATTAACACTGAACCCTATGGGAGTCTCACTGATTAACACTGAACCCTGTGGGAGTCTCACTGATTAACACTGAACCCTGTGAGAGTCTTACTGATTAACAATGCACCCTGTGGGAGTCTCACTGATTAACACTGAACCCTGTGGGAGTCTCACTGAATAACAATGAACCCTATGGGAGTGTCACTGATTAACACTGAACCCTGTGGGAGTCTCACTGATTAACACTGTACCCTGTGAGAGTCTTACTGATTAACACTGAACCCTGTGGGAGTCTCACTGATTAACACTGAACCTTGTGGGAGTCTCACTGATTAACACTGAACCCTGTGGGATTCTCACTGCTTAACACTGAACCCTATGGGAGTCTCACTGATTAACACTGAACCCTGTGGGAGTCTCACTGATTAAGACTGTACCCTATGGGAGTCTCACTGATTAACTCTGAACCCTATGGGAGTCTCACTGATTAACACTGAACCCTATGGGAGTCTCACTGATTAACACTGAACCCTATGGGATTCTCACTGATTAACACTGAACCCTATGGGAGTCTCACTGATTAACACTGAACCCTGTGGGAGTCTCAATGATTAATACTGAACCCTATGGGAGTCTCACTGATTAACACTGAACCCTGTTGGAGTCTCACTGATTAACACTGAACCCTATGGGAGTCTCACAGATTAACGCTGAACCCTATGGGAGTCTCACTGATAAACAATGAACCCTATGGGAGTCTCACTGATTAACACTGAACTCGCTCACTGATTAACACTGAACCCTATGGGAGTCTCACTGATTAACACTGAACCCTGTGGGAGTCTCACTGATTAACAATGAACCCTGTGGGAGTCTCACTGGTTAACACTGAACCCTATGGGAGTCTCGCTGATTAACACTGAACCGTGTGGGAGTCTCACTGATTAACACTGAACCCTGTGGGAGTCTCACTGATTAAGACTGTACCCTATGAGAGTTTCACTGATTAACTCTGAACCATATGGGAGTCTCACTGATTAACACTGAACCCTATGGTTGTCTCACTGATTAACACTGAACTCGCTCACTGATTAACACTGAACCCTATAAGAGTCTCACTGATTAACACTGAACCCTATGGGAGTTTCACTGATTAACAGAGCCCTGTGGGAGTCTCAGTGATTAACACTGAACCCTGAGGGAGTCTCACTGATTAACACTGAACACTGTGGGAGTCTCACTGATTAACACTGAACACTGTGGGAGTCTCACTGATTAACACTGAACCCTGTGGGAGTCTCACTGATTAACACTGAACCCTATGGGAGTCTCACTGATTAACACTGAACCCTGTGGGAGTCTCACTGATTAACACTGAACCCTGTGAGAGTCTTACTGATTAACAATGCACCCTGTGGGAGTCTCACTGATTAACACTGAACCCTGTGGGAGTCTCACTGAATAACAATGAACCCTATGGGAGTGTCACTGATTAACACTGAACCCTGTGGGAGTCTCACTGATTAACACTGTACCCTGTGAGAGTCTTACTGATTAACACTGAACCCTGTGGGAGTCTCACTGATTAACACTGAACCTTGTGGGAGTCTCACTGATTAACACTGAACCCTGTGGGATTCTCACTGCTTAACACTGAACCCTATGGGAGTCTCACTGATTAACACTGAACCCTGTGGGAGTCTCACTGATTAAGACTGTACCCTATGGGAGTCTCACTGATTAACTCTGAACCCTATGGGAGTCTCACTGATTAACACTGAACCCTATGGGAGTCTCACTGATTAACACTGAACCCTATGGGAGTCTCACTGATTAACACTGAACCCTATGGGAGTCTCACTGATTAACACTGAACCCTGTGGGAGTCTCAATGATTAATACTGAACCCTATGGGAGTCTCACTGATTAACACTGAACCCTGTTGGAGTCTCACTGATTAACACTGAACCCTATGGGAGTCTCACAGATTAACGCTGAACCCTATGGGAGTCTCAATGATAAACAATGAACCCTATGGGAGTCTCACTGATTAACACTGAACTCGCTCACTGATTAACACTGAACCCTATGGGAGTCTCACTGATTAACACTGAACCCTGTGGGAGTCTCACTGATTAACAATGAACCCTGTGGGAGTCTCACTGGTTAACACTGAACCCTATGGGAGTCTCGCTGATTAACACTGAACCGTGTGGGAGTCTCACTGATTAACACTGAACCCTGTGGGAGTCTCACTGATTAAGACTGTACCCTATGAGAGTTTCACTGATTAACTCTGAACCATATGGGAGTCTCACTGATTAACACTGAACCCTATGGTTGTCTCACTGATTAACACTGAACTCGCTCACTGATTAACACTGAACCCTATAAGAGTCTCACTGATTAACACTGAACCCTATGGGAGTTTCACTGATTAACAGAGCCCTGTGGGAGTCTCAGTGATTAACACTGAACCCTGAGGGAGTCTCACTGATTAACACTGAACACTGTGGGAGTCTCACTGATTAACACTGAACACTGTGGGAGTCTCACTGATTAACACTGAACCCTGTGGGAGTCTCACTGATTAACACTGAACACTATGGGAGTCTCACTGATTAACACTGAACCCTGTGGGAGTCTCACTGATTAACACTGAACCCTGTGAGAGTCTTACTGATTAACAATGCACCCTGTGGGAGTCTCACTGATTAACACTGAACCCTGTGGGAGTCTCACTGAATAACAATGAACCCTATGGGAGTGTCACTGATTAACACTGAACCCTGTGGGAGTCTCACTGATTAACACTGAACCCTGTGAGAGTCTTACTGATTAACACTGAACCCTGTGGGAGTCTCACTGATTAAAACTGAACCCTGTGGGAGTCTCACTGATTAACACTGTACCCTGTGGGATTCTCACTGCTTAACACTGAACCCTATGGGAGTCTCACTGATTAACACTGATCCCTGTGGGAGTCTCACTGATTAAGACTGTACCCTATGGGAGTTTCACTGATTAACTCTGAACCATATG
Source organism: Petromyzon marinus (assembly GCF_048934315.1). Classification (NCBI taxonomy): domain Eukaryota; kingdom Metazoa; phylum Chordata; class Hyperoartia; order Petromyzontiformes; family Petromyzontidae; genus Petromyzon; species Petromyzon marinus. The sequence goes on from NW_027423113.1 coordinate 1,605,024, forward strand.
GGAGTCTCACTGATTAACACTGAACCCTATGGGAGTCTCACTGATTAACACTGAACTCGCTCACTGATTAACACTGAACCCTATGGGAGTCTCACTGATTAACACTGAACCCTATGGGAGTTTCACTGATTAACACTGAGACCTGTGGGAGTCTCACTGATTAACACTGAACCCTGTGGGAGTCTCACTGATTAACACTGAACCCTATGGGAGTCTAACTGATTAAGACTGTACCCTATGGGAGTCTCACTGATTAACTCTGAACCCTATGGGAGTCTCACTGATTAACACTGAACCCTATGGGAGTCTCACTGATTAACACTGAACCCTGTGGGAGTCTCAATGATTAACACTGAACCCTGCGGGAGTCTCACTGATTAACACTGAACCCTGTGGGAGTCTCACTGATTAACATTGAACCCTGTGGGAGGCTCACTGATTACCACTGAACCCTATGGGAGTCTCACTGATTAACACTGAACCCTGTGGGAGTCTCACTGATTAACACTGAACCCTATGGGAGTCTCACTGATTAACACATGAACCCTGTGGGAGTCTCACTGATTAACACTGAACCCTGTGGGAGTCTCACTGATTAACACTGAACCCTGTGGTAGTCTCACTGATTAACACTGAACACCATGGGAGTCTCACTGATTAACACTGAACCCTGTGGTAGTCTCACTGATTAACAATGAACCCTGTGGGAGTCTCACTGATTAACACTGAACCCTATGGGAGTCTCACTAATTAACACTGAACCCTGTGGGAGTCTCATTGATTAACACTGAACCCTGTGGGAGTCTCACTGATTAACAATGAACCCTATTGGAGTGTCACTGATTAACACTGAACCCTGTGGGAGTCTCACTGATTAACACTGAACCCTGTGAGAGTCTTACTGATTAACACTGAACCCTGTGGGAGTCTCACTGATTAACACTGAACCTTGTGGGAGTCTCACTGATTAACACTGAACCCTGTGGGATTCTCACTGCTTAACACTGAACCCTATGGGAGTCTCACTGATTAACACTGAACCCTGTGGGAGACTCACTGATTAAGACTGTACCCTATGGGAGTCTCACTGATTAACTCTGAACCCTATGGGAGTCTCACTGATTAACACTGAACCCTATGGGAGTCTCACTGATTAACACTGAACCCTATGGGAGTCTCACTGATTAACACTGAACCCTATGGGAGTCTCACTGATTAACACTGAACCCTGTGGGAGTCTCAATGATTAATACTGAACCCTATGGGAATCTCACTGATTAACACTGAACCCTGTTGGAGTCTCACTGATTAACACTGAACCCTATGGGAGTCTCACAGATTAACGCTGAACCCTATGGGAGTCTCACTGATAAACAATGAACCCTATGGGAGTCTCACTGATTAACACTGAACTCGCTCACTGATTAACACTGAACCCTATGGGAGTCTCACTGATTAACACTGAACCTTGTGGGAGTCTCACTGATTAACAATGAACCCTGTGGGAGTCTCACTGGTTAACACTGAACCCTATGGGAGTCTCGCTGATTAACACTGAACCGTGTGGGAGTCTCACTGATTAACACTGAACCCTGTGGGAGTCTCACTGATTAACAATGAACCCTATGGGAGTGTCACTGATTAACACTGAACCCTATGGGAGTCTCACTGATTAACACTGAACTCGCTCACTGATTAACACTGAACCCTATGGGAGTCTCACTGATTAACACTGAACCCTATGGGAGTTTCACTGATTAACACTGAGCCCTGTGGGAGTCTCACTGATTAACACTGAACCCTCTGGGAGTCTCACTGATTAACACTGAACCCTGTGGTAGTCTCACTGATTAACATTGAACACTATGGGAGTCTCACTGATTAACACTGAACCCTGTGGTAGTCTCACTGATTAACAATGAACCCTGTGGGAGTCTCACTGATTAACACTGAACCCTATGGGAGTCTCACTAATTAACACTGAACCCTGTGGGAGTCTCATTGATTAACACTGAACCCTGTGGGAGTCTCACTGATTAACAATGAACCCTATGGGAGTGTCACTGATTAACACTGAACCCTGTGGGAGTCTCACTGATTAACACTGAACCCTGTGAGAGTCTTACTGATTAACACTGAACCCTGTGGGAGTCTCACTGATTAACACTGAACCTTGTGGGAGTCTCACTGATTAACACTGAACCCTGTGGGATTCTCACTGCTTAACACTGAACCCTATGGGAGTCTCACTGATTAACACTGAACCCTGTGGGAGTCTCACTGATTAAGACTGTACCCTATGGGAGTCTCACTGATTAACTCTGAACCCTATGGGAGTCTCACTGATTAACACTGAACCCTATGGGAGTCTCACTGATTAACACTGAACCCTATGGGAGTCTCACTGATTAACACTGAACCCTGTGGGAGTCTCAATGATTAATACTGAACCCTATGGGAGTCTCACTGATTAACACTGAACCCTGTTGGAGTCTCACTGATTAACACTGAACCCTATGGGAGTCTCACAGATTAACGCTGAACCCTATGGGAGTCTCACTGATAAGCAATGAACCCTATGGGAGTCTCACTGATTAACACTGAACTCGCTCACTGATTAACACTGAACCCTATGGGAGTCTCACTGATTAACACTGAACTCGCTCACTGATTAACACTGAACCCTATGGGAGTCTCACTGATTAACACTGAACCCTGTGGGAGTCTCACTGATTAACAATGAACCCTGTGGGAGTCTCACTGGTTAACACTGAACCCTATGGGAGTCTCGCTGATTAACACTGAACCGTGTGGGAGCCTCACTGATTAACACTGAACCCTGTGGGAGTCTCACTGATTAACAATGAACCCTATGGGAGTGTCACTGATTAACACTGAACCCTGTGGGAGTCTCACTGATTAACACTGAACCCTATGGGAGTCTCACTAATTAGCACTGAACCCTGTGGGAGTCTCACTGATTAACACTGAACCCTATGGGAGTCTCACTGATTAACAATGAACCCTATGGGAGAGTCACTGATTAACACTAAACCCTGTGGGAGTCTCAATGATTAATACTGAACCCTATGGGAGTCTCAGTGATTAACACTGAACCCTGTTGGAGTCTCACTGATTAACACTGAACCCTATGGGAGTCTCACAGATTAACGCTGAACCCTATGGGAGTCTCACTGATAAACAATGAACCCTATGGGAGTCTCACTGATTAACACTGAACTCGCTCACTGATTAACACTGAACCCTATGGGTGTCTCACTGATTAACACTGAACCCTGTGGGAGTCTCACTGATTAACACTGAACCCTATGGGAGTCTCACTGATTAACACTGAACCTTGTGGGAGTCTCACTGATTAACAATGAACCCTGTGGGAGTCTCACTGGTTAACACTGAACCCTATGGGAGTCTCGCTGATTAACACTGAACCGTGTGGGAGTCTCACTGATTAACACTGAACCCTGTGGGAGTCTCACTGATTAACAATGAACCCTATGGGAGTGTCACTGATTAACACTGAACCCTATGGGAGTCTCACTGATTAACACTGAACTCGCTCACTGATTAACACTGAACCCTATGGGAGTCTCACTGATTAACACTGAACCCTATGGGAGTTTCACTGATTAACACTGAGCCCTGTGGGAGTCTCACTGATTAACACTGAACCCTCTGGGAGTCTCACTGATTAACACTGAACCCTATGGGAGTCTAACTGATTAAGACTGATACCCTATGGGAGTCTCACTGATTAACTCTGAACCCTATGGGAGTCTCACTGATTAACACTGAACCCTATGGGAGTCTCACTGATTAACACTGAACCCTGTGGGAGTCTCAATGATTAACACTGAACCCTGCGGGAGTCTCACTGATTAACACTGAACCCTGTGGGAGTCTCACTGATTAACATTGAACCCTGTGGGAGTCTCACTGATTACCCCTGAACCCTATGGGAGTCTCACTGATTAACACTGAACCCTGTGGGAGTCTCACTGATTAACACTGAACCCTATGGGAGTCTCACTGATTAACACATGAACCCTGTGGGAGTCTCACTGATTAACACTGAACCCTGTGGGAGTCTCACTGATTAACACTGAACCCTGTGGTAGTCTCACTGATTAACATTGAACACTATGGGAGTCTCACTGATTAACACTGAACCCTGTGGTAGTCTCACTGATTAACAATGAACCCTGTGGGAGTCTCACTGATTAACACTGAACCCTATGGGAGTCTCACTAATTAACACTGAACCCTGTGGGAGTCTCATTGATTAACACTGAACCCTGTGGGAGTCTCACTGATTAACAATGAACCCTATGGGAGTGTCACTGATTAACACTGAACCCTGTGGGAGTCTCACTGATTAACACTGAACCCTGTGAGAGTCTTACTGATTAACACTGAACCCTGTGGGAGTCTCACTGATTAACACTGAACCTTGTGGGAGTCTCACTGATTAACACTGAACCCTGTGGGATTCTCACTGCTTAACACTGAACCCTATGGGAGTCTCACTGATTAACACTGAACCCTGTGGGAGTCTCACTGATTAAGACTGTACCCTATGGGAGTCTCACTGATTAACTCTGAACCCTATGGGAGTCTCACTGATTAACACTGAACCCTATGGGAGTCTCACTGATTAACACTGAACCCTATGGGAGTCTCACTGATTAACACTGAACCCTATGGGAGTCTCACTGATTAACACTGAACCCTGTGGGAGTCTCAATGATTAATACTGAACCCTATGGGAGTCTCACTGATTAACACTGAACCCTGTTGGAGTCTCACTGATTAACACTGAACCCTATGGGAGTCTCACAGATTAACGCTAAACCCTATGGGAGTCTCACTGATAAACAATGAACCCTATGGGAGTCTCACTGATTAACACTGAACTCGCTCACTGATTAACACTGAACCCTATGGGAGTCTCACTGATTAACACTGAACCCTGTGGGAGTCTCACTGATTAACAATGAACCCTTTGGGAGTCTCACTGGTTAACACTGAACCCTATGGGAGTCTCGCTGATTAACACTGAACCGTGTGGGAGTCTCACTGATTAACACTGAACCCTGTGGGAGTCTCACTGATTAAGACTGTACCCTATGAGAGTTTCACTGATTAACTCTGAACCATATGGGAGTCTCACTGATTAACACTGAACCCTATGGTTGTCTCACTGATTAACACTGAACTTGCTCACTGATTAACACTGAACCCTATAAGAGTCTCACTGATTAACACTGAACCCTATGGGAGTTTCACTGATTAACAGAGCCCTGTGGGAGTCTCAGTGATTAACACTGAACCCTGAGGGAGTCTCACTGATTAACACTGAACACTGTGGGAGTCTCACTGATTAACACTGAACACTGTGGGAGTCTCACTGATTAACACTGAACCCTGTGGGAGTCTCACTGATTAACACTGAACCCTATGGGAGTCTCACTGATTAACACTGAACCCTGTGGGAGTCTCACTGATTAACACTGAACCCTGTGAGAGTCTTACTGATTAACAATGCACCCTGTGGGAGTCTCACTGATTAACACTGAACCCTGTGGGAGTCTCACTGAATAACAATGAACCCTATGGGAGTGTCACTGATTAACACTGAACCCTGTGGGAGTCTCACTGATTAACACTGTACCCTGTGAGAGTCTTACTGATTAACACTGAACCCTGTGGGAGTCTCACTGATTAACACTGAACCTTGTGGGAGTCTCACTGATTAACACTGAACCCTGTGGGATTCTCACTGCTTAACACTGAACCCTATGGGAGTCTCACTGATTAACACTGAACCCTGTGGGAGTCTCACTGATTAAGACTGTACCCTATGGGAGTCTCACTGATTAACTCTGAACCCTATGGGAGTCTCACTGATTAACACTGAACCCTATGGGAGTCTCACTGATTAACACTGAACCCTATGGGATTCTCACTGATTAACACTGAACCCTATGGGAGTCTCACTGATTAACACTGAACCCTGTGGGAGTCTCAATGATTAATACTGAACCCTATGGGAGTCTCACTGATTAACACTGAACCCTGTTGGAGTCTCACTGATTAACACTGAACCCTATGGGAGTCTCACAGATTAACGCTGAACCCTATGGGAGTCTCACTGATAAACAATGAACCCTATGGGAGTCTCACTGATTAACACTGAACTCGCTCACTGATTAACACTGAACCCTATGGGAGTCTCACTGATTAACACTGAACCCTGTGGGAGTCTCACTGATTAACAATGAACCCTGTGGGAGTCTCACTGGTTAACACTGAACCCTATGGGAGTCTCGCTGATTAACACTGAACCGTGTGGGAGTCTCACTGATTAACACTGAACCCTGTGGGAGTCTCACTGATTAAGACTGTACCCTATGAGAGTTTCACTGATTAACTCTGAACCATATGGGAGTCTCACTGATTAACACTGAACCCTATGGTTGTCTCACTGATTAACACTGAACTCGCTCACTGATTAACACTGAACCCTATAAGAGTCTCACTGATTAACACTGAACCCTATGGGAGTTTCACTGATTAACAGAGCCCTGTGGGAGTCTCAGTGATTAACACTGAACCCTGAGGGAGTCTCACTGATTAACACTGAACACTGTGGGAGTCTCACTGATTAACACTGAACACTGTGGGAGTCTCACTGATTAACACTGAACCCTGTGGGAGTCTCACTGATTAACACTGAACCCTATGGGAGTCTCACTGATTAACACTGAACCCTGTGGGAGTCTCACTGATTAACACTGAACCCTGTGAGAGTCTTACTGATTAACAATGCACCCTGTGGGAGTCTCACTGATTAACACTGAACCCTGTGGGAGTCTCACTGAATAACAATGAACCCTATGGGAGTGTCACTGATTAACACTGAACCCTGTGGGAGTCTCACTGATTAACACTGTACCCTGTGAGAGTCTTACTGATTAACACTGAACCCTGTGGGAGTCTCACTGATTAACACTGAACCTTGTGGGAGTCTCACTGATTAACACTGAACCCTGTGGGATTCTCACTGCTTAACACTGAACCCTATGGGAGTCTCACTGATTAACACTGAACCCTGTGGGAGTCTCACTGATTAAGACTGTACCCTATGGGAGTCTCACTGATTAACTCTGAACCCTATGGGAGTCTCACTGATTAACACTGAACCCTATGGGAGTCTCACTGATTAACACTGAACCCTATGGGAGTCTCACTGATTAACACTGAACCCTATGGGAGTCTCACTGATTAACACTGAACCCTGTGGGAGTCTCAATGATTAATACTGAACCCTATGGGAGTCTCACTGATTAACACTGAACCCTGTTGGAGTCTCACTGATTAACACTGAACCCTATGGGAGTCTCACAGATTAACGCTGAACCCTATGGGAGTCTCACTGATAAACAATGAACCCTATGGGAGTCTCACTGATTAACACTGAACTCGCTCACTGATTAACACTGAACCCTATGGGAGTCTCACTGATTAACACTGAACCCTGTGGGAGTCTCACTGATTAACAATGAACCCTGTGGGAGTCTCACTGGTTAACACTGAACCCTATGGGAGTCTCGCTGATTAACACTGAACCGTGTGGGAGTCTCACTGATTAACACTGAACCCTGTGGGAGTCTCACTGATTAAGACTGTACCCTATGAGAGTTTCACTGATTAACTCTGAACCATATGGGAGTCTCACTGATTAACACTGAACCCTATGGTTGTCTCACTGATTAACACTGAACTCGCTCACTGATTAACACTGAACCCTATAAGAGTCTCACTGATTAACACTGAACCCTATGGGAGTTTCACTGATTAACAGAGCCCTGTGGGAGTCTCAGTGATTAACACTGAACCCTGAGGGAGTCTCACTGATTAACACTGAACACTGTGGGAGTCTCACTGATTAACACTGAACACTGTGGGAGTCTCACTGATTAACACTGAACCCTGTGGGAGTCTCACTGATTAACACTGAACACTATGGGAGTCTCACTGATTAACACTGAACCCTGTGGGAGTCTCACTGATTAACACTGAACCCTGTGAGAGTCTTACTGATTAACAATGCACCCTGTGGGAGTCTCACTGATTAACACTGAACCCTGTGGGAGTCTCACTGAATAACAATGAACCCTATGGGAGTGTCACTGATTAACACTGAACCCTGTGGGAGTCTCACTGATTAACACTGAACCCTGTGAGAGTCTTACTGATTAACACTGAACCCTGTGGGAGTCTCACTGATTAAAACTGAACCCTGTGGGAGTCTCACTGATTAACACTGTACCCTGTGGGATTCTCACTGCTTAACACTGAACCCTATGGGAGTCTCACTGATTAACACTGATCCCTGTGGGAGTCTCACTGATTAAGACTGTACCCTATGGGAGTTTCACTGATTAACTCTGAACCATATGGGAGTCTCACTGATTAACACTGAACCCTATGGGAGTCTCACTGATTAACACTGAACTCGCTCACTGATTAACACTGAACCCTATGGGAGTCTCACTGATTAACACTGAACCCTATGGGAGTTTCACTGATTAACACTGAGACCTGTGGGAGTCTCACTGATTAACACTGAACCCTGTGGGTATCTCACTGATTAACACTGAACCCTATGGGAGTCTAACTGATTAAGACTGTACCCTATGGGAGTCTCACTGATTAACTCTGAACCCTATGGGAGTCTCACTGATTAACACTGAACCCTATGGGAGTCTCACTGATTAACACTGAACCCTGTGGGAGTCTCAATGATTAACACTGAACCCTGCGGGAGTCTCACTGATTAACACTGAACCCTGTGGGAGTCTCACTGATTAACATTGAACCCTGTGGGAGGCTCACTGATTACCACTGAACCCTATGGGAGTCTCACTGATTAACACTGAACCCTGTGGGAGTCTCACTGATTAACACTGAACCCTATGGGAGTCTCACTGATTAACACATGAACCCTGTGGGAGTCTCACTGATTAACACTGAACCCTGTGGGAGTCTCACTGATTAACACTGAACCCTGTGGTAGTCTCACTGATTAACACTGAACACCATGGGAGTCTCACTGATTAACACTGAACCCTGTGGTAGTCTCACTGATTAACAATGAACCCTGTGGGAGTCTCACTGATTAACACTGAACCCTATGGGAGTCTCACTAATTAACACTGAACCCTGTGGGAGTCTCATTGATTAACACTGAACCCTGTGGGAGTCTCACTGATTAACAATGAACCCTATGGGAGTGTCACTGATTAACACTGAACCCTGTGGGAGTCTCACTGATTAACACTGAACCCTGTGAGAGTCTTACTGATTAACACTGAACCCTGTGGGAGTCTCACTGATTAACACTGAACCTTGTGGGAGTCTCACTGATTAACACTGAACCCTGTGGGATTCTCACTGCTTAACACTGAACCCTATGGGAGTCTCACTGATTAACACTGAACCCTGTGGGAGACTCACTGATTAAGACTGTACCCTATGGGAGTCTCACTGATTAACTCTGAACCCTATGGGAGTCTCACTGATTAACACTGAACCCTATGGGAGTCTCACTGATTAACACTGAACCCTATGGGAGTCTCACTGATTAACACTGAACCCTATGGGAGTCTCACTGATTAACACTGAACCCTGTGGGAGTCTCAATGATTAATACTGAACCCTATGGGAATCTCACTGATTAACACTGAACCCTGTTGGAGTCTCACTGATTAACACTGAACCCTATGGGAGTCTCACAGATTAACGCTGAACCCTATGGGAGTCTCACTGATAAACAATGAACCCTATGGGAGTCTCACTGATTAACACTGAACTCGCTCACTGATTAACACTGAACCCTATGGGAGTCTCACTGATTAACACTGAACCTTGTGGGAGTCTCACTGATTAACAATGAACCCTGTGGGAGTCTCACTGGTTAACACTGAACCCTATGGGAGTCTCGCTGATTAACACTGAACCGTGTGGGAGTCTCACTGATTAACACTGAACCCTGTGGGAGTCTCACTGATTAACAATGAACCCTATGGGAGTGTCACTGATTAACACTGAACCCTATGGGAGTCTCACTGATTAACACTGAACTCGCTCACTGATTAACACTGAACCCTATGGGAGTCTCACTGATTAACACTGAACCCTATGGGAGTTTCACTGATTAACACTGAGCCCTGTGGGAGTCTCACTGATTAACACTGAACCCTCTGGGAGTCTCACTGATTAACACTGAACCCTATGGGAGTCTAACTGATTAAGACTGTACCCTATGGGAGTCTCACTGATTAACTCTGAACCCTATGGGAGCCTCACTGATTAACACTGAACCCTATGGGAGTCTCACTGATTAACACTGAACCCTGCGGGAGTCTCACTGATTAACACTGAACCCTGTGGGAGTCTCACTGATTAACATTGAACCCTGTGGGAGTCTCACTGATTACCCCTGAACCCTATGGGAGTCTCACTGATTAACACTGAACCCTGTGGGAGTCTCACTGATTAACACTGAACCCTATGGGAGTCTCACTGATTAACACATGAACCCTGTGGGAGTCTCACTGATTAACACTGAACCCTGTGGGAGTCTCACTGATTAACACTGAACCCTGTGGTAGTCTCACTGATTAACATTGAACACTATGGGAGTCTCACTGATTAACACTGAACCCTGTGGTAGTCTCACTGATTAACAATGAACCCTGTGGGAGTCTCACTGATTAACACTGAACCCTATGGGAGTCTCACTAATTAACACTGAACCCTGTGGGAGTCTCATTGATTAACACTGAACCCTGTGGGAGTCTCACTGATTAACAATGAACCCTATGGGAGTGTCACTGATTAACACTGAACCCTGTGGGAGTCTCACTGATTAACACTGAACCCTGTGAGAGTCTTACTGATTAACACTGAACCCTGTGGGAGTCTCACTGATTAACACTGAACCTTGTGGGAGTCTCACTGATTAACACTGAACCCTGTGGGATTCTCACTGCTTAACACTGAACCCTATGGGAGTCTCACTGATTAACACTGAACCCTGTGGGAGTCTCACTGATTAAGACTGTACCCTATGGGAGTCTCACTGATTAACTCTGAACCCTATGGGAGTCTCACTGATTAACACTGAACCCTATGGGAGTCTCACTGATTAACACTGAACCCTATGGGAGTCTCACTGATTAACACTGAACCCTGTGGGAGTCTCAATGATTAATACTGAACCCTATGGGAGTCTCACTGATTAACACTGAACCCTGTTGGAGTCTCACTGATTAACACTGAACCCTATGGGAGTCTCACAGATTAACGCTGAACCCTATGGGAGTCTCACTGATAAGCAATGAACCCTATGGGAGTCTCACTGATTAACACTGAACTCGCTCACTGATTAACACTGAACCCTATGGGAGTCTCACTGATTAACACTGAACTCGCTCACTGATTAACACTGAACCCTATGGGAGTCTCACTGATTAACACTGAACCCTGTGGGAGTCTCACTGATTAACAATGAACCCTGTGGGAGTCTCACTGGTTAACACTGAACCCTATGGGAGTCTCGCTGATTAACACTGAACCGTGTGGGAGCCTCACTGATTAACACTGAACCCTGTGGGAGTCTCACTGATTAACAATGAACCCTATGGGAGTGTCACTGATTAACACTGAACCCTGTGGGAGTCTCACTGATTAACACTGAACCCTGTGAGAGTCTTACTGATTAACACTGAACCCTGTGGGAGTCTCACTGATTAACACTGAACCCTGTGAGAGTCTTACTGATTAACACTGAACCCTGTGGGAGTCTCGCTGATTAAAACTGAACCCTGTGGGAGTCTCACTGATTAACACTGAACCCTGTGGGATTCTCACTGCTTAACACTGAACCCTATGGGAGTCTCACTGATTAACACTGAACCCTGTGGGAGTCTCACTGATTAAGACTGTACCCTATGGGAGTCTCACTGATTAACACTGAACCCTGTGGGAGTCTCACTGATTAACAATGAACCCTGTGGGAGTCTCACTGATTAACACTGAACCCTATGGGAGTCTCACTAATTAGCACTGAACCCTGTGGGAGTCTCACTGATTAACACTGAACCCTATGGGAGTCTCACTGATTAACAATGAACCCTATGGGAGAGTCACTGATTAACACTAAACCCTGTGGGAGTCTCAATGATTAATACTGAACCCTATGGGAGTCTCAGTGATTAACACTGAACCCTGTTGGAGTCTCACTGATTAACACTGAACCCTATGGGAGTCTCACAGATTAACGCTGAACCCTATGGGAGTCTCACTGATAAACAATGAACCCTATGGGAGTCTCACTGATTAACACTGAACTCGCTCACTGATTAACACTGAACCCTATGGGTGTCTCACTGATTAACACTGAACCCTGTGGGAGTCTCACTGATTAACACTGAACCCTATGGGAGTCTCACTGATTAACACTGAACCTTGTGGGAGTCTCACTGATTAACAATGAACCCTGTGGGAGTCTCACTGGTTAACACTGAACCCTATGGGAGTCTCGCTGATTAACACTGAACCGTGTGGGAGTCTCACTGATTAACACTGAACCCTGTGGGAGTCTCACTGATTAACAATGAACACTATGGGAGTGTCACTGATTAACACTGAACCCTATGGGAGTCTCACTGATTAACACTGAACTCGCTCACTGATTAACACTGAACCCTATGGGAGTCTCACTGATTAACACTGAACCCTATGGGAGTTTCACTGATTAACACTGAGCCCTGTGGGAGTCTCACTGATTAACACTGAACCCTCTGGGAGTCTCACTGATTAACACTGAACCCTATGGGAGTCTAACTGATTAAGACTGTACCCTATGGGAGTCTCACTGATTAACTCTGAACCCTATGGGAGTCTCACTGATTAACACTGAACCCTATGGGAGTCTCACTGATTAACACTGAACCCTGTGGGAGTCTCAATGATTAACACTGAACCCTGCGGGAGTCTCACTGATTAACACTGAACCCTGTGGGAGTCTCACTGATTAACATTGAACCCTGTGGGAGTCTCACTGATTACCCCTGAACCCTATGGGAGTCTCACTGATTAACACTGAACCCTGTGGGAGTCTCACTGATTAACACTGAACCCTATGGGAGTCTCACTGATTAACACATGAACCCTGTGGGAGTCTCACTGATTAACACTGAACCCTGTGGGAGTCTCACTGATTAACACTGAACCCTGTGGTAGTCTCACTGATTAACATTGAACACTATGGGAGTCTCACTGATTAACACTGAACCCTGTGGTAGTCTCACTGATTAACAATGAACCCTGTGGGAGTCTCACTGATTAACACTGAACCCTATGGGAGTCTCACTAATTAACACTGAACCCTGTGGGAGTCTCATTGATTAACACTGAACCCTGTGGGAGTCTCACTGATTAACAATGAACCCTATGGGAGTGTCACTGATTAACACTGAACCCTGTGGGAGTCTCACTGATTAACACTGAACCCTGTGAGAGTCTTACTGATTAACACTGAACCCTGTGGGAGTCTCACTGATTAACACTGAACCTTGTGGGAGTCTCACTGATTAACACTGAACCCTGTGGGATTCTCACTGCTTAACACTGAACCCTATGGGAGTCTCACTGATTAACACTGAACCCTGTGGGAGTCTCACTGATTAAGACTGTACCCTATGGGAGTCTCACTGATTAACTCTGAACCCTATGGGAGTCTCACTGATTAACACTGAACCCTATGGGAGTCTCACTGATTAACACTGAACCCTATGGGAGTCTCACTGATTAACACTGAACCCTGTGGGAGTCTCAATGATTAATACTGAACCCTATGGGAGTCTCACTGATTAACACTGAACCCTGTTGGAGTCTCACTGATTAACACTGAACCCTATGGGAGTCTCACAGATTAACGCTGAACCCTATGGGAGTCTCACTGATAAGCAATGAACCCTATGGGAGTCTCACTGATTAACACTGAACTCGCTCACTGATTAACACTGAACCCTATGGGAGTCTCACTGATTAACACTGAACTCGCTCACTGATTAACACTGAACTCTATGGGAGTCTCACTGATTAACACTGAACCCTGTGGGAGTCTCACTGATTAACAATGAACCCTGTGGGAGTCTCACTGGTTAACACTGAACCCTATGGGAGTCTCGCTGATTAACACTGAACCGTGTGGGAGCCTCACTGATTAACACTGAACCCTGTGGGAGTCTCACTGATTAACAATGAACCCTATGGGAGTGTCACTGATTAACACTGAACCCTGTGGGAGTCTCACTGATTAACACTGAACCCTGTGAGAGTCTTACTGATTAACACTGAACCCTGTGGGAGTCTCACTGATTAACACTGAACCCTGTGAGAGTCTTACTGATTAACACTGAACCCTGTGGGAGTCTCGCTGATTAAAACTGAACCCTGTGGGAGTCTCACTGATTAACACTGAACCCTGTGGGATTCTCACTGCTTAACACTGAACCCTATGGGAGTCTCACTGATTAACACTGAACCCTGTGGGAGTCTCACTGATTAAGACTGTACCCTATGGGAGTCTCACTGATTAACACATGAACCCTGTGGGAGTCTCACTGATTAACACTGAACCCTGTGGGAGTCTCACTGATTAACACTGAACCCTGTGGGAGTCTCACTGATTAACAGTGAACCCTATGGGAGTCTCACTGATTAACACTGAACCCTGTGGGAGTCTCACTGATTAACAATGAACCCTGTGGGAGTCTCACTGATTAAAACTGAACCCTATGGGAGTCTCACTAATTAGCACTGAACCCTGTGGGAGTCTCACTGATTAACACTGAACCCTATGGGAGTCTCACTGATTAACAATGAACCCTATGGGAGAGTCACTGATTAACACTAAACCCTGTGGGAGTCTCAATGATTAATACTGAACCCTATGGGAGTCTCAGTGATTAACACTGAACCCTGTTGGAGTCTCACTGATTAACACTGAACCCTATGGGAGTCTCACAGATTAACGCTGAACCCTATGGGAGTCTCACTGATAAACAATGAACCCTATGGGAGTCTCACTGATTAACACTGAACTCGCTCACTGATTAACACTGAACCCTATGGGTGTCTCACTGATTAACACTGAACCCTGTGGGAGTCTCACTGATTAACAATTAACCCTGTGGGAGTCTCACTGATTAACACTGAACCCTATGGGAGTCTCACTGATTAACAGTGAACCCTATGGGAGTCTCACTGATTAACACTGAACCCTGTGGGAGTCTCACTGATTAACAATGAACCCTGTGGGAGTCTCACTGATTAACACTGAACCCTATGGGAGTCTCACTAATTAACACTGAACCCTGTGGGAGTCTCACTGATTAACACTGAACCCTATGGGAGTCTCACTGATTAACAATGAACCCTATGGGAGTGTCACTGATTAAAACTGAACCCTGTGGGAGTCTCAATGATTAATACTGAACCCTATGGGAGTCTCACTGATTAACACTGAACCCTGTTGGAGTCTCACTGATTAACACTGAACCCTATGGGAGTCTCACAGATTAACGCTGAACCCTATGGGAGTCTCACTGATAAACAATGAACCCTATGGGAGTCTCACTGATTAACATTGAACTCGCTCACTGATTAACACTGAACCCTATGGGTGTCTCACTGATTAACACTGAACCCTGTGGGAGTCTCACTGATTAACAATGAACCCTGTGGGAGTCTCACTGATTAACACTGAACCCTATGGGAGTCTCCCTGATTAACACTGAACCCTGTGGGAGTCTCACTGATTAACACTGAACCCTGTGGGAGTCTCACTGATTAACAATGAACCCTATGGGAGTGTCACTGATTAACACTGAACCCTGTGGGAGTCTCACTGATTAACACTGAACCCTGTGAGAGTCTTACTGATTAACACTGAACCCTGTGGGAGTCTCGCTGATTAAAACTGAACCCTGTGGGAGTCTCACTGATTAACACTGAACCCTGTGGGATTCTCACTGCTTAACACTGAACCCTGTGGGAGTCTCACTGATTAACACTGAACCCTGTGGGAGTCTCACTGATTAAGACTGTACGCTATGGGAGTCTCACTGATTAACACATGAACCCTATGGGAGTCTCACTGATTAACAATGAACCCTGTGGGAGTCTCACTGATTAACACTGAACCCTATGGGAGTCTCACTGATTAACAATGAACCCTATGGGAGTGTCACTGATTAACACTAAACCCTGTGGGAGTCTCAATGATTAATACTGAACCCTATGGGAGTCTCACTGATTAACACTGAACCCTGTTGGAGTCTCACTGATTAACACTGAACCCTATGGGAGTCTCACAGATTAACACTGAACCCTATGGGAGTCTCACTGATAAACAATGAACCCTATGGGAATCTCACTGATTAACACTGAACTCGCTCACTGATTAACACTGAACCCTATGGGTGTCTCACTGATTAACACTGAACCCTGTGGCAGTCTCACTGATTAACAATGAACCCTGTGGGAGTCTCACTGATTAACACTGAACCCTATGGGAGTCTCACTGATTAACAGTGAACCCTATGGGAGTCTCACTGATTAACACTGAACCCTGTGGGAGTCTCACTGATTAACAATGAACCGTGTGGGAGTCTCACTGATTAACACTGAACCCTATGGGAGTCTCACTAATTAACACTGAACCCTGTGGGAGTCTCACTGATTAACACTGAACCCTATGGGAGTCTCACTGATTAACAATGAACCCTATGGGAGTGTCACTGATTAACAGTGAACCCTGTGGGAGTCTCAATGATTAATACTGAACCCTATGGGAGTCTCACTGATTAACACTGAACCCTGTTGGAGTCTCACTGATTAACACTGAACCCTATGGGAGTCTCACAGATTAACGCTGAACCCTATGGGAGTCTCACTGATAAACAATGAACCCTATGGGAGTCTCACTGATTAACATTGAACTCGCTCACTGATTAACACTGAACCCTATGGGTGTCTCACTGATTAACACTGAACCCTGTGGGAGTCTCACTGATTAACAATGAACCCTGTGGGAGTCTCACTGATTAACACTGAACCCTATGGGAGTCTCCCTGATTAACACTGAACCCTGTGGGAGTCTCACTGATTAACACTGAACCCTGTGGGAGTCTCACTGATTAACAATGAACCCTATTGGAGTGTCACTGATTAACACTGAACCCTGTGGGAGTCTCGCTGATTAAAACTGAACCCTGTGGGAGTCTCACTGATTAACACTGAACCCTGTGGGATTCTCACTGCTTAACACTGAACCCTATGGGAGTCTCACTGATTAACACTGAACCCTGTGGGAGTCTCACTGATTAAGACTGTACCCTATGGGAGTCTCACTGATTAACACATGAACCCTATGGGAGTCTCACTGATTAACACTGAACCCTGTGGGAGTCTCACTGATTAACACTGAACCCTGTGGGAGTCTCACTGATTAACACTGAACCCTATGGGAGTCTCACTGATTAACACTGAACCCTGTGGGAGTCTCACTGATTAACAATGAACCCTGTGGGAGTCTCACTGATTAACACTGAACCCTATGGGAGTCTCACTAATTAACACTGAACCCTGTGGGAGTCTCACTGATTAACACTGAACCCTATAGGAGTCTCACTGATTAACAATGAACCCTATGGGAGTGTCACTGATTAACACTAAACCCTGTGGGAGTCTCAATGATTAATACTGAACCCTATGGGAGTCTCACTGATTAACACTGAACCCTGTTGGAGTCTCACTGATTAACACTGAACCCTATGGGAGTCTCACAGATTAACGCTGAACCCTATGGGAGTCTCACTGATAAACAATGAACCCTATGGGGGTCTCACTGATTAACACTGAACTCGCTCACTGATTAACACTGAACCCTATGGGTGTCTCACTGATTAACACTGAACCCTGTGGGAGTCTCACTGATTAACAATGAACCCTGTGGGAGTCTCACTGATTAACACTGAACCCTATGGGAGTCTCACTGATTAACAGTGAACCCTATGGGAGTCTCACTGATTAACACTGAACCCTGTGGGAGTCTCACTGATTAACAATGAACCCTGTGGGAGTCTCACTGATTAACAATGAACCCTGTGGGAGTCTCACTGATTAATACTGAACCCTATGGGAGTCTCACTGATTAACAGTGAACCCTATGGGAGTCTCACTGATTAACACTGAACCCTGTGGGAGTCTCACTGATTAACAATGAACCGTGTGGGAGTCTCACTGATTAACACTGAACCCTATGGGAGTCTCACTAATTAACACTGAACCCTGTGGGAGTCTCACTGATTAACACTGAACCCTATGGGAGTCTCACTGATTAACAATGAACCCTATGGGAGTGTCACTGATTAACAGTGAACCCTGTGGGAGTCTCAATGATTAATACTGAACCCTATGGGAGTCTCACTGATTAACACTGAACCCTGTTGGAGTCTCACTGATTAACACTGAACCCTATGGGAGTCTCACAGATTAACGCTGAACCCTATGGGAGTCTCACTGATAAACAATGAACCCTATGGGAGTCTCACTGATTAACATTGAACTCGCTCACTGATTAACACTGAACCCTATGGGTGTCTCACTGATTAACACTGAACCCTGTGGGAGTCTCACTGATTAACAATGAACCCTGTGGGAGTCTCACTGATTAACACTGAACCCTATGGGAGTCTCCCTGATTAACACTGAACCCTGTGGGAGTCTCACTGATTAACACTGAACCCTGTGGGAGTCTCACTGATTAACAATGAACCCTATTGGAGTGTCACTGATTAACACTGAACCCTGTGGGAGTCTCGCTGATTAAAACTGAACCCTGTGGGAGTCTCACTGATTAACACTGAACCCTGTGGGATTCTCACTGCTTAACACTGAACCCTATGGGAGTCTCACTGATTAACACTGAACCCTGTGGGAGTCTCACTGATTAAGACTGTACCCTATGGGAGTCTCACTGATTAACACATGAACCCTATGGGAGTCTCACTGATTAACACTGAACCCTGTGGGAGTCTCACTGATTAACACTGAACCCTGTGGGAGTCTCACTGATTAACACTGAACCCTATGGGAGTCTCACTGATTAACACTGAACCCTGTGGGAGTCTCACTGATTAACAATGAACCCTGTGGGAGTCTTCTTTGGTTCTTTCGGTAAAGTCACGTAGAATGAGAATAAAATAATAAATTGATAAAATAAAATAACACAATAATATTCTCACGACGTTTCGGCCACAACACAAGCGGCCTTCATCAGGTGAAGGGAGCGAGACTGTCTGGTAGGACAGCGCTGGAGTGAGAGAGCCACGTTCAGATCACGGCTTTTAAGCTGTGTGAGAGGAACAAAGAGCCTTGACGAAGGAATTAGCATAAAATTTTGCATTGAAAAGGCTGAATGATTAGCTTGTGACTGGTCACAGAAATAGCTATGTTAAAAGTTAAAGCATACACATCCGCAGAGGCACCCATTGTTAAAAGGAATTAGCATAGAATTTAGCATTGAAATAGCTAAATTAAGGCATTCGCTTGTAACTGCTACAGAAATAGTTACGTAAGGCATTCGCTTGTAACTGCTACAGAAATAGTTACGTTGAAGTCAGAGCATACACATTCACCGAGGCACTTAGTACAAATCAAAACAGGAGAATTTAGCATTGAAATAACTAGGCGAATTTAGCATTGAAATAACTGGGTGATTTGCTAGTGACTGGTCACAGAAATGACTACAAATCTGAGCTATTCACAGTACTATATAGTGAACCAATAAAAACTAAAATATAAATTACCTTCATGTTATCAATAAACTCTATATTCTCCAATCAGCTAAGCTACCAACCATAAGTTGTTATATATCACAATGCTATATGGCGAAAAAATGGGTGGATTCTTACCCTCAAATTTCCGTACCACGGATAGCTACGGGCCCCGTTCAGACGGACGAGTTCGTCCATGGTCGGAACAGAGGAGGGGGAGAGAGACAGCTGCGAAGCCCTAGTATACTCCATGTTGTAAACCATACCATTAACCGTGGTGTGAGAGGTATTAAGAGGCAATGCTGGCGAAAGAGCTGCGGTCTGAAGGTCATCGTAAAATTACAATTAATTAAGAACAGAAATGATTTAACACATCTTTCCAGTGGTTACTGAGCCTGAATCCATCTTCTCGGTTGAAATTGTCTCTGTGCTTGTATATGTGAATGGCCTCATGAACGAATCTCTCATGGTAGCCAGTTGGTTTGCAAAGAACCTCCGTCTTGGAGAAGTCAATGTCATGTGAGCCCACTGAATTGTAACAATGATCTGCCACGGCAGAGGAGTTCGTCTTACCGTGTTTCAAGTCTGCTTTATGTTCGCGGATGCGATCCGAGATATGTCTTTTGGTTTCTCCAATGTAGCTACTACCACAGAGGCACTTTAGTTTGTAAACGCCCGGGTACTGTATGTCTGGAAGAGCATCTTTTACAGATGGAACTAAATCACGGATTTTGTGTACTGTGTTGAATCGGACCTGGATCTTGTGTTTATTCAGGATTTTGGAGATCTTTTTAGTGACCCCTGCAATGTAGGGTAAGGTGATGGTTTTGAGTGGCTCCACAAGAGGATCCTTCTTCATGACTGGAGTGATGGCTTTGCGGATTGTGTAGTCGGAGTAGCCATTAGCCCTGAGAGCCTGGTGTACGTGTTTGAGTTCACTGGTAATGTGTTCCTGGTCGGAAATGCATTGGGCTCTATGGTATAGAGTCTTGATGAGGCAGTTCTTCTGGGATGGATGGTGGTGGGAATCCGGTTTCAAGTAAGCATCTGTATGGGTAGCTTTCCTGTAGACAGAGTGGCTCATTGAACCATCATGTCTCCTTTTAATTAAGACATCCAGAAAGGGTAGTTTGCCATCTTTTTCGACCTCCATGGTAAATCTGATGGCTGGGTGTATGGAATTGATGTGGTCGCGGAATTGGTCTAGAGCAGGCTGGCCATGTGGCCAGATGACAAAGGTGTCATCAACGTACCTCTTCCATAAGGTCGGGCGTAGAGTGGCAGTCTGGATGGCGTCAGTTTCAAATTTTTCCATGAATACGTTGGCTACAACCGGAGATAGGGGGGAGCCCATTGGGGTGCCCTCAGTTTGTTTGTAGAAAGTTCCATTCCAGGTGAAGTATGTGTTGGTTAAGCAATGTCTCACCAGGGGGGGTACATCAGTATGCAGTCCTTGATGAACCAGGTCTTCAATGATAGCGATGGTGTCAGGTACCGGGACTTTGGTGAACAAGGACACCACATCAAAACTGACAAGCAGGTCGTTTGGGGACAGGGAAATGTCTTTGATTGTCGATACCAGGTGAGTAGAATTTAGTACCGCAGAGGTGGTTTTTCCAGTGAAAGGTCGCAGTATATCAGCCAGAAAACGTGCCAGTTTGTAGGTGGGGGAGCTGATAGTAGAGACGATGGGACGAAGGGGTGTATCTTCTTTGTGTATCTTTGGAAGGCCATATAATCTTGGTGGTCTGGCAGCAGAGGGTTTCAACAAGAACTTTTTGTTCTCATCAATTAATGCTGTTGAATCAGAGATAATTTTGTTCGTTTTGGTGACCAGGCTGTTGGTGGGATCTCTTTTTATTTTTGTATAGCTGCCATCGTTGAGTAGTTCTTGAATTTTGTTGTTATATTCTGTTTTGTCCATGATGACAGTGGCATTGCCTTTGTCGGCTGAGAGAACGACAATATCATCCCTCTTTTTTAATTGAGATAATTCAAAACGTTCGTCTTTGCTGATGTTGCTAGGTGGCAACTTAGCGTTTTTGAGGGTTGCAGCGATTTCAGATCTTGCTACATCTGCAGAGATGTGACTCAAGCCCTTGAGTGCAACGTCGACATGGGCAATGATATCATTAACCGGTAAGTGTCTCGGTGTGACAGCAAAGTTTAGACCTTTAGCTAAAACGGATTTCAGACCATCAGAAATGGAACTGTTACTGCGATTAATTACGACTTTGTTGACGTCTATCTTTTCGGTGTGTGGATCCGATTTTTTGCTGGAGAGGTGATTGAATTTGGAAATCAAATTGTCCCTACATTTGTTCGACATAGTGGCAGCCGAAGAGGTAGTCATATTGTCTACATGTTCCCAATCCGATGTAGACATTGTTGCTGTAAATTTTAAGTGTGATTTGTAGAGTGTCTTGTCTAACTGATCGAGTTCGGTGCGTGTAAGTCTGATTTTTTCCGAGATAAGAGCGAAGCTAGTTCTAGCTAGAATTCGTTTTGCATTGAGAGAAGTTGCAACAGCAGAGGTTAGTGTAAATGCGGTTGGTATTACCTTAGAGTCGCGGCATCTCTTCAGAAAGGTGAGAGACTCGATTAGTTGAGCCTTCTTATCCCGAAGTCTGTTGAAAGATCTTAAGGATGTGTGGAATCCCTCCCCGTAGAGGTGGTTAAATTTCGATTTAAAGCTTTCGTGACTGCAATGATTCATCTTCTTTGGTTCTTTCGGTAAAGTCACGTAGAATGAGAATAAAATAATAAATTGATAAAATAAAATAACACAATAATATTCTCACGACGTTTCGGCCACAACACAAGCGGCCTTCATCAGGTGAAGGGAGCGAGACTGTCTGGTAGGACAGCGCTGGAGTGAGAGAGCCACGTTCAGATCACGGCTTTTAAGCTGTGTGAGAGGAACAAAGAGCCTTGACGAAGGAATTAGCATAAAATTTTGCATTGAAAAGGCTGAATGATTAGCTTGTGACTGGTCACAGAAATAGCTATGTTAAAAGTTAAAGCATACACATCCGCAGAGGCACCCATTGTTAAAAGGAATTAGCATAGAATTTAGCATTGAAATAGCTAAATTAAGGCATTCGCTTGTAACTGCTACAGAAATAGTTACGTAAGGCATTCGCTTGTAACTGCTACAGAAATAGTTACGTTGAAGTCAGAGCATACACATTCACCGAGGCACTTAGTACAAATCAAAACAGGAGAATTTAGCATTGAAATAACTAGGCGAATTTAGCATTGAAATAACTGGGTGATTTGCTAGTGACTGGTCACAGAAATGACTACAAATCTGAGCTATTCACAGTACTATATAGTGAATAGCTCAGATTTGTAGTCATTTCTGTGACCAGTCACTAGCAAATCACCCAGTTATTTCAATGCTAAATTCGCCTAGTTATTTCAATGCTAAATTCTCCTGTTTTGATTTGTACTAAGTGCCTCGGTGAATGTGTATGCTCTGACTTCAACGTAACTATTTCTGTAGCAGTTACAAGCGAATGCCTTACGTAACTATTTCTGTAGCAGTTACAAGCGAATGCCTTAATTTAGCTATTTCAATGCTAAATTCTATGCTAATTCCTTTTAACAATGGGTGCCTCTGCGGATGTGTATGCTTTAACTTTTAACATAGCTATTTCTGTGACCAGTCACAAGCTAATCATTCAGCCTTTTCAATGCAAAATTTTATGCTAATTCCTTCGTCAAGGCTCTTTGTTCCTCTCACACAGCTTAAAAGCCGTGATCTGAACGTGGCTCTCTCACTCCAGCGCTGTCCTACCAGACAGTCTCGCTCCCTTCACCTGATGAAGGCCGCTTGTGTTGTGGCCGAAACGTCGTGAGAATATTATTGTGTTATTTTATTTTATCAATTTATTATTTTATTCTCATTCTACGTGACTTTACCGAAAGAACCAAAGAAGATGAATCATTGCAGTCACGAAAGCTTTAAATCGAAATTTAACCACCTCTACGGGGAGGGATTCCACACATCCTTAAGATCTTTCAACAGACTTCGGGATAAGAAGGCTCAACTAATCGAGTCTCTCACCTTTCTGAAGAGATGCCGCGACTCTAAGGTAATACCAACCGCATTTACACTAACCTCTGCTGTTGCAACTTCTCTCAATGCAAAACGAATTCTAGCTAGAACTAGCTTCGCTCTTATCTCGGAAAAAATCAGACTTACACGCACCGAACTCGATCAGTTAGACAAGACACTCTACAAATCACACTTAAAATTTACAGCAACAATGTCTACATCGGATTGGGAACATGTAGACAATATGACTACCTCTTCGGCTGCCACTATGTCGAACAAATGTAGGGACAATTTGATTTCCAAATTCAATCACCTCTCCAGCAAAAAATCGGATCCACACACCGAAAAGATAGACGTCAACAAAGTCGTAATTAATCGCAGTAACAGTTCCATTTCTGATGGTCTGAAATCCGTTTTAGCTAAAGGTCTAAACTTTGCTGTCACACCGAGACACTTACCGGTTAATGATATCATTGCCCATGTCGACGTTGCACTCAAGGGCTTGAGTCACATCTCTGCAGATGTAGCAAGATCTGAAATCGCTGCAACCCTCAAAAACGCTAAGTTGCCACCTAGCAACATCAGCAAAGACGAACGTTTTGAATTATCTCAATTAAAAAAGAGGGATGATATTGTCGTTCTCTCAGCCGACAAAGGCAATGCCACTGTCATCATGGACAAAACAGAATATAACAACAAAATTCAAGAACTACTCAACGATGGCAGCTATACAAAAATAAAAAGAGATCCCACCAACAGCCTGGTCACCAAAACGAACAAAATTATCTCTGATTCAACAGCATTAATTGATGAGAACAAAAAGTTCTTGTTGAAACCCTCTGCTGCCAGACCACCAAGATTATATGGCCTTCCAAAGATACACAAAAAGATCTCCAAAATCCTGAATAAACACAAGATCCAGGTCCGATTCAACACAGTACACAAAATCCGTGATTTAGTTCCATCTGTAAAAGATGCTCTTCCAGACATACAGTACCCGGGCGTTTACAAACTAAAGTGCCTCTGTGGTAGTAGCTACATTGGAGAAACCAAAAGACATATCTCGGATCGCATCCGCGAACATAAAGCAGACTTGAAACACGGTAAGACGAACTCCTCTGCCGTGGCAGATCATTGTTACAATTCAGTGGGCTCACATGACATTGACTTCTCCAAGACGGAGGTTCTTTGCAAACCAACTGGCTACCATGAGAGATTCGTTCATGAGGCCATTCACATATACAAGCACAGAGACAATTTCAACCGAGAAGATGGATTCAGGCTCAGTAACCACTGGAAAGATGTGTTAAATCATTTCTGTTCTTAATTAATTGTAATTTTACGATGACCTTCAGACCGCAGCTCTTTCGCCAGCATTGCCTCTTAATACCTCTCACACCACGGTTAATGGTATGGTTTACAACATGGAGTATACTAGGGCTTCGCAGCTGTCTCTCTCCCCCTCCTCTGTTCCGACCATGGACGAACTCGTCCGTCTGAACGGGGCCCGTAGCTATCCGTGGTACGGAAATTTGAGGGTAAGAATCCACCCATTTTTTCGCCATATAGCATTGTGATATATAACGACTTATGGTTGGTAGCTTAGCTGATTGGAGAATATAGAGTTTATTGATAACATGAAGGTAATTTATATTTTAGTTTTTATTGGTTCACTATATAGTACTGTGAATAGCTCAGATTTGTAGTCATTTCTGTGACCAGTCACTAGCAAATCACCCAGTTATTTCAATGCTAAATTCGCCTAGTTATTTCAATGCTAAATTCTCCTGTTTTGATTTGTACTAAGTGCCTCGGTGAATGTGTATGCTCTGACTTCAACGTAACTATTTCTGTAGCAGTTACAAGCGAATGCCTTACGTAACTATTTCTGTAGCAGTTACAAGCGAATGCCTTAATTTAGCTATTTCAATGCTAAATTCTATGCTAATTCCTTTTAACAATGGGTGCCTCTGCGGATGTGTATGCTTTAACTTTTAACATAGCTATTTCTGTGACCAGTCACAAGCTAATCATTCAGCCTTTTCAATGCAAAATTTTATGCTAATTCCTTCGTCAAGGCTCTTTGTTCCTCTCACACAGCTTAAAAGCCGTGATCTGAACGTGGCTCTCTCACTCCAGCGCTGTCCTACCAGACAGTCTCGCTCCCTTCACCTGATGAAGGCCGCTTGTGTTGTGGCCGAAACGTCGTGAGAATATTATTGTGTTATTTTATTTTATCAATTTATTATTTTATTCTCATTCTACGTGACTTTACCGAAAGAACCAAAGAAGATGAATCATTGCAGTCACGAAAGCTTTAAATCGAAATTTAACTGTGGGAGTCTCACTGATTAACACTGAACCCTATGGGAGTCTCACTAATTAACACTGAACCCTGTGGGAGTCTCACTGATTAACACTGAACCCTATAGGAGTCTCACTGATTAACAATGAACCCTATGGGAGTGTCACTGATTAACACTAAACCCTGTGGGAGTCTCAATGATTAATACTGAACCCTATGGGAGTCTCACTGATTAACACTGAACCCTGTTGGAGTCTCACTGATTAACACTGAACCCTATGGGAGTCTCACAGATTAACGCTGAACCCTATGGGAGTCTCACTGATAAACAATGAACCCTATGGGGGTCTCACTGATTAACACTGAACTCGCTCACTGATTAACACTGAACCCTATGGGTGTCTCACTGATTAACACTGAACCCTGTGGGAGTCTCACTGATTAACAATGAACCCTGTGGGAGTCTCACTGATTAACACTGAACCCTATGGGAGTCTCACTGATTAACAGTGAACCCTATGGGAGTCTCACTGATTAACACTGAACCCTGTGGGAGTCTCACTGATTAACAATGAACCCTGTGGGAGTCTCACTGATTAACACTGAACCCTATGGGAGTCTCACTAATTAACACTGAACCCTGTGGGAGTCTCACTGATTAACACTGAACCCTATGGGAGTCTCACTGATTAACAATGAACCCTATGGGAGTGTCACTGATTAACACTGAACCCTGTGGGAGTCTCAATGATTAATACTGAACCCTATGGGAGTCTCACTGATTAACACTGAACCCTGTTGGAGTCTCACTGATTAACACTGAACCCTATGGGAGTCTCACAGATTAACGCTGAACTCTATGGGAGTCTCACTGATAAACAATGAACCCTATGGGAGTCTCACTGATTAACATTGAACTCGCTCACTGATTAACACTGAACCCTATGGGTGTCTCACTGATTAACACTGAACCCTGTGGGAGTCTCACTGATTAACAATGAACCCTGTGGGAGTCTCACTGATTAACACTGAACCCTATGGGAGTCTCCCTGATTAACACTGAACCCTATGGGAGTCTCACTGATTAACACTGAACCCTGTGGGAGTCTCACTGATTAAGACTGTACCCTATGGGAGTCTCACTGATTAACACATGAACCCTATGGGAGTCTCACTGATTAACACTGAACCCTGTGGGTGTCTCACTGATTAACACTGAACCCTGTGGGAGTCTCACTGATTAACACTGAACCCTATGGGAGTCTCACTGATTAACACTGAACCCTGTGGGAGTCTCACTGATTAACAATGAACCCTGTGGGAGTCTCACTGATTAACACTGAACCCTATGGGAGTCTCACTAATTAACACTGAACCCTGTGGGAGTCTCACTGATTAACACTGAACCCTATAGGAGTCTCACTGATTAACAATGAACCCTATGGGAGTGTCACTGATTAACACTAAACCCTGTGGGAGTCTCAATGATTAATACTGAACCCTATGGGAGTCTCACTGATTAACACTGAACCCTGTTGGAGTCTCACTGATTAACACTGAACCCTATGGGAGTCTCACAGATTAACGCTGAACCCTATGGGAGTCTCACTGATAAACAATGAACCCTATGGGGGTCTCACTGATTAACACTGAACTCGCTCACTGATTAACACTGAACCCTATGGGTGTCTCACTGATTAACACTGAACCCTGTGGGAATCTCACTGATTAACAATGAACCCTGTGGGAGTCTCACTGATTAAGACTGAACCCTATGGGAGTCTCACTGATTAACAGTGAACCCTATGGGAGTCTCACTGATTAACACTGAACCCTGTGGGAGTCTCACTGATTAACAATGAACCCTGTGGGAGTCTCACTGATTAACACTGAACCCTATGGGAGTCTCACTAATTAACACTGAACCCTGTGGGAGTCTCACTGATTAACACTGAACCCTATGGGAGTCTCACTGATTAACAATGAACCCTATGGGAGTGTCACTGATTAACACTGAACCCTGTGGGAGTCTCAATGATTAATACTGAACCCTATGGGAGTCTCACTGATTAACACTGAACCCTGTTGGAGTCTCACTGATTAACACTGAACCCTATGGGAGTCTCACAGATTAACGCTGAACCCTATGGGAGTCTCACTGATAAACAATGAACCTTATGGGAGTCTCACTGATTAACATTGAACTCGCTCACTGATTAACACTGAACCCTATGGGTGTCTCACTGATTAACACTGAACCCTGTGGGAGTCTCACTGATTAACAATGAACCCTGTGGAAGTCTCACTGATTAACACTGAACCCTATGGGAGTCTCCCTGATTAACACTGAACCCTGTGGGAGTCTCACTGATAAACAATGAACCCTATGGGGGTCTCACTGATTAACACTGAACTCGCTCACTGATTAACACTGAACCCTATGGGTGTCTCACTGATTAACACTGAACCCTGTGGGAGTCTCACTGATTAACAATGAACCCTGTGGGAGTCTCACTGATTAACACTGAACCCTATGGGAGTCTCACTGATTAACAGTGAACCCTATGGGAGTCTCACTGATTAACACTGAACCCTGTGGGAGTCTCACTGATTAACATTGAACTCGCTCACTGATTAACACTGAACCCTATGGGTGTCTCACTGATTAACACTGAACCCTGTGGGAGTCTCACTGATTAACAATGAACCCTGTGGAAGTCTCACTGATTAACACTGAACCCTATGGGAGTCTCCCTGATTAACACTGAACCCTGTGGGAGTCTCACTGATTAACACTGAACCCTGTGGGAGTCTCACTGATTAACAATGAACCCTATGGGAGTGTCACTGATTAACACTGAACCCTGTGGGAGTCTCACTGATTAACACTGAACCCTGTGAGAGTCTTACTGATTAACACTGAACCCTGTGGGAGTCTCGCTGATTAAAACTGAACCCTGTGGGAGTATCACTGATTAACACTGAACCCTGTGGGATTCTCACTGCTTAACACTGAACCCTATGGGAGTCTCACTGATTAACACTGAACCCTGTGGGAGTCTCACTGATTAAGACTGTACCCTATGGGAGTCTCACTGATTAACACATGAACCCTATGGGAGTCTCACTGATTAACACTGAACCCTGTGGGAGTCTCACTGATTAACACTGAACCCTATGGGAGTCTCACTGATTAACACTGAACCCTGTGGGAGTCTCACTGATTAACAATGAACCATGTGGGAGTCTCACTGATTAACACTGAACCCTATGGGAGTCTCACTAATTAACACTGAACCCTGTGGAAGTCTTACTGATTAACACTGAACCCTATGGGAGTCTCACTGATTAACAATGAACCCCATGGGAATATCACTGATTAACACTGAACCCTGTGGGAGTCTCACTGGTTAACACTGAACCCTGTGAGAGTCTTACTGATTAACACTGAACCCTGTGGGAGTCTCACTGATTAACACTGAACCCTGTGGGAGTCTCACTGATTAACACTGAACCCTGTGGGATTCTCACTGCTTAACACTGAACCCTAGGGAGTCTCACTGATTAACACTGAACCCTGTGGGAGTCTCACTGATTAAGACTGTACCCTATGGGAGTCTCACTGATTAACTCTGAACCCTATGGGAGTCACACTGATTAACACTGAACCCTATGGAAGTCTCACTGATTAACACTGATCCCTATGGGAGTCTCATTGATTAACAATTAACCCTGTGGGAGTCTCACTGATCAACACTGAACCCTGTGGGAGTCTAAGTGATTAACACTGAACCCTGTGGGAGTCTCACTGATTAACATTGAACCCTATGGGAGTCTCACTGATTAACACTGATCCCTATGGGAGTCTCATTGATTAACAATGAACCCTGTGGGAGTCTCACTGATCAACACTGAACCCTGTGGGAGTCTAAGTGATTAACACTGAACCCTGTGGGAGTCTCACTGATTAACATTGAACCCTATGGGAGTCTAAGTGATTAACACTGAACCCTGTGGGAGTCTCACTGATTAACACTGAACCCTGTGGGAGTCTCACTGATTAACATTGAACCCTATGGGAATCTCACTGATTAACACTGATCCATATGGGAGTCTCATTGATAAACAATGAACCCTGTGGGAGTCTCACTGATCAACACTGAACCCTGTGGGAGTCTAGGTGATTAACACTGAACCCTGTGGGAGTCTCACTTATTAACATTGAACCCTATGGGAGACTCACTGATTAACACTGAACCCTATGGGAGTCTCATTGATTAACAATGAACCCTGTGGGAGTCTCACTGATCAACACTGAACCCTGTGGGAGTCTAAGTGATTAACACTGAACCCTGTGGGAGTCTCACTGATTAACACTGAACCCTATGGGAGTCTCACTGATTAACACTGAACCCTGTGGGAGTCTCACTGATTAACACTGAACCCTATGGGAGTCTCATTGATTAACACTGAACCCTATGGGAGTCTCACTGATTAACACTGAACCCTATGGGAGTGTCACTGATTAACACTGAACCCTGTGGGTGTCTCACTGATTAACACTGATCCCTGTGGGAGTCTCACTGATTAACAATGAACCCTGTGGGAGTCTCACTGATTAACACTGAACCCTATGGGAGTCTCACTGATTAACACTGAACCCTGTGGGAGTCTCACTGATTAACACTGAACCCTAAGGGAGTCTCATTGATTAACACTGAACCCTATGGGAGTCTCACTGACTAACACAGAACCCTGTGGGAGTCTCATTGATTAACACTGAACCCTATGGGTGTCTCACCGATTAACACTGAACCCTGTGGGAGTCTCACTGATTAACACAGAACCCTGTGGGAGTCTCACTGATTAACATTGAACCCTGTGGGAGTCTCACTGATTAACACTGAACCCTATGGGAGTCTCACTGATTAACACTGAACCCTATGGGAGTCTCACTGATTAACACTGAACCCTGTGGGAGTCTCACTGATTAACAATGAACCCTATGGGAATCTCGCTGATTAACACTGAACCCGGTGGGAGTCTCACTGATTAATACTGAACCCTATGGGAGTCTCACTGATTAACACTGAACCCTGTGGGAGTCTCACTAATTAACACTGAACCCTATGGGAGTCTCACTAATTAACACTGAACCCTATGGGAGTCTCACTGATTAACACTGAACCCTGTGGGAGTCTCACTGATTAACACTGAACCCTGTGGGAGTCTCACTGATTAACATTGAACCCTATGGGAGTCTCACTGATTAACACTGATCCCTATGGGAGTCTCACTGATTAACACTGAACCCTATGGGAGTCTCATTGATTAACAATGAACCCTGTGGGAGTCTCACTGATCAACACTGGACCCTGTGGGAGTCTAAGTGATTAACACTGAACCCTGTGGGAGTCTCACTGATTAACACTGAAAACAATGGTAGTGTCACTGATTAACACTGAACCCTTTGGGAGTCTCACTGATTAACACTGAAAACAATGGTAGTGCCACTGGTTAACACTGAACCCTGTGGGAGTCTCACTGTTTAACACTGAACCCTATGGAAGTCTCACTGAATAACGCTGAACCCTATGGGAGTGTCACTGATTAACACTGAACCGTGTGGGAGTCTCACTGATTAACACTGAACCCTATGGCAGTCTCACTGATTAACACTGAACCCTGTGGGAGTCTCACTGATTAACACTGAACCCTATGGGAGTCTCACTGATTAACACTGAACCCTATGGGAGTCTCACTGATTAACACTGAACCCTATGGGAGTGTCACTGATTAACACTGAACCCTGTGGGCGTCTCACTGATTAACACTGATCCCTGTGGGAGTCTCACTGATTAACAATGAACCCTGTGGGAGTCTCAGTGATTAACACAGAACCCTATGGGAGTGTCACTGATTAACACTGAACCCTATGGGAGTCTCACTGATCAACACTGAACCCTGTGGGAGTCTCAGTGATTAACACTGAACCCTGTGGGAGTCTCACTGATTAACACTGAAAACTATGGTAGTGTCACTGATTAACACTGAACCCTGTGGGAGTCTCACTGTTTAACACTGAACCCTATGGAAGTCTCACTGAATAACGCTGAACCCTATGGGAGTGTCACTGATTAACACTGAACCGTGTGGGAGTCTCACTGATTAACACTGAACCCTATGGGAGTCTCACTGATTAACACTGATCCCTGTGGGAGTCTCACTGATTAACACTGAACCCTATGGGAGTCTCACTGATTAACACTGAACCCTATGGGAGTCTCACTGATTAACACTGAACCCTATGGGAGTGTCACTGATTAACACTGAACCCTGTGGGAGTCTCACTGATTAACACTTATCCCTGTGGGAGTCTCACTGATTAACAATGAACCCTGTGGGAGTCTCAGTGATTAACACAGAACCCTATGGGAGTGTCACTGATTAACACTGAACCCTATGGGAGTCTCACTGATCAACACTGAACCCTGTGGGAGTCTCAGTGATTAACACAGAACCCTCTGGGAGTGTCACTGATTAACACTGAACCCTATGGGAGTCTCACTGATCAACACTGAACCCTGTGGGAGTCTCACTGATTAACACAGAACCCTGTGGGAGTCTCACTGATTAACACTGAACACTGTGAGAGTCTCACTGATTAACACTGAACCCTATGGAAGTCTCACTGATTAACACTGATCCCTATGGGAGTCTCATTGATTAACAATTAACCCTGTGGGAGTCTCACTGATCAACACTGAACCCTGTGGGAGTCTAAGTGATTAACACTGAACCCTGTGGGAGTCTCACTGATTAACATTGAACCCTATGGGAGTCTCACTGATTAACACTGATCCCTATGGGAGTCTCATTGATTAACAATGAACCCTGTGGGAGTCTCACTGATCAACACTGAACCCTGTGGGAGTCTAAGTGATTAACACTGAACCCTGTGGGAGTCTCACTGATTAACATTGAACCCTATGGGAGTCTAAGTGATTAACACTGAACCCTGTGGGAGTCTCACTGATTAACACTGAACCCTGTGGGAGTCTCACTGATTAACACTGAAAACAATGGTAGTGTCACTGATTAACACTGAACCCTGTGGGAGTCTCACTGATCAACACTGGACCCTGTGGGAGTCTAAGTGATTAACACTGAACCCTGTGGGAGTCTCACTGATTAACACTGAAAACAATGGTAGTGTCACTGATTAACACTGAACCCTTTGGGAGTCTCACTGATTAACACTGAAAACAATGGTAGTGCCACTGGTTAACACTGAACCCTGTGGGAGTCTCACTGTTTAACACTGAACCCTATGGAAGTCTCACTGAATAACGCTGAACCCTATGGGAGTGTCACTGATTAACACTGAACCGTGTGGGAGTCTCACTGATTAACACTGAACCCTATGGCAGTCTCACTGATTAACACTGAACCCTGTGGGAGTCTCACTGATTAACACTGAACCCTATGGGAGTCTCACTGATTAACACTGAACCCTATGGGAGTCTCACTGATTAACACTGAACCCTATGGGAGTGTCACTGATTAACACTGAACCCTGTGGGCGTCTCACTGATTAACACTGATCCCTGTGGGAGTCTCACTGATTAACAATGAACCCTGTGGGAGTCTCAGTGATTAACACAGAACCCTATGGGAGTGTCACTGATTAACACTGAACCCTATGGGAGTCTCACTGATCAACACTGAACCCTGTGGGAGTCTCAGTGATTAACACTGAACCCTGTGGGAGTCTCACTGATTAACACTGAAAACTATGGTAGTGTCACTGATTAACACTGAACCCTGTGGGAGTCTCACTGTTTAACACTGAACCCTATGGAAGTCTCACTGAATAACGCTGAACCCTATGGGAGTGTCACTGATTAACACTGAACCGTGTGGGAGTCTCACTGATTAACACTGAACCCTATGGGAGTCTCACTGATTAACACTGATCCCTGTGGGAGTCTCACTGATTAACACTGAACCCTATGGGAGTCTCACTGATTAACACTGAACCCTATGGGAGTCTCACTGATTAACACTGAACCCTATGGGAGTGTCACTGATTAACACTGAACCCTGTGGGAGTCTCACTGATTAACACTTATCCCTGTGGGAGTCTCACTGATTAACAATGAACCCTGTGGGAGTCTCAGTGATTAACACAGAACCCTATGGGAGTGTCACTGATTAACACTGAACCCTATGGGAGTCTCACTGATCAACACTGAACCCTGTGGGAGTCTCAGTGATTAACACAGAACCCTCTGGGAGTGTCACTGATTAACACTGAACCCTATGGGAGTCTCACTGATCAACACTGAACCCTGTGGGAGTCTCACTGATTAACACAGAACCCTGTGGGAGTCTCACTGATTAACACTGAACACTGTGAGAGTCTCACTGATTAACACTGAACCCTATGGAAGTCTCACTGATTAACACTGATCCCTATGGGAGTCTCATTGATTAACAATTAACCCTGTGGGAGTCTCACTGATCAACACTGAACCCTGTGGGAGTCTAAGTGATTAACACTGAACCCTGTGGGAGTCTCACTGATTAACATTGAACCCTATGGGAGTCTCACTGATTAACACTGATCCCTATGGGAGTCTCATTGATTAACAATGAACCCTGTGGGAGTCTCACTGATCAACACTGAACCCTGTGGGAGTCTAAGTGATTAACACTGAACCCTGTGGGAGTCTCACTGATTAACATTGAACCCTATGGGAGTCTAAGTGATTAACACTGAACCCTGTGGGAGTCTCACTGATTAACACTGAACCCTGTGGGAGTCTCACTGATTAACATTGAACCCTATGGGAATCTCACTGATTAACACTGATCCATATGGGAGTCTCATTGATAAACAATGAACCCTGTGGGAGTCTCACTGATCAACACTGAACCCTGTGGGAGTCTAGGTGATTAACACTGAACCCTGTGGGAGTCTCACTTATTAACATTGAACCCTATGGGAGACTCACTGATTAACACTGAACCCTATGGGAGTCTCATTGATTAACAATGAACCCTGTGGGAGTCTCACTGATCAACACTGAACCCTGTGGGAGTCTAAGTGATTAACACTGAACCCTGTGGGAGTCTCACTGATTAACACTGAACCCTATGGGAGTCTCACTGATTAACACTGAACCCTGTGGGAGTCTCACTGATTAACACTGAACCCTATGGGAGTCTCATTGATTAACACTGAACCCTATGGGAGTCTCACTGATTAACACTGAACCCTATGGGAGCGTCACTGATTAACACTGAACCCTGTGGGTGTCTCACTGATTAACACTGATCCCTGTGGGAGTCTCACTGATTAACAATGAACCCTGTGGGAGTCTCACTGATTAACACTGAACCCTATGGGAGTCTCACTGATTAACACTGAACCCTGTGGGAGTCTCACTGATTAACACTGAACCCTAAGGGAGTCTCATTGATTAACACTGAACCCTATGGGAGTCTCACTGACTAACACAGAACCCTGTGGGAGTCTCATTGATTAACACTGAACCCTATGGGTGTCTCACCGATTAACACTGAACCCTGTGGGAGTCTCACTGATTAACACAGAACCCTGTGGGAGTCTCACTGATCAACACTGAACCCTGTGGGAGTCTCAGTGATTAACACAGAACCCTCTGGGAGTGTCACTGATTAACACTGAACCCTATGGGAGTCTCACTGATCAACACTGAACCCTGTGGGAGTCTCACTGATTAACACAGAACCCTGTGGGAGTCTCACTGATTAACACTGAACACTGTGAGAGTCTCACTGATTAACACTGAACCCTATGGAAGTCTCACTGATTAACACTGATCCCTATGGGAGTCTCATTGATTAACAATTAACCCTGTGGGAGTCTCACTGATCAACACTGAACCCTGTGGGAGTCTAAGTGATTAACACTGAACCCTGTGGGAGTCTCACTGATTAACATTGAACCCTATGGGAGTCTCACTGATTAACACTGATCCCTATGGGAGTCTCATTGATTAACAATGAACCCTGTGGGAGTCTCACTGATCAACACTGAACCCTGTGGGAGTCTAAGTGATTAACACTGAACCCTGTGGGAGTCTCACTGATTAACATTGAACCCTATGGGAGTCTAAGTGATTAACACTGAACCCTGTGGGAGTCTCACTGATTAACACTGAACCCTGTGGGAGTCTCACTGATTAACATTGAACCCTATGGGAATCTCACTGATTAACACTGATCCATATGGGAGTCTCATTGATAAACAATGAACCCTGTGGGAGTCTCACTGATCAACACTGAACCCTGTGGGAGTCTAGGTGATTAACACTGAACCCTGTGGGAGTCTCACTTATTAACATTGAACCCTATGGGAGCCTCACTGATTAACACTGAACCCTATGGGAGTCTCATTGATTAACAATGAACCCTGTGGGAGTCTCACTGATCAACACTGAACCCTGTGGGAGTCTAAGTGATTAACACTGAACCCTGTGGGAGTCTCACTGATTAACACTGAACCCTATGGGAGTCTCACTGATTAACACTGAACCCTGTGGGAGTCTCACTGATTAACACTGAACCCTATGGGAGTCTCATTGATTAACACTGAACCCTATGGGAGTCTCACTGATTAACACTGAACCCTATGGGAGTGTCACTGATTAACACTGAACCCTGTGGGTGTCTCACTGATTAACACTGATCCCTGTGGGAGTCTCACTGATTAACAATGAACCCTGTGGGAGTCTCACTGATTAACACTGAACCCTATGGGAGTCTCACTGATTAACACTGAACCCTGTGGGAGTCTCACTGATTAACACTGAACCCTAAGGGAGTCTCATTGATTAACACTGAACCCTATGGGAGTCTCACTGACTAACACAGAACCCTGTGGGAGTCTCATTGATTAACACTGAACTCTATGGGTGTCTCACCGATTAACACTGAACCCTGTGGGAGTCTCACTGATTAACACAGAACCCTGTGGGAGTCTCACTGATTAACATTGAACCCTGTGGGAGTCTCACTGATTAACACTGAACCCTATGGGAGTCTCACTGATTAACACTGAACCCTATGGGAGTCTCACTGATTAACACTGAACCCTGTGGGAGTCTCACTGATTAACAATGAACCCTATGGGAATCTCGCTGATTAACACTGAACCCGGAGGGAGTCTCACTGATTAATACTGAACCCTATGGGAGTCTCACTGATTAACACTGAACCCTGTGGGAGTCTCACTAATTAACACTGAACCCTATGGGAGTCTCACTAATTAACACTGAACCCTATGGGAGTCTCACTGATTAACACTGAACCCTGTGGGAGTCTCACTGATTAACACTGAACCCTGTGGGAGTCTCACTGATTAACATTGAACCCTATGGGAGTCTCACTGATTAACACTGATCCCTATGGGAGTCTCACTGATTAACACTGAACCCTATGGGAGTCTCATTGATTAACAATGAACCCTGTGGGAGTCTCACTGATCAACACTGGACCCTGTAGGAGTCTAAGTGATTAACACTGAACCCTGTGGGAGTCTCACTGATTAACACTGAAAACAATGGTAGTGTCACTGATTAACACTGAACCCTTTGGGAGTCTCACTGATTAACACTGAAAACAATGGTAGTGTCACTTGTTAACACTGAACCCTGTGGGAGTCTCACTGTTTAACACTGAACCCTATGGAAGTCTCACTGAATAACGCTGAACCCTATGGGAGTGTCACTGATTAACACTAAACCGTGTGGGAGTCTCACTGATTAACACTGAACCCTATGGCAGTCTCACTGATTAACACTGAACCCTGTGGGAGTCTCACTGATTAACACTGAACCCTATGGGAGTCTCACTGATTAACACTGAACCCTATGGGAGTCTCACTGATTAACACTGAACCCTATGGGAGTGTCACTGATTAACACTGAACCCTGTGGGCGTCTCACTGATTAACACTGATCCCTGTGGGAGTCTCACTGATTAACAATGAACCCTGTGGGAGTCTCAGTGATTAACACAGAACCCTATGGGAGTGTCACTGATTAACACTGAACCCTATGGGAGTCTCACTGATCAACACTGAACCCTGTGGGAGTCTCAGTGATTAACACTGAACCCTGTGGGAGTCTCACTGATTAACACTGAAAACTATGGTAGTGTCACTGATTAACACTGAACCCTGTGGGAGTCTCACTGTTTAACACTGAACCCTATGGAAGTCTCACTGAATAACGCTGAACCCTATGGGAGTGTCACTGATTAACACTGAACCGTGTGGGAGTCTCACTGATTAACACTGAACCCTATGGGAGTCTCACTGATTAACACTGAACCCTGTGGGAGTCTCACTGATTAACACTGAACCCTATGGGAGTCTCACTGATTAACACTGAACCCTATGGGAGTCTCACTGATTAACACTGAACCCTATGGGAGTGTCACTGATTAACACTGAACCCTGTGGGAGTCTCACTGATTAACACTTATCCCTGTGGGAGTCTCACTGATTAACAATGAACCCTGTGGGAGTCTCAGTGATTAACACAGAACCCTATGGGAGTGTCACTGATTAACACTGAACCCTATGGGAGTCTCACTGATCAACACTGAACCCTGTGGGAGTCTCAGTGATTAACACAGAACCCTCTGGGAGTGTCACTGATTAACACTGAACCCTATGGGAGTCTCACTGATCAACACTGAACCCTGTGGGAGTCTCACTGATTAACACTGAACCCTGTGGGAGTCTCACTGATTAACACTGAACCCTATGGGAGTCTCACT
Organism: Petromyzon marinus; assembly: GCF_048934315.1. NCBI lineage: Eukaryota > Metazoa > Chordata > Hyperoartia > Petromyzontiformes > Petromyzontidae > Petromyzon > Petromyzon marinus. The sequence goes on from NW_027423113.1 coordinate 1,644,151, forward strand.
GATTAACATTGAACCCTATGGGAGTGTCACTGATTAACACTGAACTCTGTGGGAGTCTCACTGATTAACACTGATCCCTGTGGGAGTCTCACTGATTAACAATGAACCCTGTGGGAGTCTCAGTGATTAACACAGAACCCTATGGGAGTGTCACTGATTAACACTGAACCCTATGGGAGTCTCACTGATCAACACTGAACCCTGTGGGAGTCTCAGTGATTAACACTGAACCCTGTGGGAGTCTCACTGATTAACACTGAAAACTATGGTAGTGTCACTGATTAACACTGAACCCTGTGGGAGTCTCACTGTTTAACACTGAACCCTATGGAAGTCTCACTGAATAACGCTGAACCCTATGGGAGTGTCACTGATTAACACTGAACCGTGTGGGAGTCTCACTGATTAACACTGAACCCTGTGGGAGTCTCACTGATTAACACTGAACACTGTGAGAGTCTCACTGATTAACACTGAACCCTGTGGGAGTCTCACTGATTAACACTGAACCCTATGGGAGTCTCACTGATTAACACTGAACCGTATGGGAGTCTCACTGATTAACACTGAACCCTATGGGAGTGTCACTGATTAACACTGAACCCTGTGGGAGTCTCACGGATTAACACCGAACCCAATGGGAGTCTCAGTGATTTACACTGAACCCTATGGGAATCTCACTGATTAACACTGAACCCTATGGGAATATCACTGATTAGCACTGAACCCTATGGGAGTCTCACTGATTAACACCGAACCCAATGGGAGTCTCACTGATTAACACTGAACCCTGTGGGAGTCTCACTGATTAACACTGAACCCTATGGGAGTCTCACTGATTAACACTGAACCCTGTGGGAGTCTCACTGATTAACGCTGAACCCTATGGGAGTGTCACTGATTAACACTGAACCGTGTGGGCATCTCACTGATTAACACAGAACCCTGTGGGAGTCTCATTGATTAACACTGAACCCTATGGGTGTCTCACCGATTAACACTGAACCCTGTGGGAGTCTCACTGATTAACACAGAACCCTGTGGGAGTCTCACTGATTAACATTGAACCCTGTGGGATTGTCACTGAATAACACTGAACCCTATGGGAGTCTCACTGATTAACACTGAACCCTATGGGAGTCTCACTGATTAACACTGAACCCTGTGGGAGTCTCACTGATTAACACAGAACCCTATGGGAGTCTCACTGATTAACACTGAAAACTATGGTAGTGTCACTGATTAACACTGAACCCTGTGGGAGTCTCACTGTTTAACACTGAACCCTATGGAAGTCTCACTGATTAACACTGAACCCTGTGGGAGTCTCACTGATTAACATTGAACCGTGTGGGAGTCTCACTGATTAACACTGATCCCTATGGGAGTCTCACTGATTAACACTGAACCCTATGGGAGTCTCATTGATTAACACTGAACCCTATGGGAGTCTCACTGATCAACACTGAACCCTATGGGAGTCTCACTGATTAACACTGAACCCTATGGGAGTCTCATTGATTAACACTGAACCCTATGGGAGTCTCACTGATTAACACTGAACCCTATGGGAGTGTCACTGATTAACACTGAACCCTGTGGGTGTCTCACTGATTAACACTGATCCCTGTGGGAGTCTCACTGATTAACAATGAACCCTGTGGGAGTCTCACTGATTAACACTGAACCCTATGGGAGTCTCACTGATTAACACTGAACCCTGTGGGAGTCTCACTGATTAACACTGAACCCTAAGGGAGTCTCATTGATTAACACTGAACCCTATGGGAGTCTCACTGACTAACACAGAACCCTGTGGGAGTCTCATTGATTAACACTGAACCCTATGGGTGTCTCACCGATTAACACTGAACCCTGTGGGAGTCTCACTGATTAACACAGAACCCTGTGGGAGTCTCACTGATTAACATTGAACCCTGTGGGAGTCTCACTGATTAACACTGAACCCTATGGGAGTCTCACTGATTAACACTGAACCCTATGGGAGTCTCACTGATTAACACTGAACCCTGTGGGAGTCTCACTGATTAACAATGAACCCTATGGGAATCTCGCTGATTAACACTGAACCCGGTGGGAGTCTTACTGATTAATACTGAACCCTATGGGAGTCTCACTGATTAACACTGAACCCTGTGGGAGTCTCACTGATTAACACTGAACCCTATGGGAGTCTCACTAATTAACACTGAACCCTATGGGAGTCTCACTGATTAACACTGAACCCTGTGGGAGTCTCACTGATTAACACTGAACCCTGTGGGAGTCTCACTGATTAACATTGAACCCTATGGGAGTCTCACTGATTAACACTGATCCCTATGGGAGTCTCACTGATTAACACTGAACCCTATGGGAGTCTCATTGATTAACAATGAACCCTGTGGGAGTCTCACTGATCAACACTGAACCCTGTGGGAGTCTAAGTGATTAACACTGAACCCTGTGGGAGTCTCACTGATTAACACTGAAAACAATGGTAGTGTCACTGATTAACACTGAACCCTGTGGGAGTCTCACTGATTAACACTGAAAACAATGGTAGTGTCACTGGTTAACACTGAACCCTGTGGGAGTCTCACTGTTTAACACTGAACCCTATGGAAGTCTCACTGAATAACGCTGAACCCTATGGGAGTGTCACTGATTAACACTGAACCGTGTGGGAGTCTCACTGATTAACACTGAACCCTATGGCAGTCTCACTGATTAACACTGAACCCTGTGGGAGTCTCACTGATTAACACTGAACCCTATGGGAGTCTCACTGATTAACACTGAACCCTATGGGAGTCTCACTGATTAACACTGAACCCTATGGGAGTGTCACTGATTAACACTGAACCCTGTGGGCGTCTCACTGATTAACACTGATCCCTGTGGGAGTCTCACTGATTAACAAAGAACCCTGTGGGAGTCTCAGTGATTAACACAGAACCCTATGGGAGTGTCACTGATTAACACTGAACCCTATGGGAGTCTCACTGATCAACACTGAACCCTGTGGGAGTCTCAGTGATTAACACTGAACCCTGTGGGAGTCTCACTGATTAACACTGAAAACTATGGTAGTGTCACTGATTAACACTGAACCCTGTGGGAGTCTCACTGTTTAACACTGAACCCTATGGAAGTCTCACTGAATAACGCTGAACCCTATGGGAGTGTCACTGATTAACACTGAACCGTGTGGGAGTCTCACTGATTAACACTGAACCCTATGGGAGTCTCACCGATTAACACTGAACCCTGTGGGAGTCTCACTGATTAACACAGAACCCTGTGGGAGTCTCACTGATTAACATTGAACCCTGTGGGAGTCTCACTGATTAACACTGAACCCTATGGGAGTTTCACTGATTAACACTGAACCCTATGGGAGTCTCACTGATTAACACTGAACCCTGTGGGAGTCTCACTGATTAACAATGAACCCTATGGGAATCTCGCTGATTAACACTGAACCCGGTGGGAGTCTCACTGATTAATACTGAACCCTATGGGAGTCTCACTGATTAACACTGAACCCTGTGGGAGTCTCACTGATTAACACTGAACCCTATGGGAGTCTCACTAATTAAAACTGAACCCTATGGGAGTCTCACTGATTAACACTGAACCCTGTGGGAGTCTCACTGATTAACACTGAACCCTGTGGGAGTCTCACTGATTAACATTGAACCCTATGGGAGTCTCACTGATTAACACTGATCCCTATGGGAGTCTCACTGATTAACACTGAACCCTATGGGAGTCTCATTGATTAACAATGAACCCTGTGGGAGTCTCACTGATCAACACTGAACCCTGTGGGAGTCTAAGTGATTAACACTGAACCCTGTGGGAGTCTCACTGATTAACACTGAAAACAATGGTAGTGTCACTGATTAACACTGAACCCGGTGGGAGTCTCACTGATTAACACTGAAAACAATGGTAGTGTCACTGGTTAACACTGAACCCTGTGGGAGTCTCACTGTTTAACACTGAACCCTATGGAAGTCTCACTGAATAACGCTGAACCCTATGGGAGTGTCACTGATTAACACTGAACCGTGTGGGAGTCTCACTGATTAACACTGAACCCTATGGCAGTCTCACTGATTAACACTGAACCCTGTGGGAGTCTCACTGATTAACACTGAACCCTATGGGAGTCTCACTGATTAACACTGAACCCTATGGGAGTCTCACTGATTAACACTGAACCCTATGGGAGTGTCACTGATTAACACTGAACCCAGTGGGCGTCTCACTGATTAACACTGATCCCTGTGGGAGTCTCACTGATTAACAATGAACCCTGTGGGAGTCTCAGTGATTAACACAGAACCCTATGGGAGTGTCACTGATTAACACTGAACCCTATGGGAGTCTCACTGATCAACACTGAACCCTGTGGGAGTCTCAGTGATTAACACTGAACCCTGTGGGAGTCTCACTGATTAACACTGAAAACTATGGTAGTGTCACTGATTAACACTGAACCCTGTGGGAGTCTCACTGTTTAACACTGAACCCTATGGAAGTCTCACTGAATAACGCTGAACCCTATGGGAGTGTCACTGATTAACACTGAACCGTGTGGGAGTCTCACTGATTAACACTGAACCCTATGGGAGTCTCACTGATTAACACTGAACCCTGTGGGAGTCTCACTGATTAACACTGAACCCTATGGGAGTCTCACTGATTAACACTGAACCCTATGGGAGTCTCACTGATTAACACTGAACCCTATGGGAGTGTCACTGATTAACACTGAACCCTGTGGGAGTCTCACTGATTAACACTGAACACTGTGAGAGTCTCACTGATTAACACTGAACCCTGTGGGAGTCTCACTGATTAACACTGAACCCTATGGGAGTCTCACTGATTAACACTGGACCCTATGGGAGTGTCACTGATTAACACTGAACTCTGTGGGAGTCTCACTGATTAACACTGATCCCTGTGGGAGTCTCACTGATTAACAATGAACCCTGTGGGAGTCTCAGTGATTAACACAGAACCCTATGGGAGTGTCACTGATTAACACTGAACCCTATGGGAGTCTCACTGATCAACACTGAACCCTGTGGGAGTCTCAGTGATTAACACTGAACCCTGTGGGAGTCTCACTGATTAACACTGAAAACTATGGTAGTGTCACTTATTAACACTGAACCCTGTGGGAGTCTCACTGTTTAACACTGAACCCTATGGAAGTCTCACTGAATAATGCTGAACCCTATGGGAGTGTCACTGATTAACACTGAACCGTGTGGGAGTCTCACTGATTAACACTGAACCCTGTGGGAGTCTCACTGATTAACACTGAACACTGTGAGAGTCTCACTGATTAACACTGAACCCTGTGGGAGTCTCACTGATTAACACTGAACCCTATGGGAGTCTCACTGATTAACACTGAACCGTATGGGAGTCTCACTGATTAACACTGAACCCTATGGGAGTGTCACTGATTAACACTGAACCCTGTGGGAGTCTCACGGATTAACACCGAACCCAATGGGAGTCTCAGTGATTTACACTGAACCCTATGGGAATCTCACTGATTAACACTGAACCCTATGGGAATATCACTGATTAGCACTGAACCCTATGGGAGTCTCACTGATTAACACCGAACCCAATGGGAGTCTCACTGATTAACACTGAACCCTGTGGGAGTCTCACTGATTAACACTGAACCCTATGGGAGTCTCACTGATTAACACTGAACCCTGTGGGAGTCTCACTGATTAACGCTGAACCCTATGGGAGTGTCACTGATTAACACTGAACCATGTGGGCGTCTCACTGATTAACACAGAACCCTGTGGGAGTCTCATTGATTAACACTGAACCCTATGGGTGTCTCACCGATTAACACTGAACCCTGTGGGAGTCTCACTGATTAACACAGAACCCTGTGGGAGTCTCACTTATTAACATTGAACCCTGTGGGATTGTCACTGAATAACACTGAACCCTATGGGAGTCTCACTGATTAACACTGAACCCTATGGGAGTCTCACTGATTAACACTGAACCCTGTGGGAGTCTCACTGATTAACACAGAACCCTATGGGAGTCTCACTGATTAACACTGAAAACTATGGTAGTGTCACTGATTAACACTGAACCCTGTGGGAGTCTCACTGTTTAACACTGAACCCTATGGAAGTCTCACTGATTAACACTGAACCCTGTGGGAGTCTCACTGATTAACATTGAACCGTGTGGGAGTCTCACTGATTAACACTGATCCCTATGGGAGTCTCACTGATTAACACTGAACCCTATGGGAGTCTCATTGATTAACACTGAACCCTATGGGAGTCTCACTGATCAACACTGAACCCTATGGGAGTCTCACTGATTAACACTGAACCCTATGGGAGTCTCATTGATTAACACTGAACCCTATGGGAGTCTCACTGATTAACACTGAACCCTATGGGAGTGTCACTGATTAACACTGAACCCTGTGGGTGTCTCACTGATTAACACTGATCCCTGTGGGAGTCTCACTGATTAACAATGAACCCTGTGGGAGTCTCACTGATTAACACTGAACCCTATGGGAGTCTCACTGATTAACACTGAACCCTGTGGGAGTCTCACTGATTAACACTGAACCCTAAGGGAGTCTCATTGATTAACACTGAACCCTATGGGAGTCTCACTGACTAACACAGAACCCTGTGGGAGTCTCATTGATTAACACTGAACCCTATGGGTGTCTCACCGATTAACACTGAACCCTGTGGGAGTCTCACTGATTAACACAGAACCCTGTGGGAGTCTCACTGATTAACATTGAACCCTGTGGGAGTCTCACTGATTAACACTGAACCCTATGGGAGTCTCACTGATTAACACTGAACCCTATGGGAGTCTCACTGATTAACACTGAACCCTGTGGGAGTCTCACTGATTAACAATGAACCCTATGGGAATCTCGCTGATTAACACTGAACCCGGTGGGAGTCTTACTGATTAATACTGAACCCTATGGGAGTCTCACTGATTAACACTGAACCCTGTGGGAGTCTCACTGATTAACACTGAACCCAATGGGAGTCTCACTAATTAACACTGAACCCTATGGGAGTCTCACTGATTAACACTGAACCCTGTGGGAGTCTCACTGATTAACACTGAACCCTGTGGGAGTCTCACTGATTAACATTGAACCCTATGGGAGTCTCACTGATTAACACTGATCCCTATGGGAGTCTCACTGATTAACACTGAACCCTATGGGAGTCTCATTGATTAACAATGAACCCTGTGGGAGTCTCACTGATCAACACTGAACCCTGTGGGAGTCTAAGTGATTAACACTGAACCCTGTGGGAGTCTCACTGATTAACACTGAAAACAATGGTAGTGTCACTGATTAACACTGAACCCTGTGGGAGTCTCACTGATTAACACTGAAAACAATGGTAGTGTCACTGGTTAACACTGAACCCTGTGGGAGTCTCACTGTTTAACACTGAACCCTATGGAAGTCTCACTGAATAACGCTGAACCCTATGGGAGTGTCACTGATTAACACTGAACCGTGTGGGAGTCTCACTGATTAACACTGAACCCTATGGCAGTCTCACTGATTAACACTGAACCCTGTGGGAGTCTCACTGATTAACACTGAACCCTATGGGAGTCTCACTGATTAACACTGAACCCTATGGGAGTCTCACTGATTAACACTGAACCCTATGGGAGTGTCACTGATTAACACTGAACCCTGTGGGCGTCTCACTGATTAACACTGATCCCTGTGGGAGTCTCACTGATTAACAATGAACCCTGTGGGAGTCTCAGTGATTAACACAGAACCCTATGGGAGTGTCACTGATTAACACTGAACCCTATGGGAGTCTCACTGATCAACACTGAACCCTGTGGGAGTCTCAGTGATTAACACTGAACCCTGTGGGAGTCTCACTGATTAACACTGAAAACTATGGTAGTGTCACTGATTAACACTGAACCCTGTGGGAGTCTCACTGTTTAACACTGAACCCTATGGAAGTCTCACTGAATAACGCTGAACCCTATGGGAGTGTCACTGATTAACACTGAACCGTGTGGGAGTCTCACTGATTAACACTGAACCCTATGGGAGTCTCACCGATTAACACTGAACCCTGTGGGAGTCTCACTGATTAACACAGAACCCTGTGGGAGTCTCACTGATTAACATTGAACCCTGTGGGAGTCTCACTGATTAACACTGAACCCTATGGGAGTTTCACTGATTAACACTGAACCCTATGGGAGTCTCACTGATTAACACTGAACCCTGTGGGAGTCTCACTGATTAACAATGAACCCTATGGGAATCTCGCTGATTAACACTGAACCCGGTGGGAGTCTCACTGATTAATACTGAACCCTATGGGAGTCTCACTGATTAACACTGAACCCTGTGGGAGTCTCACTGATTAACACTGAACCCTATGGGAGTCTCACTAATTAACACTGAACCCTATGGGAGTCTCACTGATTAACACTGAACCCTGTGGGAGTCTCACTGATTAACACTGAACCCTGTGGGAGTCTCACTGATTAACATTGAACCCTATGGGAGTCTCACTGATTAACACTGATCCCTATGGGAGTCTCACTGATTAACACTGAAACCTATGGGAGTCTCATTGATTAACAATGAACCCTGTGGGAGTCTCACTGATCAACAATGAACCCTGTGGGAGTCTAAGTGATTAACACTGAACCCTGTGGGAGTCTCACTGATTAACACTGAAAACAATGGTAGTGTCACTGATTAACACTGAACCCGGTGGGAGTCTCACTGATTAACACTGAAAACAATGGTAGTGTCACTGGTTAACACTGAACCCTGTGGGAGTCTCACTGTTTAACACTGAACCCTATGGAAGTCTCACTGAATAACGCTGAACCCTATGGGAGTGTCACTGATTAACACTGAACCGTGTGGGAGTCTCACTGATTAACACTGAACCCTATGGCAGTCTCACTGATTAACACTGAACCCTGTGGGAGTCTCACTGATTAACACTGAACCCTATGGGAGTCTCACTGATTAACACTGAACCCTATGGGAGTCTCACTGATTAACACTGAACCCTATGGGAGTGTCACTGATTAACACTGAACCCTGTGGGCGTCTCACTGATTAACACTGATCCCTGTGGGAGTCTCACTGATTAACAATGAACCCTGTGGGAGTCTCAGTGATTAACACAGAACCCTATGGGAGTGTCACTGATTAACACTGAACCCTATGGGAGTCTCACTGATCAACACTGAACCCTGTGGGAGTCTCAGTGATTAACACTGAACCCTGTGGGAGTCTCACTGATTAACACTGAAAACTATGGTAGTGTCACTGATTAACACTGAACCCTGTGGGAGTCTCACTGTTTAACACTGAACCCTATGGAAGTCTCACTGAATAACGCTGAACCCTATGGGAGTGTCACTGATTAACACTGAACCGTGTGGGAGTCTCACTGATTAACACTGAACCCTATGGGAGTCTCACTGATTAACACTGAACCCTGTGGGAGTCTCACTGATTAACACTGAACCCTATGGGAGTCTCGCTGATTAACACTGAACCCTATGGGAGTCTCACTGATTAACACTGAACCCTATGGGAGTGTCACTGATTAACACTGAACCCTGTGGGAGTCTCACTGATTAACACTTGTCCCTGTGGGAGTCTCACTGATTAACAATGAACCCTGTGGGAGTCTCAGTGATTAACACAGAACCCTATGGGAGTGTCACTGATTAACACTGAACCCTATGGGAGTCTCACTGATCAACACTGAACCCTGTGGGAGTCTCAGTGATTAACACAGAACCCTATGGGAGTGTCACTGATTAACACTGAACCCTATGGGAGTCTCACTGATCAACACTGAACCCTGTGGGAGTCTCACTGATTAACACTGAACCCTGTGGGAGTCTCACTGATTAACACTGAACACTGTGAGAGTCTCACTGATTAACACTGAACCCTGTGGGAGTCTCACTGATTAACACTGAACCCTATGGGAGTCTCACTGATTAACACTGAACCCTATGGGAGTGTCACTGATTAACACTGAACTCTGTGGGAGTCTCACTGATTAACACTGATCCCTGTGGGAGTCTCACTGATTAACAATGAACCCTGTGGGAGTCTCAGTGATTAACACAGAACCCTATGGGAGTGTCACTGATTAACACTGAACCCTATGGGAGTCTCACTGATCAACACTGAACCCTGTGGGAGTCTCAGTGATTAACACTGAACCCTGTGGGAGTCTCACTGATTAACACTGAAAACTATGGTAGTGTCACTGATTAACACTGAACCCTGTGGGAGTCTCACTGTTTAACACTGAACCCTATGGAAGTCTCACTGAATAACGCTGAACCCTATGGGAGTGTCACTGATTAACACTGAACCGTGTGGGAGTCTCACTGATTAACACTGAACCCTGTGGGAGTCTCACTGATTAACACTGAACACTGTGAGAGTCTCACTGATTAACACTGAACCCTGTGGGAGTCTCACTGATTAACACTGAACCCTATGGGAGTCTCACTGATTAACACTGAACCGTATGGGAGTCTCACTGATTAACACTGAACCCTATGGGAGTGTCACTGATTAACACTGAACCCTGTGGGAGTCTCACGGATTAACACCGAACCCAATGGGAGTCTCAGTGATTTACACTGAACCCTATGGGAATCTCACTGATTAACACTGAACCCTATGGGAATATCACTGATTAGCACTGAACCCTATGGGAGTCTCACTGATTAACACCGAACCCAATGGGAGTCTCACTGATTAACACTGAACCCTGTGGGAGTCTCACTGATTAACACTGAACCCTATGGGAGTCTCACTGATTAACACTGAACCCTGTGGGAGTCTCACTGATTAACGCTGAACCCTATGGGAGTGTCACTGATTAACACTGAACCGTGTGGGCGTCTCACTGATTAACACAGAACCCTGTGGGAGTCTCATTGATTAACACTGAACCCTATGGGTGTCTCACCGATTAACACTGAACCCTGTGGGAGTCTCACTGATTAACACAGAACCCTGTGGGAGTCTCACTGTTTAACATTGAACCCTATGGAAGTCTCACTGAATAACGCTGAACCCTATGGGAGTGTCACTGATTAACACTGAACCGTGTGGGAGTCTCACTGATTAACACTGAACCCTGTGGGACTCTCACTGATTAACACTGAACACTGTGAGAGTCTCACTGATTAACACTGAACCCTGTGGGAGTCTCACTGATTAACACTGAACCCTATGGGAGTCTCACTGAATAACACTGAACCGTATGGGAGTCTCACTGATTAACACTGAACCCTATGGGAGTGTCACTGATTAACACTGAACCCTGTGGGAGTCTCACGGATTAACACCGAACCCAATGGGAGTCTCAGTGATTTACACTGAACCCTATGGGAATCTCACTGATTAACACTGAACCCTATGGGAATATCACTGATTAGCACTGAACCCTATGGGAGTCTCACTGATTAACACCGAACCCAATGGGAGTCTCACTGATTAACACAGAACCCTGTGGGAGTCTCATTGATTAACACTGAACCCTATGGGTGTCTCACCGATTAACACTGAACCCTGTGGGAGTCTCACTGATTAACACAGAACCCTGTGGGAGTCTCACTGATTAACATTGAACCCTGTGGGATTGTCACTGAATAACACTGAACCCTATGGGAGTCTCACTGATTAACACTGAACCCTATGGGAGTCTCACTGATTAACACTGAACCCTGTGGGAGTCTCACTGATTAACACAGAACCCTATGGGAGTCTCACTGATCAACACTGAACCCTGTGGGAGTCTCAGTGATTAACACTGAACCCTGTGGGAGTCTCACTGATTAACACTGAAAACTATGGTAGTGTCACTGATTAACACTGAACCCTGTGGGAGTCTCACTGTTTAACACTGAACCCTATGGAAGTCTCACTGATTAACACTGAACCCTGTGGGAGTCTCACTGATTAACATTGAACCGTGTGGGAGTCTCACTGATTAACACTGATCCCTATGGGAGTCTCACTGATTAACACTGAACCCTATGGGAGTCTCATTGATTAACACTGAACCCTGTGGGAGTCTCACTGATCAACACTGAACCCTATGGGAGTCTCACTGATTAACACTGAACCCTGTGGGAGTCTCACTGATTAACACTGAAAACAATGGTAGTGTCACTGATTAACACTGAACCCTGTGGGAGTCTCACTGATTAACACTGAAAACAATGGTAGTGTCACTGGTTAACACTGAACCCTGTGGGAATCTCACTGTTTAACACTGAACCCTATGGAAGTCTCACTGAATAACGCTGAACCCTATGGGAGTCTCACTGATTAACACTGAACCCTGTGGGAGTCTCACTGATTAACACTGAACCCTATGGGAGTCTCACTGATTATCACTGAACCCTATGGGAGTCTCACTGATTAACACTGAACCCTATGGGAGTGTCACTGATTAACACTGAACCCTGTGGGAGTCTCACTGATTAACACTGATCCCTGTGGGAGTCTCACTGATTAACAATGAACCCTGTGGGAGTCTCAGTGATTAACACAGAACCCTATGGGAGTGTCACTGATTAACACTGAACCCTATGGAAGTCTCACTGATCAACACTGAACCCTGTGGGAGTCTCAGTGATTAACTCTGAACCCTGGGTGAGTCTCACTGATTAACACTGAAAACTATGTTAGTGTCACTGATTAACACTGAACCCTGTGGGAGTCTCACTGTTTAACACTGAACCCTATGGAAGTCTCACTGAATAACGCTGAACCCTATGGGAGTGTCACTGATTAACACTGAACCGTGTGGGAGACTCACTGATTAACACTGAACCCTGTGGGAGTCTCACTGATTAACACTGAACACTGTGAGAGTCTCACTGATTAACAATGAACCCTGTGGGAGTCTCACTGATTAACACTGAACCCTATGGGAGTCTCACTGATTAACACTGAACCCTATGGGAGTGTCACTGATTAACACTGAACCCTGTGGGAGTCTCACTGATTAACACTGAACCCTATGGGAGTCTCACTGATTAACACTGAACCCTATGGGAGTGTCACTGATTAACACTGAACTCTGTGGGAGTCTCACTGATTAACACTGATCCCTGTGGGAGTCTCACTGATTAACAATGAACCCTGTGGGAGTCTCAGTGATTAACACAGAACCCTATGGGAGTGTCACTGATTAACACTGAACCCTATGGGAGTCTCACTGATCAACACTGAACCCTGTGGGAGTCTCAGTGATTAACACTGAACCCTGTGGGAGTCTCACTGATTAACACTGAAAACTATGGTAGTGTCACTGATTAACACTGAACCCTGTGGGAGTCTCACTGTTTAACACTGAACCCTATGGAAGTCTCACTGAATAACGCTGAACCCTATGGGAGTGTCACTGATTAACACTGAACCGTGTGGGAGTCTCACTGATTAATACTGAACCCTGTGGGAGTCTCACTGATTAACACTGAACACTGTGAGAGTCTCACTGATTAACACTGGACCCTGTGGGAGTCTCACTGATTAACACTGAACCCTATGGGAGTCTCACTGATTAACACTGAACCGTATGGGAGTCTCACTGATTAACACTGAACCCTATGGGAGTGTCACTGATTAACACTGAACCCTGTGGGAGTCTCACGGATTAACACCGAACCCAATGGGAGTCTCAGTGATTTACACTGAACCCTATGGGAATCTCACTGATTAACACTGAACCCTATGGGAATATCACTGATTAGCACTGAACCCTATGGGAGTCTCACTGATTAACACCGAACCCAATGGGAGTCTCACTGATTAACACTGAACCCTGTGGGAGTCTCACTGATTAACACTGAACCCTATGGGAGTCTCACTGATTAACACTGAACCCTGTGGGAGTCTCACTGATTAACGCTGAACCCTATGGGAGTGTCACTGATTAACACTGAACCGTGTGGGCGTCTCACTGATTAACACCGAACCCTGTGGGAGTCTCATTGATTAACACTGAACCCTATGGGTGTCTCACCGATTAACACTGAACCCTGTGGGAGTCTCACTGATTAACACAGAACCCTGTGGGAGTCTCACTGATTAACATTGAACCCTGTGGGATTGTCACTGAATAATACTGAACCCTATGGGAGTCTCACTGATTAACACTGAACCCTATGGGAGTCTCACTGATTAACACTGAACCCTGTGGGAGTCTCACTGATTAACACAGAACCCTATGGGAGTCTCACTGATCAACACTGAACCCTGTGGGAGTCTCAGTGATTAACACTGAACCCTGTGGGAGTCTCACTGATTAACACTGAAAACTATGGTAGTGTCACTGATTAACACTGAACCCTGTGGGAGTCTCACTGTTTAACACTGAACCCTATGGAAGTCTCACTGATTAACACTGAACCCTGTGGGAGTCTCACTGATTAACATTGAACCGTGTGGGAGTCTCACTGATTAACACTGATCCCTATGGAGTCTCACTGATTAACACTGAACCCTATGGGAGTCTCATTGATTAACACTGAACCCTGTGGGAGTCTCACTGATCAACACTGAACCCTATGGGAGTCTCACTGATTAACACTGAACCCTGTGGGAGTCTCACTGATTAACACTGAAAACAATGGTAGTGTCACTGATTAACACTGAACCCTGTGGGAGTCTCACTGATTAACACTGAAAACAATGGTAGTGTCACTGGTTAACACTGAACCCTGTGGGAGTCTCACTGTTTAACACTGAACCCTATGGAAGTCTCACTGAATAACGCTGAACCCTATGGGAGTCTCACTGATTAACACTGAACCCTGTGGGAGTCTCACTGATTAACACTGAACCCTATGGGAGTCTCACTGATTATCACTGAACCCTATGGGAGTCTCACTGATTAACACTGAACACTGTGAGAGTCTCACTGATTAACAATGAACCCTGTGGGAGTCTCACTGATTAACACTGAACCCTATGGGAGTCTCACTGATTAACACTGAACCCTATGGGAGTGTCACCGATTAACACTGAACCCTGTGGGAGTCTCACTAATTAACACTGAACCCTATGGGAGTCTCACTGATTAACACTGAACCCTGTGGGAGTCTCACTGATTAACACTGAACCCTGTGGAAGTGTCACTGATTAACACTGAACCCTATGGGAGTCTCACTAATCAACACTGAACCCTGTGGGAGTCTCAGTGATTAACACTGAACCCTGTGGGAGTCTCAATGATTAACACTGAACCCTGTGGGAGTCTCACTGATTAACATTGAACCCTATGGGAGTCTCACTGATTAACACTGATCCCTATGGGAGTCTCACTGTTTAACACTGAACCCTATGGGAGTCTCATTGATTAACAATGAACCCTGTGAGAGTCTCACTGATCAACACTGAACCCTGTGGGAGTCTAAGTGATTAACACTGAACCCTGTGGGAGTCTCACTGATTAACACTGAAAACAATGAACCCTGTGGGAGTCTCACTGTTTAACACTGAACCCTATGGAAGTCTCACTGAATAACGCTGAACCCTATGGGAGTGTCACTGATTAACACTGAACCCTATGGGAGTCTCACTGATTAACACTGAACCCTATGGGAGTCTCACTGATTAACACTGAACCCTATGGGAGTCTCACTAATTAACACTGAACCCTATGGGAGTGTCACTGATTAACACTGAACCCTATGGGAGTGTCACTGATTAACACTGAACCCTGTGGGAGTCTCACTGATTAACACTGATCCCTGTGGGAGTCTCACTGCTTAACAATGTACCCTGTGGGAGTCTCAGTGATTAACACAGAACCCTATGGGAGTGTCACTGATTAACACTGAACCCTATGAGAGTCTCACTGATCAACACTGAACCCTGTGGGAGTCTCAGTGATTAACACTGAACCCTGTGGGAGTCTCACTGATTAACACTGAAAACTATGGTAGTGTCACTGATTAACACTGAACCCTGTGGGAGTCTCACTGTTTAACACTGAACCCTATCGAAGTCTCACTGAATAACGCTGAACCCTATGGGAGTGTCACTGATTAACACTGCACCGTGTGGGAGTCTCACTGATTAACACTGAACCCTGTGGGAGTCTCACTGATTAACACTGAACACTGTGAGAGTCTCACTGATTAACAATGAACCCTGTGGGAGTCTCACTGATTAACACTGAACCCTATGGGAGTCTCACTGATTAACACTGAACCCTATGGGAGTCTCACTGATTAACACTGAACCCTATGGGAGTGTCACTGATTAACACTGAACCCTGTGGGAGTCTCACTAATTAACACTGAACCCTATGGGAGTCTCACTGATTAACACTGAACCCTGTGGGAGTCGCACTGATTAACACTGAACCCTGTGGGAGTCTCACTGATTAACATTGAACCCTATGGGAGTCTCACTGATTAACACTGATCCCTAAGGGAGTCTCACTGATTAACACTGAACCCTATGGGAGTCTCATTGATTAACAATGAACCCTGTGGGAGTCTCACTGATCAACACTGAACCCTGTGGGAGTCTAAGTGATTAACACTGAACCCTGTGGGAGTCTCACTGATTAACACTGAAAACAATGGTAGTGTCACTGATTAACACTGAACCCTGTGGGAGTCTCACTGATTAACACTGAAAACAATGGTAGTGTCACTGGTTAACACTGAACCCTGTGGGAGTCTCACTGATTAACAACAAACCCTATGGGAATCTCACTAATTAACACTGAACCCCATGGGAGTCTCACTGATTAACACTGAACCCAATGGGGGTCTCACTGATTAACAATGAACCCTGTGGGAGTCTCAGTGATTAACACAGAACCCTATGGGAGTGTCACTGATTAACACTGAACCCTATGGGAGTCTCACTGATCAACACTGAACCCTATGGGAGTCTCACTGATTAACACAGAACCCTGTGGGAGTCTCATTGATTAACACTGAACCCTATGCGTGTCTCACCGATTAACACTGAACCCTGTGGGAGTCTCACTGATTAACACAGAACCCTGTGGGAGTCTCACTGATTAACATTGAACCCTGTGGGAGTCTCACTGATTAACACTGAACCCTATGGGAGTCTCACTGATTAACACTGAACCCTATGGGAGTCTCACTGATTAACACTGAACCCTGTGGGAGTCTCACTGATTAACACTGAACCCTATGGGAATCTCGCTGATTAACACTGAACCCGGTGGGAGTCTCACTGATTAATACTGAACCCTATGGAAGTCTCACTGATTAACACTGAACCCTGTGGGAGTCTCACTGATTAACACTGAACCCTATGGGAGTCTCACTAATTAACACTGAACCCTATGGGAGTCTCACTGATTAACACTGAACCCTGTGGGAGTCTCACTGATCAACACTGAACCCTGTGGGAGTCTAAGTGATTAACAGTGAACCCTGTGGGAGTCTCACTGATTAACACTGAAAACAATGGTAGTGTCACTGATTAACACTGAACCCTGTGGGAGTCTCACTGATTAACACTGAAAACAATGGTAGTGTCACTGGTTAACACTGAACCCTGTGGGAGTCTCACTGTTTAACACTGAACCCTATGGAAGTCTCACTGAATAACGCTGAACCCTATGGGAGTGTCACTGATTAACACTGAACCGTGTGGGAGTCTCACTGATTAACACTGAACCCTGTGGGAGTCTCACTGATTAACACTGAACACTGTGAGAGTCTCACTGATTAACAATGAACCCTGTGGGAGTCTCACTGATTAACACTGAACCCTATGGGAGTCTCACTGATTAACACTGAACCCTATGGGAGTCTCAGTGATTAACACTGAACCCTATGGGAGTGTCACTGATTAACACTGAACCCTGTGGGAGTCTCACTAATTAACACTGAACCCTATGGGAGTCTCACTGATTAACACTGAACCCTGTGGGAGTCTCACTGATTAACACTGAACCTGTGGGAGTCTCACTGATTAACATTGAACCCTATGGGAGTCTCACTGATTAACACTGATCCCTATGGGAGTCTCACTGATTAACACTGAATCCTATGGGAGTCTCATTGATTAACAATGACCCCTTTGGGAGTCTCACTGATCAACACTGAACCCTGTGGGAATCTAAGTGATTAACACTGAACCCTGTGGGAGTCTCACTGATTAACACTGAAAACAATGGTAGTGTAACTGATTAACACTGAACCCTGTGGGAGTCTCACTGATTAACACTGAAAACAATGGTAGTGTCACTGGTTAACACTGAACCCTGTGGGAGTCTCACTGTTTAACACTGAACCCTATGGAAGTCTCACTGAATAACGCTGAACCCTATGGGAGTGTCACTGATTAACACTGAACCGTGTGGGAGTCTCACTGATTAACACTGAACCCTGTGGGAGTCTCACTGATTAACACTGAACCCTATGGGAGTGTCACTGATTAACACTGAACCCTATGGGAGTCTCACTGATTAACACTGAACCCTATGGGAGTCTCACTGATTAACACCAAACCCTATGGGAGTCTCACTGATTAACACTGAACCCTATGGGAGTCTCACTGATTAACACTGAACCCTGTGGGAGTCTCACTGATTAACACTGAACCCTATGGGAATCTCGCTGATTAACACTGAACCCGGTGGGAGTCTCACTGATTAATACTGAACCCTATGGGAGTCTCACTGATTAACACTGAACCCTGTGGGAGTCTCACTGATTAACACTGAACCCTATGGGAGTCTCACTAATTAACACTGAACCCTATGGGAGTCTCACTGATTAACACTGAACCCTGTGGGAGTCTCACTGATCAACACTGAACCCTGTGGGAGTCTAAGTGATTAACAGTGAACCCTGTGGGAGTCTCACTGATTAACACTGAAAACAATGGTAGTGTCACTGATTAACACTGAACCCTGTGGGAGTCTCACTGATTAACACTGAAAACAATGGTAGTGTCACTGGTTAACACTGAACCCTGTGGGAGTCTCACTGTTTAACACTGAACCCTATGGAAGTCTCACTGAATAACGCTGAACCCTATGGGAGTGTCACTGATTAACACTGAACCGTGTGGGAGTCTCACTGATTAACACTGAACCCTGTGGGAGTCTCACTGATTAACACTGAACACTGTGAGAGTCTCACTGATTAACAATGAACCCTGTGGGAGTCTCACTGATTAACACTGAACCCTATGGGAGTCTCACTGATTAACACTGAACCCTATGGGAGTCTCAGTGATTAACACTGAACCCTATGGGAGTGTCACTGATTAACACTGAACCCTGTGGGAGTCTCACTAATTAACACTGAACCCTATGGGAGTCTCACTGATTAACACTGAACCCTGTGGGAGTCTCACTGATTAACACTGAACCTGTGGGAGTCTCACTGATTAACATTGAACCCTATGGGAGTCTCACTGATTAACACTGATCCCTATGGGAGTCTCACTGATTAACACTGAATCCTATGGGAGTCTCATTGATTAACAATGACCCCTTTGGGAGTCTCACTGATCAACACTGAACCCTGTGGGAGTCTAAGTGATTAACACTGAACCCTGTGGGAGTCTCACTGATTAACACTGAAAACAATGGTAGTGTAACTGATTAACACTGAACCCTGTGGGAGTCTCACTGATTAACACTGAAAACAATGGTAGTGTCACTGGTTAACACTGAACCCTGTGGGAGTCTCACTGTTTAACACTGAACCCTATGGAAGTCTCACTGAATAACGCTGAACCCTATGGGAGTGTCACTGATTAACACTGAACCGTGTGGGAGTCTCACTGATTAACACTGAACCCTGTGGGAGTCTCACTGATTAACACTGAACCCTATGGGAGTCTCACTGATTAACACTGAACCCTATGGGAGTCTCACTGATTAACACTGAACCCTATGGGAGTCTCACTGATTAAGACCAAACCCTATGGGAGTCTCACTAATTAACACTGAACCCTATGGGAGTCTCACTGATTAACACTGAACCCAATGGGGGTCTCACTGATTAACAATGAACCCTGTGGGAGTCTCAGTGATTAACACAGAACCCTATGGGAGTGTCACTGATTAACAATGAACCCTGTGGGAGTTTCACTGATCAACACTGAACCCTGTGGGAGTCTAAGTGATTAACACTGAACCCAGTGGGAGTCTCACTGATTAACACTGAAAACAATGGTAGTGTCACTGATTAACACTGAACCCTGTGGGAGTCTCACTGATTAACATTGAACCCTGTGGGAGTCTCACTGATTAACATTGAACCCTATGGGAGTCTCACTGATTAACACTGAACCCTATGGGAATCTCACTGATTAGCACTGAACCCTATGGGAATATCACTGATTAGCACTGAACCCTATGGGAGTCTCACTGATTAAAACCGAACCCAATGGGAGTCTCACTGATTAACACTGATCCCTATGGGAGTCTCACTGATTAACACTGAATCCTATGGGAGTCTCATTGATTAACAATGACCCCTTTGGGAGTCTCACTGATCAACACTGAACCCTGTGGGAATCTAAGTGATTAACACTGAACCCTGTGGGAGTCTCACTGATTAACACTGAAAACAATGGTAGTGTAACTGATTAACACTGAACCCTGTGGGAGTCTCACTGATTAACACTGAAAACAATGGTAGTGTCACTGGTTAACACTGAACCCTGTGGGAGTCTCACTGTTTAACACTGAACCCTATGGAAGTCTCACTGAATAACGCTGAACCCTATGGGAGTGTCACTGATTAACACTGAACCGTGTGGGAGTCTCACTGATTAACACTGAACCCTGTGGGAGTCTCACTGATTAACACTGAACCCTATGGGAGTGTCACTGATTAACACTGAACCCTATGGGAGTCTCACTGATTAACACTGAACCCTATGGGAGTCTCACTGATTAACACCAAACCCTATGGGAGTCTCACTGATTAACACTGAACCCTATGGGAGTCTCACTGATTAACACTGAACCCTGTGGGAGTCTCACTGATTAACACTGAACCCTATGGGAATCTCGCTGATTAACACTGAACCCGGTGGGAGTCTCACTGATTAATACTGAACCCTATGGGAGTCTCACTGATTAACACTGAACCCTGTGGGAGTCTCACTGATTAACACTGAACCCTATGGGAGTCTCACTAATTAACACTGAACCCTATGGGAGTCTCACTGATTAACACTGAACCCTGTGGGAGTCTCACTGATCAACACTGAACCCTGTGGGAGTCTAAGTGATTAACAGTGAACCCTGTGGGAGTCTCACTGATTAACACTGAAAACAATGGTAGTGTCACTGATTAACACTGAACCCTGTGGGAGTCTCACTGATTAACACTGAAAACAATGGTAGTGTCACTGGTTAACACTGAACCCTGTGGGAGTCTCACTGTTTAACACTGAACCCTATGGAAGTCTCACTGAATAACGCTGAACCCTATGGGAGTGTCACTGATTAACACTGAACCGTGTGGGAGTCTCACTGATTAACACTGAACCCTGTGGGAGTCTCACTGATTAACACTGAACACTGTGAGAGTCTCACTGATTAACAATGAACCCTGTGGGAGTCTCACTGATTAACACTGAACCCTATGGGAGTCTCACTGATTAACACTGAACCCTATGGGAGTCTCAGTGATTAACACTGAACCCTATGGGAGTGTCACTGATTAACACTGAACCCTGTGGGAGTCTCACTAATTAACACTGAACCCTATGGGAGTCTCACTGATTAACACTGAACCCTGTGGGAGTCTCACTGATTAACACTGAACCTGTGGGAGTCTCACTGATTAACATTGAACCCTATGGGAGTCTCACTGATTAACACTGATCCCTATGGGAGTCTCACTGATTAACACTGAATCCTATGGGAGTCTCATTGATTAACAATGACCCCTTTGGGAGTCTCACTGATCAACACTGAACCCTGTGGGAGTCTAAGTGATTAACACTGAACCCTGTGGGAGTCTCACTGATTAACACTGAAAACAATGGTAGTGTAACTGATTAACACTGAACCCTGTGGGAGTCTCACTGATTAACACTGAAAACAATGGTAGTGTCACTGGTTAACACTGAACCCTGTGGGAGTCTCACTGTTTAACACTGAACCCTATGGAAGTCTCACTGAATAACGCTGAACCCTATGGGAGTGTCACTGATTAACACTGAACCGTGTGGAAGTCTCACTGATTAACACTGAACCCTGTGGGAGTCTCACTGATTAACACTGAACCCTATGGGAGTCTCACTGATTAACACTGAACCCTATGGGAGTCTCACTGATTAACACTGAACCCTATGGGAGTCTCACTGATTAAGACCAAACCCTATGGGAGTCTCACTAATTAACACTGAACCCTATGGGAGTCTCACTGATTAACACTGAACCCAATGGGGGTCTCACTGATTAACAATGAACCCTGTGGGAGTCTCAGTGATTAACACAGAACCCTATGGGAGTGTCACTGATTAACAATGAACCCTGTGGGAGTTTCACTGATCAACACTGAACCCTGTGGGAGTCTAAGTGATTAACACTGAACCCAGTGGGAGTCTCACTGATTAACACTGAAAACAATGGTAGTGTCACTGATTAACACTGAACCCTGTGGGAGTCTCACTGATTAACATTGAACCCTGTGGGAGTCTCACTGATTAACATTGAACCCTATGGGAGTCTCACTGATTAACACTGAACCCTATGGGAATCTCACTGATTAGCACTGAACCCTATGGGAATATCACTGATTAGCACTGAACCCTATGGGAGTCTCACTGATTAAAACCGAACCCAATGGGAGTCTCACTGATTAACACTGAACCCTGTGGGAGTCTCACTGATTAACACAGAACCCTGTGCGAGTCTCACTGATTAACACTGAACCCTGTGGGAGTCTCGCTGATTAACACTGAACCCTATGGGTGTCTCACTGATTAACACTGAACCCTATGGGAGTCTCACTGATTAACACTGAACCATGTGGGAGTCTCACTGATTAACACTGAACCCTATGGGAGTCTCACTGATTAACACTGAACCCACTGGGGGTCTCACTGATTAACACCGAACCCAATGGGAGTCTCAGTGATTTACACTGAACACTATGGGAGTCTCACTGATTAACACTGAACCCTGTGGGAGTCTCACTGATTAACACTGAACGCTATGGAAGTCTCACTAATTAACACTGAACCCTATGGGAGTCTCACTGATGAACACTGAACCCAATGGGAGTCTCAGTGATTTACACTGAACACTATGGGAGTCTCACTGATTAACACTGAACCCTGTGGGAGTCTCACTGATTAACACTGAACCCTGTGGGAGTCTCACTGATTAACATTGAACCCTATGGGAGTCTCACTGATTAACACTGAACCCTATGGGAATCTCACTGATTAGCACTGAACCCTATGGGGATATCACTGATTAGCACTGAACCCTATGGGAGGTCCACTGATTAACACCGAACCCAATGGGAGTCTCACTGATTAACACTGAACCCTGTGGGAGTCTCACAGATTAACACTGAACCCTATGGGAGTCTCACTGATTAACACTGAACCCTGTGGGAGTCTCACTGATTAACACTGAACCCTATGGGAATCTCGCTGATTAACATTGAACCCTGTGGGGGTCTCACTTATTAACACTGAACCCTATGGGAATCTGACTGATTAACACTGAACCCTATGGGAGTCTCACTGATTAACACACAACCCTGTGGGAGTCTCATTGATTAACACTGAACCCTATGCGTGTCTCACCGATTAACACTGAACCCTGTGGGAGTCTCACTGATTAACACAGAACCCTGTGGGAGTCTCACTGTTTAACACTGAACCCTATGGAAGTCTCACTGAATAACGCTGAACCCTATGGGAGTCTCACTGATTAACACTGAACCGTGTGGGAGACTCACTGATTAACACTGAACCCTGTGGGAGTCTCACTGATTAACACTGAACACTGTGAGAGTCTCACTGATTAACAATGAACCCTGTGGGAGTCTCACTGATTAACACTGAACCCTATGGGAGTCTCACTGATTAACACTGAACCCTATGGGAGTGTCACTGATTAACACTGAACCCTGTGGGAGTCTCACTAATTAACACTGAACCCTATGGGAGTCTCACTGATTAACACTGAACCCTGTGGGAGTCTCACTGATTAACACTGAACCCTGTGGGAGTGTCACTGATTAACACTGAACCCTATGGGAGTCTCACTAATCAACACTGAACCCTGTGGGAGTCTCAGTGATTAACACTGAACCCTGTGGGAGTCTCAATGATTAACACTGAACCCTGTGGGAGTCTCACTGATTAACATTGAACCCTATGGGAGTCTCACTGATTAACACTGATCCCTATGGGAGTCTCACTGTTTAACACTGAACCCTATGGGAGTCTCATTGATTAACAATGAACCCTGTGAGAGTCTCACTGATCAACACTGAACCCTGTGGGAGTCTAAGTGATTAACACTGAACCCTGTGGGAGTCTCACTGATTAACACTGAAAACAATGAACCCTGTGGGAGTCTCACTGTTTAACACTGAACCCTATGGAAGTCTCACTGAATAACGCTGAACCCTATGGGAGTGTCACTGATTAACACTGAACCCTATGGGAGTCTCACTGATTAACACTGAACCCTATGGGAGTCTCACTGATTAACACTGAACCCTATGGGAGTCTCACTGATTAACACTGAACCCTATGGGAGTGTCACTGATTAACACTGAACCCTATGGGAGTGTCACTGATTAACACTGAACCCTGTGGGAGTCTCACTGATTAACACTGATCCCTGTGGGAGTCTCACTGCTTAACAATGAACCCTGTGGGAGTCTCAGTGATTAACACAGAACCCTATGGGAGTGTCACTGATTAACACTGAACCCTATGAGAGTCTCACTGATCAACACTGAACCCTGTGGGAGTCTCAGTGATTAACACTGAACCCTGTGGGAGTCTCACTGATTAACACTGAAAACTATGGTAGTGTCACTGATTAACACTGAACCCTGTGGGAGTCTCACTGTTTAACACTGAACCCTATCGAAGTCTCACTGAATAACGCTGAACCCTATGGGAGTGTCACTGATTAACACTGAACCGTGTGGGAGTCTCACTGATTAACACTGAACCCTGTGGGAGTCTCACTGATTAACACTGAACACTGTGAGAGTCTCACTGATTAACAATGAACCCTGTGGGAGTCTCACTGATTAACACTGAACCCTATGGGAGTCTCACTGATTAACACTGAACCCTGTGGGAGTCTCACTGATTAACACTGAACCTGTGGGAGTCTCACTGATTAACATTGAACCCTATGGGAGTCTCACTGATTAACACTGATCCCTATGGGAGTCTCACTGATTAACACTGAATCCTATGGGAGTCTCATTGATTAACAATGACCCCTTTGGGAGTCTCACTGATCAACACTGAACCCTGTGGGAGTCTAAGTGATTAACACTGAACCCTGTGGGAGTCTCACTGATTAACACTGAAAACAATGGTAGTGTAACTGATTAACACTGAACCCTGTGGGAGTCTCACTGATTAACACTGAAAACAATGGTAGTGTCACTGGTTAACACTGAACCCTGTGGGAGTCTCACTGTTTAACACTGAACCCTATGGAAGTCTCACTGAATAACGCTGAACCCTATGGGAGTGTCACTGATTAACACTGAACCGTGTGGGAGTCTCACTGATTAACACTGAACCCTGTGGGAGTCTCACTGATTAACACTGAACCCTATGGGAGTCTCACTGATTAACACTGAACCCTATGGGAGTCTCACTGATTAACACTGAACCCTATGGGAGTCTCACTGATTAACACCAAACCCTATGGGAGTCTCACTAATTAACACTGAACCCTATGGGAGTCTCACTGATTAACACTGAACACAATGGGGGTCTCACTGATTAACAATGAACCCTGTGGGAGTCTCAGTGATTAACACAGAACCCTATGGGAGTGTCACTGATTAACAATGAACCCTGTGGGAGTTTCACTGATCAACACTGAACCCTGTGGGAGTCTAAGTGATTAACACTGAACCCAGTGGGAGTCTCACTGATTAACACTGAAAACAATGGTAGTGTCACTGATTAACACTGAACCCTGTGGGAGTCTCACTGATTAACATTGAACCCTGTGGGAGTCTCACTGATTAACATTGAACCCTATGGGAGTCTCACTGATTAACACTGAACCCTATGGGAATCTCACTGATTAGCACTGAACCCTATGGGAATATCACTGATTAGCACTGAACCCTATGGGAGTCTCACTGATTAAAACCGAACCCAATGGGAGTCTCACTGATTAACACTGAACCCTGTGGGAGTCTCACTGATTAACACAGAACCCTGTGCGAGTCTCACTGATTAACACTGAACCCTGTGGGAGTCTCGCTGATTAACACTGAACCCTATGGGTGTCTCACTGATTAACACTGAACCCTATGGGAGTCTCACTGATTAACACTGAACCATGTGGGAGTCTCACTGATTAACACTGAACCCTATGGGAGTCTCACTGATTAACACTGAACCCACTGGGGGTCTCACTGATTAACACCGAACCCAATGGGAGTCTCAGTGATTTACACTGAACACTATGGGAGTCTCACTGATTAACACTGAACCCTGTGGGAGTCTCACTGATTAACACTGAACGCTATGGAAGTCTCACTAATTAACACTGAACCCTATGGGAGTCTCACTGATGAACACTGAACCCAATGGGAGTCTCAGTGATTTACACTGAACACTATGGGAGTCTCACTGATTAACACTGAACCCTGTGGGAGTCTCACTGATTAACACTGAACCCTGTGGGAGTCTCACTGATTAACATTGAACCCTATGGGAGTCTCACTGATTAACACTGAACCCTATGGGAATCTCACTGATTAGCACTGAACCCTATGGGGATATCACTGATTAGCACTGAACCCTATGGGAGGCCCACTGATTAACACCGAACCCAATGGGAGTCTCACTGATTAACACTGAACCCTGTGGGAGTCTCACTGATTAACACTGAACCCTATGGGAGTCTCACTGATTAACACTGAACCCTGTGGGAGTCTCACTGATTAACACTGAACCCTATGGGAATCTCGCTGATTAACATTGAACCCTGTGGGGGTCTCACTTATTAACACTGAACCCTATGGGAATCTGACTGATTAACACTGAACCCTATGGGAGTCTCACTGATTAACACACAACCCTGTGGGAGTCTCATTGATTAACACTGAACCCTATGCGTGTCTCACCGATTAACACTGAACCCTGTGGGAGTCTCACTGATTAACACAGAACCCTGTGGGAGTCTCACTGTTTAACACTGAACCCTATGGAAGTCTCACTGAATAACGCTGAACCCTATGGGAGTGTCACTGATTAACACTGAACCGTGTGGGAGACTCACTGATTAACACTGAACCCTGTGGGAGTCTCACTGATTAACACTGAACACTGTGAGAGTCTCACTGATTAACAATGAACCCTGTGGGAGTCTCACTGATTAACACTGAACCCTATGGGAGTCTCACTGATTAACACTGAACCCTATGGGAGTGTCACTGATTAACACTGAACCCTATGGGAGTCTCACTAATCAACACTGAACCCTGTGGGAGTCTCAGTGATTAACACTGAACCCTGTGGGAGTCTCAATGATTAACACTGAACCCTGTGGGAGTCTCACTGATTAACATTGAACCCTATGGGAGTCTCACTGATTAACACTGATCCCTATGGGAGTCTCACTGTTTAACACTGAACCCTATGGGAGTCTCATTGATTAACAATGAACCCTGTGAGAGTCTCACTGATCAACACTGAACCCTGTGGGAGTCTAAGTGATTAACACTGAACCCTGTGGGAGTCTCACTGATTAACACTGAAAACAATGAACCCTGTGGGAGTCTCACTGTTTAACACTGAACCCTATGGAAGTCTCACTGAATAACGCTGAACCCTATGGGAGTGTCACTGATTAACACTGAACCCTATGGGAGTCTCACTGATTAACACTGAACCCTATGGGAGTCTCACTGATTAACACTGAACCCTATGGGAGTCTCACTGATTAACACTGAACCCTATGGGAGTGTCACTGATTAACACTGAACCCTATGGGAGTGTCACTGATTAACACTGAACCCTGTGGGAGTCTCACTGATTAACACTGATCCCTGTGGGAGTCTCACTGCTTAACAATGAACCCTGTGGGAGTCTCAGTGATTAACACAGAACCCTATGGGAGTGTCACTGATTAACACTGAACCCTATGAGAGTCTCACTGATCAACACTGAACCCTGTGGGAGTCTCAGTGATTAACACTGAACCCTGTGGGAGTCTCACTGATTAACACTGAAAACTATGGTAGTGTCACTGATTAACACTGAACCCTGTGGGAGTCTCACTGTTTAACACTGAACCCTATCAAAGTCTCACTGAATAACGCTGAACCCTATGGGAGTGTCACTGATTAACACTGAACCGTGTGGGAGTCTCACTGATTAACACTGAACCCTGTGGGAGTCTCACTGATTAACACTGAACACTGTGAGAGTCTCACTGATTAACAATGAACCCTGTGGGAGTCTCACTGATTAACACTGAACACTGTGAGAGTCTCACTGATTAACACTGAACCCTGTGGGAGTCTCACTGATTAACACTGAACCCTATGGGAGTCTCACTGAATAACACTGAACCGTATGGGAGTCTCACTGATTAACACTGAACCCTATGGGAGTGTCACTGATTAACACTGAACCCTGTGGGAGTCTCACGGATTAACACCGAACCCAATGGGAGTCTCAGTGATTTACACTGAACCCTATGGGAATCTCACTGATTAACACTGAACCCTATGGGAATATCACTGATTAGCACTGAACCCTATGGGAGTCTCACTGATTAACACCGAACCCAATGGGAGTCTCACTGATTAACACAGAACCCTGTGGGAGTCTCATTGATTAACACTGAACCCTATGGGTGTCTCACCGATTAACACTGAACCCTGTGGGAGTGTCACTGATTAACACTGAACCCTGTGGGAGTCTCACTAATTAACACTGAACCCTATGGGAGTCTCACTGATTAACACTGAACCCTGTGGGAGTCGCACTGATTAACACTGAACCCTGTGGGAGTCTCACTGATTAACATTGATCCCTATGGGAGTCTCACTGATTAACACTGATCCCTAAGGGAGTCTCACTGATTAACACTGAACCCTATGGGAGTCTCATTGATTAACAATGAACCCTGTGGGAGTCTCACTGATCAACACTGAACCCTGTGGGAGTCTAAGTGATTAACACTGAACCCTGTGGAAGTCTCACTGATTAACACTGAAAACAATGGTAGTGTCACTGATTAACACTGAACCCTGTGGGAGTCTCACTGATTAACACTGAAAACAATGGTAGTGTCACTGGTTAACACTGAACCCTGTGGGAGTCTCACTGATTAACAACAAACCCTATGGGAGTCTCACTAATTAACACTTCACCCTATGGGAGTCTCACTGATTAACACTGAACCCAATGGGGGTCTCACTGATTAACAATGAACCCTGTGGGAGTCTCAGTGATTAACACAGAACCCTATGGGAGTGTCACTGATTAACACTGAACCCTATGGGAGTCTCACTGATCAACACTGAACCCTATGGGAGTCTCACTGATTAACACAGAACCCTGTGGGAGTCTCATTGATTAACACTGAACCCTATGCGTGTCTCACCGATTAACACTGAACCCTGTGGGAGTCTCACTGATTAACACAGAACCCTGTGGGAGTCTCACTGATTAACATTGAACCCTGTGGGAGTCTCACTGATTAACACTGAACCCTATGGGAGTCTCACTGATTAACACTGAACCCTATGGGAGTCTCACTGATTAACACTGAACCCTGTGGGAGTCTCACTGATTAACACTGAACCCTATGGGAATCTCGCTGATTAACACTGAACCCGGTGGGAGTCTCACTGATTAATACTGAACCCTATGGGAGTCTCACTGATTAACACTGAACCCTGTGGGAGTCTCACTGATTAACACTGAACCCTATGAGAGTCTCACTAATTAACACTGAACCCTATGGGAGTCTCACTGATTAACACTGAACCCTGTGGGAGTCTCACTGATCAACACTGAACCCTGTGGGAGTCTAAGTGATTAACAGTGAACCCTGTGGGAGTCTCACTGATTAACACTGAAAACAATGGTAGTGTCACTGATTAACACTGAACCCTGTGGGAGTCTCACTGATTAACACTGAAAACAATGGTAGTGTCACTGGTTAACACTGAACCCTGTGGGAGTCTCACTGATTAACACTGAACCCTATGGGAGTCTCACTGATTAACACTGAACCCTATGGGAGTGTCACTGATTAACACTGAACCCTGTGGGAGTCTCACTAATTAACACTGAACCCTATGGGAGTCTCACTGATTAACACTGAACCCTGTGGGAGTCTCACTGATTAACACTGAACCTGTGGGAGTCTCACTGATTAACATTGAACCCTATGGGAGTCTCACTGATTAACACTGATCCCTATGGGAGTCTCACTGATTAACACTGAATCCTATGGGAGTCTCATTGATTAACAATGACCCCTTTGGGAGTCTCACTGATCAACACTGAACCCTGTGGGAGTCTAAGTGATTAACACTGAACCCTGTGGGAGTCTCACTGATTAACACTGAAAACAATGGTAGAGTCACTGATTAACACTGAACCCTGTGGGAGTCTCACTGATTAACACTGAAAACAATGGTAGTGTCACTGGTTAACACTGAACCCTGTGGGAGTCTCACTGTTTAACACTGAACCCTATGGAAGTCTCACTGAATAACGCTGAACCCTATGGGAGTGTCACTGATTAACACTGAACCGTGTGGGAGTCTCACTGATTAACACTGAACCCTGTGGGAGTCTCACTGATTAACACTGAACCCTATGGGAGTCTCACTGATTAACACTGAACCCTATGGGAGTCTCACTGATTAACACTGAACCCTATGGGAGTCTCACTGATTAACACCAAACCCTATGGGAGTCTCACTAATTAACACTGAACCCTATGGGAGTCTCACTGATTAACACTGAACCCAATGGGGGTCTCACTGATTAACAATGAACCCTGTGGGAGTCTCAGTGATTAGCACAGAACCCTATGGGAGTGTCACTGATTAACAATGAACCCTGTGGGAGTTTCACTGATCAACACTGAACCCTGTGGGAGTCTAAGTGATTAACACTGAACCCAGTGGGAGTCTCACTGATTAACACTGAAAACAATGGTAGTGTCACTGATTAACACTGAACCCTGTCGGAGTCTCACTGATTAACATTGAACCCTGTGGGAGTCTCACTGATTAACATTGAACCCTATGGGAGTCTCACTGATTAACACTGAACCCTATGGGAATCTCACTGATTAGCACTGAACCCTATGGGAATATCACTGATTAGCACTGAACCCTATGGGAGTCTCACTGATTAAAACCGAACCCAATGGGAGTCTCACTGATTAACACTGAACCCTGTGGGAGTCTCACTGATTAACACAGAACCCTGTGCGAGTCTCACTGATTAACACTGAACCCTGTGGGAGTCTCACTGATTAACACTGAACCCTATGGGTGTCTCACTGATTAACACTGAACCCTATGGGAGTCTCACTGATTAACACTGAACCATGTGGGAGTCTCACTGATTAACACTGAACCCTATGGGAGTCTCACTGATTAACACTGAACCCACTGGGGGTCTCACTGATTAACACCGAACCCAATGGGAGTCTCAGTGATTTACACTGAACACTATGGGAGTCTCACTGATTAACACTGAACCCTGTGGGAGTCTCACTGATTAACACTGAACGCTATGGAAGTCTCACTAATTAACACTGAACCCTATGGGAGTCTCACTGATGAACACTGAACCCAATGGGAGTCTCAGTGATTTACACTGAACACTATGGGAGTCTCACTGATTAACACTGAACCCTGTGGGAGTCTCACTGATTAACACTGAACCCTGTGGGAGTCTCACTGATTAACATTGAACCCTATGGGAGTCTCACTGATTAACACTGAACCCTATGGGAATCTCACTGATTAGCACTGAACCCTATGGGGATATCACTGATTAGCACTGAACCCTATGGGAGCCCCACTGATTAACACCGAACCCAATGGGAGTCTCACTGATTAACACTGAACCCTGTGGGAGTCTCACTGATTAACACTGAACCCCATGGGAGTCTCACTGATTAACACTGAACCCTGTGGGAGTCTCACTGATTAACACTGAACCCTATGGGAATCTCGCTGATTAACATTGAACCCTGTGGGGGTCTCACTTATTAACACTGAACCCTATGGGAATCTGACTGATTAACACTGAACCCTATGGGAGTCTCACTGATTAACACACAACCCTGTGGGAGTCTCATTGATTAACACTGAACCCTATGCGTGTCTCACCGATTAACACTGAACCCTGTGGGAGTCTCACTGATTAACACAGAACCCTGTGGGAGTCTCACTGATTAACATTGAACCCTGTGGGAGTCTCACTGATTAACACTGAACCCTATGGGAGTCTCACTGATTAACACTGAACCCTATGGGAGTCTCACTGATTAACACTGAACCCTATGGGAGTCTCACTGATTAACACTGAACCCTATGGGAATCTCGCTGATTAACACTGAACCCGGTGGGAGTCTCACTGATTAATACTGAACCCTATGGGAGTCTCACTGATTAACACTGAACCCTGTGGGAGTCTCACTGATTAACACTGAACCCTATGGGAGTCTCACTAATTAACACTGAACCCTATGGGAGTCTCACTGATTAACACTGAACCCTGTGGGAGTCTCACTGATCAACACTGAACCCTGTGAGAGTCTAAGTGATTAACAGTGAACCCTGTGGGAGTCTCACTGATTAACACTGAAAACAATGGTAGTGTCACTGATTAACACTGAACCCTGTGGGAGTCTCACTGATTAACACTGAAAACAATGGTAGTGTCACTGGTTAACACTGAACCCTGTGGGAGTCTCACTGTTTAACACTGAACCCTATGGAAGTCTCACTGAATAACGCTGAACCCTATGGGAGTGTCACTGATTAACACTGAACCGTGTGGGAGTCTCACTGATTAACACTGAACCCTGTGGGAGTCTCACTGATTAACACTGAACACTGTGAGAGTCTCACTGATTAACAATGAACCCTGTGGGAGTCTCACTGATTAACACTGAACCCTATGGGAGTCCCACTGATTAACACTGAACCCTATGGGAGTCTCACTGATTAACACTGAACCCTATGGGAGTGTCACTGATTAACACTGAACCCTGTGGGAGTCTCACTAATTAACACTGAACCCTATGGGAGTCTCACTGATTAACACTGAACCCTGTGGGAGTCTCACTGATTAACATTGAACCCTATGGGAGTCTCACTGATTAACACTGAATCCTATGGGAGTCTCATTGATTAACAATGAACCCTTTGGGAGTCTCACTGATCAACACTGAACCCTGTGGGAGTCTAAGTGATTAACACTGAACCCTGTGGGAGTCTCACTGATTAACACTGAAAACAATGGTAGTGTCACTGATTAACACTGAACCCTGTGGGAGTCTCACTGATTAACACTGAAAACAATGGTAGTGTCACTGGTTAACACTGAACCCTGTGGGAGTCTCACTGTTTAACACTGAACCCTATGGAAGTCTCACTGAATAACGCTGAACCCTATGGGAGTGTCACTGATTAACACTGAACCGTGTGGGAGTCTCACTGATTAACACTGAACCCTGTGGGAGTCTCACTGATTAACACTGAACCCTATGGGAGTCTCACTGATTAACACTGAACCCTATGGGAGTCTCACTGATTAACACTGAACCCTATGGGAGTCTCACTGATTAACACCAAACCCTATGGGAGTCTCACTAATTAACACTGAACCCTATGGGAGTCTCACTGATTAACACTGAACCCAATGGGGGTCTCACTGATTAACAATGAACCCTGTGGGAGTCTCAGTGATTAACACAGAACCCTATGGGAGTGTCACTGATTAACAATGAACCCTGTGGGAGTCTCACTGATCAACACTGAACCCTGTGGGAGTCTCAGTGATTAACATTGAACCATGTGGGAGTCTCACTGATTAACATTGAACCCTATGGGAGTCTCACTGATTAACACTGAACCCTATGGGAATCTCATTGATTAGCACTGAACCCTATGGGAATATCACTGATTAGAACTGAACCCTATGGGAGTCTCACTGATTAACACCGAACCCAATGGGAGTCTCACTGATTAACACTGAACCCTGTGGGAGTCTCACTGATTAACACAGAACCCTGTGGGAGTCTCACTGATTAACACTGAACCCTGTGGGAGTCTCACTGATTAACACTGAACCCTATGGGTGTCTCACTGATTAACACTGAACCCTATGGGAGTCTCACTGATTAACACTGAACCATGTGGGAGTCTCACTGATTAACACTGAACCCAATGGGAGTCTCACTGATTAACACTGAACCCACTGGGGGTCTCACTGATTAACACCGAACCCAATGGGAGTCTCAGTGATTTACACTGAACACTATGGGAGTCTCACTGATTAACACTGAACCCTGTGGGAGTCTCACTGATTAACACTGAACGCTATGGAAGTCTCACTAATTAACACTGAACCCTATGGGAGTCTCACTGATGAACACTGAACCCAATGGGAGTCTCAGTGATTTACACTGAACACTATGGGAGTCTCACTGATTAACACTGAACCCTGTGGGAGTCTCACTGATTAACACTGAACCCTGTGGGAGTCTCACTGATTAACATTGAACCCTATGGGAGTCTCACTGATTAACACTGAACCCTATGGGAATCTCACTGATTAGCACTGAACCCTATGGGGATATCACTGATTAGCACTGAACCCTATGGGAGCCCCACTGATTAACACCAAACCCAATGGGAGTCTCACTGATTAACACTGAACCCTCTGGGAGTCTCACTGATTAACACTGAACCCTATGGGAGTCTCACTGATTAACACTGAACCCTGTCGGAGTCTCACTGATTACCACTGAACCCTATGGGAATCTCGCTGATTAACATTGAACCCTGTGGGGGTCTCACTTATTAACACTGAACCCTATGGGAATCTGACTGATTAACACTGAACCCTATGGGAGTCTCACTGATTAACACTGAACCCTGTGGGAGCCCCAGTGATTAACACTGAACCCTATGGGAGTCTCACTGATTAACACTGAACCCTATGGGAGTCTCACTGATTAACACTGAGCCCTGTGGGAGTCTCACTGATTAACACTGAGCCCTGTGGGAGTCTCACTGATTAACACTGAACCCTGTGGGAGTCTCACTGATTAACACTGAACCCTGTGGGAGTCTCACTGATTAACACTGAACCCTATGGGAATCTCGCTGATTAACACTGAACCCGGTGGGAGTCTCACTGATTAATACTGAACCCTATGGGAGTCTCACTGATTAACACTGAACCCTGTGGGAGTCTCACTGATTAACACTGAACCCTATGGGAGTCTCACTGATCAACACTGAACCCTGTGGGAGTCTCACTGATTAACACTGAACCCTGTGGGAGTCTCACTCATTAACACTGAACCCTGTGGGAGTCTCACTGATTAACACTGAACCCTGTGGGAGTCTCACTGATTAACACAGAACCCTGTGGGAGTCTCACTGATTAACACTGAACCCTGTGGGAGTCTCACTGATTAACACTGAAACCTATGGGAGTCTCACTGATTAACACTGAACCCAATGGGAGTCTCACTGATTAACACTGAACCCTATGGGAGTCTCACTGATTAACACCAAACCCAAAGGGAGTCTCACTGATTAACACTGAACCCTGTGGGAGTCTCACCGATTAACACTGAACCCTATGGGAGTCTCACTGATTAACACTGAACCCTGTGGGAGTCTCACTGATTAACACTGAACCCTAAGGGAGTCTCATTGATTAACACTGAACCCTTTGGGAGTCTCACTGTTTAACACAGAACCCTGTGGGAGTCTCATTGATTAACACTGAACCCTATGGGTGTCTCACCGATTAACACTGAACCCTGTGGGAGTCTCACTGATTAACATTGAACCCTGTGGGAGTCTCACTGATTAACACTGAACCCTATGGGAGTCTCACTGATTAACACTGAACCCTATGGGAGTCTCACTGATTAACACTGAACCCTGTGGGAGTCTCACTGATTAATACTGAACCCTATGGGAGTCTCACTGATTAACACTGAACCCTGTGGGAGTCTCACTGATTAACACTGAACCCTATGGGAGTCTCACTAATTAACACTGAACCCTATGGGAGTCTCACTGATTAACACTGAACCCTGTGGGAGTCTCACTGATTAACACTGAACCCTGTGGGAGTCTCACTGATTAACATTGAACCCTATGGTAGTCTCACTGATTAACACTGATCCCTATGGGAGTCTCACTGATTAACACTGAACCCTATGGGAGTCTCATTGATTAACAATGAACCCTGTGGGAGTCTCACTGATCAACACTGAACCCTGTGGGAGTCTAAGTGATTAACACTGAACCCTGTGGGAGTCTCACTGATTAACACTGAAAACAATGGTAGTGTCACTGATTAACACTGAACCCTGTGGGAGTCTCACTGATTAACATTGAACCCTGTGGGAGTCTCACTGATTAACATTGAACCCTATGGGAGTCTCACTGATTAACACTGAACCCTATGGGAATCTCAATGATTAGCACTGAACCCTATGGGAATATCACTGATTAGCACTGAACCCTATGGGTGTTTCACTTATTAACACTGAACCCTATGGGAGTCTGACTGATTAACACTGAACCCTATGGGAGTCTCACTGATTAACACCGAACCCTGTGGGAGCCCCAGTGATTAACACTGAACCCTATGGGAGTCTCACTGATTAACACTGAACCCTATGGGAGTCTCACTGATTAACACTGAACCCTGTGGGAGTCTCACTGATTAACACTGAACCCTGTGGGAGTCTCACTGATTAACACTGCACCCTGTGGGAGTCTCACTGATTAACACTGAACCCTATGGGAGTCTCACTGATTAACACTGAACCTATGGGAGTCTCACTGATAAACACTGAACCCTGTGGGAGACTCACTGATTAACACTGAACCCTATGGGAGTCACACTGATCAACACTGAACCCTGTGGGAGTCTCACTGATTAACACTGAACCCTATGGGAGTCTCACTCATTAACACTGAACCCTATGGGAGTCTTACTGATTAACACTGAACCCTGTGGGAGTCTCACTGATTAACAAAGAACCCTGAGGGAGTCTCACTGATTAACACTGAACCCTATGGGAGTCTCACTGATTAACACTGAACCCTGTGGGAGTCTCACTGATTAACACTGAACCCTAAGGGAGTCTCATTGATTAACACTGAACCCTATGGGAGCCTCACTGATTAACACAGAACCCTGTGGGAGTGTCATTGATTAACACTGAACCCTATGGGTGTCTCACCGATTAACACTGAACCCTGTGGGAGTCTCACTGATTACCACAGAACCCTGTGGGAGTCTCACTGATTAACATTGAACCTTGTGGGAGTCTCACTGATTAACACTGAACCCTATGGGAGTCTCACTGATTAAAACTATGGGAGTCTCACTGATTAACACTGAACCCTGTGGGAGTCACACTGATTAACACTGAACCCTATGGGAATCTCGCTGATTAACACTGAACCCGGTGGGAGTCTCACTGATTAATACTGAACCCTATGGGAGTCTCACTGATTAACACTGAACCCTGTGGGAGTCTCACTGATTAACACTGAACCCTATGGGAGTCTCACTAATTAACACTGAACCCTATGGGAGTCTCACTGATTAACACTGAACCCTGTGGGAGTCTCACTGATTAACACTGAACCCTGTGGGAGTCTCACTGATTAACATTGAACCCTATGGGAGTCTCACTGATTAACACAGAACCCTGTGGGAGTCTCATTGATTAACACTGAACCCTATGGGTGTCTCACCGATTAACACTGAACCCTGTGGGAGTCTCACTGATTAACACTGAACCCAATGGGAGTCTCACTGATTAACACTGAACCCTATGGGAGTCTCACTGATTAACACCAAACCCAAAGGGAGTCTCACTGATTAACACTGAACCCTATGGGAGTCTCATTGATTAACAATGAACCCTGTGGGAGTCTCACTGATCAACACTGAACCCTGTGGGAGTCTAAGTGATTAACACTGAACCCTGTGGGAGTCTCACTGATTAACACTGAAAACAATGGTAGTGTCACTGATTAACACTGAACCCTGTGGGAGTCTCACTGATTAACATTGAACCCTGTGGGAGTCTCACTGATTAACATTGAACCCTATGGGAGTCTCACTGATTAACACTGAACCCTATGGGAATCTCAATGATTAGCACTGAACCCTATGGGAATATCACTGATTAGCACTGAACCCTATGGGTGTTTCACTTATTAACACTGAACCCTATGGGAGTCTGACTGATTAACACTGAACCCTATGGGAGTCTCACTGATTAACACCGAACCCTGTGGGAGCCCCAGTGATTAACACTGAACCCTATGGGAGTCTCACTGATTAACACTGAACCCTATGGGAGTCTCACTGATTAACACTGAACCCTGTGGGAGTCTCACTGATTAACACTGAACCCTGTGGGAGTCTCACTGATTAACACTGCACCCTGTGGGAGTCTCACTGATTAACACTGAACCCTATGGGAGTCTCACTGATTAACACTGAACCTATGGGAGTCTCACTGATAAACACTGAACCCTGTGGGAGACTCACTGATTAACACTGAACCCTATGGGAGTCACACTGATCAACACTGAACCCTGTGGGAGTCTCACTGATTAACACTGAACCCTATGGGAGTCTCACTCATTAACACTGAACCCTATGGGAGTCTTACTGATTAACACTGAACCCTGTGGTAGTCTCACTGATTAACAAAGAACCCTGAGGGAGTCTCACTGATTAACACTGAACCCTATGGGAGTCTCACTGATTAACACTGAACCCTGTGGGAGTCTCACTGATTAACACTGAACCCTAAGGGAGTCTCATTGATTAACACTGAACCCTATGGGAGCCTCACTGATTAACACAGAACCCTGTGGGAGTGTCATTGATTAACACTGAACCCTATGGGTGTCTCACCGATTAACACTGAACCCTGTGGGAGTCTCACTGATTACCACAGAACCCTGTGGGAGTCTCACTGATTAACATTGAACCTTGTGGGAGTCTCACTGATTAACACTGAACCCTATGGGAGTCTCACTGATTAAAACTATGGGAGTCTCACTGATTAACACTGAACCCTGTGGGAGTCACACTGATTAACACTGAACCCTATGGGAATCTCGCTGATTAACACTGAACCCGGTGGGAGTCTCACTGATTAATACTGAACCCTATGGGAGTCTCACTGATTAACACTGAACCCTGTGGGAGTCTCACTGATTAACACTGAACCCTATGGGAGTCTCACTAATTAACACTGAACCCTATGGGAGTCTCACTGATTAACACTGAACCCTGTGGGAGTCTCACTGATTAACACTGAACCCTGTGGGAGTCTCACTGATTAACATTGAACCCTATGGGAGTCTCACTGATTAACACAGAACCCTGTGGGAGTCTCATTGATTAACACTGAACCCTATGGGTGTCTCACCGATTAACACTGAACCCTGTGGGAGTCTCACTGATTAACACTGAACCCAATGGGAGTCTCACTGATTAACACTGAACCCTATGGGAGTCTCACTGATTAACACCAAACCCAAAGGGAGTCTCACTGATTAACACTGAACCCTGTGGGAGTCTCACTGATTAACACAGAACCCTGTGGGAGTCTCATTGATTAACACTGAACCCTATGGGTGTCTCACCGATTAACACTGAACCCTGTGGGAGTCTCACTGATTAACATTGAACCCTGTGGGAGTCTCACTGATTAACACTGAACCCTATGGGAGTCTCACTGATTAACACTGAACCCTATGGGAGTCTCACTGATTAACACTGAACCCTGTGGGAGTCTCACTGATTAATACTGAACCCTATGGGAGTCTCACTGATTAACACTGAACCCTGTGGGAGTCTCACTGATTAACACTGAACCCTATGGGAGTCTCACTAATTAACACTGAACCCTATGGGAGTCTCACTGATTAACACTGAACCCTGTGGGAGTCTCACTGATTAACACTGAACCCTGTGGGAGTCTCACTGATTAACATTGAACCCTATGGGAGTCTCACTGATTAACACTGATCCCTATGGGAGTCTCACTGATTAACACTGAACCCTATGGGAGTCTCATTGATTAACAATGAACCCTGTGGGAGTCTCACTGATCAACACTGAACCCTGTGGGAGTCTAAGTGATTAACACTGAACCCTGTGGGAGTCTCACTGATTAACACTGAAAACAATGGTAGTGTCACTGATTAACACTGAACCCTGTGGGAGTCTCACTGATTAACATTGAACCCTGTGGGAGTCTCACTGATTAACATTGAACCCTATGGGAGTCTCACTGATTAACACTGAACTCTATGGGAATCTCACTGATTAGCACTGAACCCTATGGGAATATCACTGATTAGCACTGAACCCTATGGGAATCTCACTGATTAACACCGAACCCAATGGGAGTCTCACTGATTAACACTGAACCCTGTGGGAGTCTCACTGATTAACACAGAACCCTGTGGGAGTCTCACTGATTAACACTGAACCCTGTGGGAGTCTCACTGATTAACACTGAACCCTATGGGTGTCTCACTTATTAACACTGAACCCTATGGGAGTCTGACTGATTAACACTGAACCCTATGGGAGTCTCACTGATTAACACCGAACCCTGTGGGAGCCCCAGTGATTAACACTGAACCCTATGGGAGTCTCACTGATTAACACTGAACCCTATGGGAGTCTCACTGATTAACACTGAACCCTGTGGGAGTCTCACTGATTAACACTGAACCCTGTGGGAGTCTCACTGATTAACACTGCACCCTGTGGGAGTCTCACTGATTA
This sequence comes from Petromyzon marinus, assembly GCF_048934315.1. Classification (NCBI taxonomy): domain Eukaryota; kingdom Metazoa; phylum Chordata; class Hyperoartia; order Petromyzontiformes; family Petromyzontidae; genus Petromyzon; species Petromyzon marinus. Next base: position 1,685,546 of record NW_027423113.1, read on the forward strand.
ACACTGAACCCTATGGGAGTCTCACTGATTAACACTGAACCCTATGGGAGTCTCACTGATAAACACTGAACCCTGTGGGAGACTCACTGATTAACACTGAACCCTATGGGAGTCACACTGATCAACACTGAACCCTGTGGGAGTCTCACTGATTAACACTGAACCCTATGGGAGTCTCACTCATTAACACTGAACCCTATGGGAGTCTTACTGATTAACACTGAACCCTGTGGGAGTCTCACTGATTAACACAGAACCCTGTGGGAGTCTCACTGATTAACACTGAACCCTGTGGGAGTCTCACTGATTAACACTGAACCCTATGGGAGTCTCACTGATTAACACTGAACCCAATGGGAGTCTCACTGATTAACACTGAACCCTATGGGAGTCTCACTGATTAACACCGAACCCAATGGGAGTCTCACTAATTAACACTGAACCCTGAGGGAGTCTCACTGATTAACACTGAACCCTATGGGAGTCTCACTGATTAACACTGAACCCTGTGGGAGTCTCACTGATTAACACTGAACCCTAAGGGAGTCTCATTGATTAACACCGAACCCTATGGGAGCCTCACTGATTAACACAGAACCCTGTGGGAGTGTCATTGATTAACACTGAACCCTATGGGTGTCTGACCGATTAACACTGAACCCTGTGGGAGTCTCACTGATTACCACAGAACCCTGTGGGAGTCTCACTGATTAACATTGAACCTTGTGGGAGTCTCACTGATTAACACTGAACCCTATGGGAGTCTCACTGATTAACACTATGGGAGTCTCACTGATTAACACTGAACCCTGTGGGAGTCTCACTGATTAACACTGAACCCTATGGGAATCTCGCTGATTAACACTGAACCCGGTGGGAGTCTCACTGATTAATACTGAACCCTATGGGAGTCTCACTGATTAACACTGAACCCTGTGGGAGTCTCACTGATTAACACTGAACCCTATGGGAGTCTCACTAATTAACACTGAACCCTATGGGAGTCTCACTGATTAACACTGAACCCTGTGGGAGTCTCAGTGATTAACACTGAACCCTGTGGGAGTCTCACTGATTAACATTGAACCCTATGGGAGTCTCACTGATTAACACTGATCCCTATGGGAGTCTCACTGATTAACACTGAACCCTATGGGAGTCTCATTGATTAACAATGAACCCTGTGGGAGTCTCACTGATCAACACTGAACCCTGTGGGAGTCTAAGTGATTAACACTGAACCCTGTGGGAGTCTCACTGATTAACACTGAAAACAATGGTAGTGTCACTGATTAACACTGAACCCTGTGGGAGTCTCACTGATTAACATTGAACCCTGTGGGAGTCTCACTGATTAACATTGAACCCTATGGGAGTCTCTCTGATTAACACTGAACCCTATGGGAATCTCACTGATTAGCACTGAACCCTATGGGAATATCACTGATTAGCACTGAACCCTATCGAAGTCTCACTGATTAACACCGAACCCAATGGGAGTCTCACTGATTAACACTGAACCCTGTGGGAGTTTCACTGATTAACACAGAACCCTGTGGGAGTCTCACTGATTAACACTGAACCCTGTGGGAGTCTCACTGATTAACACTGAACCCTATGGGTGTCTCACTGATTAACACTGAACCCTATGGGAGTCTCACTGATTAACACTGAACCCTGTGGGAGTCTCATTGATTAACACTGAACCCTATGGGAGTCTCACTGATTAACACTGAACCCAGTGGGGGTCTCACTGATTAACACCGAACCCAATGGGAGTCTCAGTGATTTACACTGAACACTATGGGAGTCTCACTGATTAACACTGAACCCTGTGGGAGTCTCACTGATTAACACTGAACGCTATGGAAGTCTCACTAATTAACACTGAACCCTATGGGAGTCTCACTGATGAACACTGAACCCAATGGGAGTCTCAGTGATTTACACTGAACACTATGGGAGTCTCACTGATTAACACTGAACCCTGTGGGAGTCTCACTGATTAACACTGAACCCTGTGGGAGTCTCACTGATTAACATTGAACCCTATGGGAGTCTCACTGATTAGCACTGAACCCTATGGGAATATCACTGATTAGCACTGAACCCTATGGGAGCCTCACTGATTAACACCGAACCCAATGGGAGTCTCACTGATTAACAATGAACCCTGTGGGAGTCTCACTGATTAAGACTGAACCCTATGGGAGTCTCACTGATTAACACTGAACCCTGTGGGAGTCTCACTGATTAACACTGAACCCTATGGGAATCTCGCTGATTAACATTGAACCCTGTGGGAGTCTCACTTATTAACACTGAACCCTATGGGAGTCTGACTGATTAACACTGAACCCTATGGGAGACTCACTGATTAACACCGAACCCTGTGGGAGCCCCAGTGATTAACACTGAACCCTATGGGAGTCTCACTGATTAACACTGAACCCTATGGGAGTCTCACTGATTAACACTGAGCCCTGTGGGAGTCTCACTGATTAACACTGAGCCCTGTGGGAGTCTCACTGATTAACACTGAACCCTGTGGGAGTCTCACTGATTAACACTGAACCCTGTGGGAGTCTCATTGATTAACACTGCACCCTGTGGGAATCTCACTGATTAACACTGAACCCTATGGGAGTCTCACTGATTAACACTGAACCCTGTGGGAGTCTCACTGATAAACACTGAACCCTATGGGAGTCTCACTGATTAACACTGAACCCTATGGGAGTCTCACTGATCAACACTGAACCCTGTGGGAGTCTCACTGATTAACACTGAACCCTATGGGAGTCTCACTCATTAACACTGAACCCTATGGGAGTCTCAATGATTAACACTGAACCCTGTGGGAGTCTCACTGATTAACACAGAACCCTGTGGGAGTCTCACTGATTAACACTGAACCCTATGGGAGTCTCACTGATCAACACTGAACCCTGTGGGAGTCTCACTGATTAACACTGAACCCTATGGGAGTCTCACTCATTAACACTGAACCCTATGGGAGTCTCAATGATTAACACTGAACCCTGTGGGAGTCTCACTGATTAACACAGAACCCTGTGGGAGTCTCACTGATTAACACTGAACCCTATGGGAGTCTCACTGATTAACACTGAACCCTATGGGTGTCTCACTGATTAACACTGAACCCTATGGGAGTCTCACTGATTAACACTGAACCCTGTGGGAGTCTCATTGATTAACACTGAACCCTATGGGAGTCTCACTGATTAACACTGAACCCAGTGGGGGTCTCACTGATTAACACCGAACCCAATGGGAGTCTCAGTGATTTACACTGAACACTATGGGAGTCTCACTGATTAACACTGAACCCTGTGGGAGTCTCACTGATTAACACTGAACGCTATGGAAGTCTCACTAATTAACACTGAACCCTATGGGAGTCTCACTGATGAACACTGAACCCAATGGGAGTCTCAGTGATTTACACTGAACACTATGGGAGTCTCACTGATTAACACTGAACCCTGTGGGAGTCTCACTGATTAACACTGAACCCTGTGGGAGTCTCACTGATTAACATTGAACCCTATGGGAGTCTCACTGATTAACACTGAACCCTATGGGAATCTCACTGATTAGCACTGAACCCTATGGGAATATCACTGATTAGCACTGAACCCTATGGGAGCCTCACTGATTAACACCGAACCCAATGGGAGTCTCACTGATTAACACTGAACCCTGTGGGAGTCTCACTGATTAACACTGAACCCTATGGGAGTCTCACTGATTAACACTGAACCCTGTGGGAGTCTCACTGATTAACACTGAACCCTATGGGAATCTCGCTGATTAACATTGAACCCTGTGGGAGTCTCACTTATTAACACTGAACCCTATGGGAGTCTGACTGATTAACACTGAACCCTATGGGAGACTCACTGATTAACACCGAACCCTGTGGGAGCCCCAGTGATTAACACTGAACCCTATGGGAGTCTCACTGATTAACACTGAACCCTATGGGAGTCTCACTGATTAACACTGAGCCCTGTGGGAGTCTCACTGATTAACACTGAGCCCTGTGGGAGTCTCACTGATTAACACTGAACCCTATGGGAGTCTCACTGATTAACACTGAACCCTGTGGGAGTCTCACTGATTAACACTGCACCCTGTGGGAATCTCACTGATTAACACTGAACCCTATGGGAGTCTCAATGATTAACACTGAACCCTGTGGGAGTCTCACTGATAAACACTGAACCCTATGGGAGTCTCACTGATTAACACTGAACCCTATGGGAGTCTCACTGATCAACACTGAACCCTGTGGGAGTCTCACTGATTAACACTGAACCCTATGGGAGTCTCACTCATTAACACTGAACCCTATGGGAGTCTCAATGATTAACACTGAACCCTGTGGGAGTCTCACTGATTAACACAGAACCCTGTGGGAGTCTCACTGATTAACACTGAACCCTGTGGGAGTCTCACTGATTAACACTGAACCCTATGGGAGTCTCACTGATTAACACTGAACCCTATGGGAGTCTCACTGATTAACACTGAACCCTGTGGGAGTCTCACTGATTAACACAGAACCCTGTGGGAGTCTCACTGATTAACACTGAACCCTATGGGAGTCTCACTGATCAACACTGAACCCTGTGGGAGTCTCACTGATTAACACTGAACCCTATGGGAGTCTCACTCATTAACACTGAACCCTATGGGAGTCTCAATGATTAACACTGAACCCTGTGGGAGTCTCACTGATTAACACAGAACCCTGTGGGAGTCTCACTGATTAACACTGAACCCTATGGGAGTCTCACTGATTAACACTGAACCCTATGGGTGTCTCACTGATTAACACTGAACCCTATGGGAGTCTCACTGATTAACACTGAACCCTGTGGGAGTCTCATTGATTAACACTGAACCCTATGGGAGTCTCACTGATTAACACTGAACCCAGTGGGGGTCTCACTGATTAACACCGAACCCAATGGGAGTCTCAGTGATTTACACTGAACACTATGGGAGTCTCACTGATTAACACTGAACCCTGTGGGAGTCTCACTGATTAACACTGAACGCTATTGAAGTCTCACTAATTAACACTGAACCCTATGGGAGTCTCACTGATGAACACTGAACCCAATGGGAGTCTCAGTGATTTACACTGAACACTATGGGAGTCTCACTGATTAACACTGAACCCTGTGGGAGTCTCACTGATTAACACTGAACCCTGTGGGAGTCTCACTGATTAACATTGAACCCTATGGGAGTCTCACTGATTAACACTGAACCCTATGGGAATCTCACTGATTAGCACTGAACCCTATGGGAATATCACTGATTAGCACTGAACCCTATGGGAGCCTCACTGATTAACACCGAACCCAATGGGAGTCTCACTGATTAACACTGAACCCTGTGGGAGTCTCACTGATTAACACTGAACCCTATGGGAGTCTCACTGATTAACACTGAACCCTGTGGGAGTCTCACTGATTAACACTGAACCCTATGGGAATCTCGCTGATTAACATTGAACCCTGTGGGAGTCTCACTTATTAACACTGAACCCTATGGGAGTCTGACTGATTAACACTGAACCCTATGGGAGACTCACTGATTAACACCGAACCCTGTGGGAGCCCCAGTGATTAACACTGAACCCTATGGGAGTCTCACTGATTAACACTGAACCCTATGGGAGTCTCACTGATTAACTCTGAACCCTATGGGAGTCTCACTGATCAACACTGAACCCTGTGGGAGTCTCACTGATTAACACTGAACCCTATGGGAGTCTCACTCATTAACACTGAACCCTATGGGAGTCTCAATGATTAACACTGAACCCTGTGGGAGTCTCACTGATTAACACAGAACCCTGTGGGAGTCTCACTGATTAACACTGAACCCTGTGGGAGTCTCACTGATTAACACTGAACCCTATGGGAGTCTCACTGATTAACACTGAACCCTATGGGAGTCTCACTGATTAACACTGAACCCTGTGGGAGTCTCACTGATTAACACTGAACCCTATGGGAGTCTCACTGATTAACACTGAACCCTGTGGGAGTCTCACTGATTAACACCGAACCCAATGGAAGTCTCAGTGATTTACACTGAACACTATGGGAGTCTCACTGATTAACACTGAACCCTGTGGGAGTCTCACTGTTTAACACTGAACCCTATGGGAGTCTCACTGATTAACACTGAACCCCATGGGAGTCTCACTGATTAACACTGAACCCTATAGGAGTCTCACTGATTAACACCAAACCCTATGGGAGTCTCACTAATTAACACTGAACAATATGGGAGTCTCACTGATTAACACTGAACCCTGTGGGAGTCTCACTGATTAACACTGAACCCTGTAGGAGTCTCACTGATTAACATTGAACCCTATGGGAGTCTCACTGATTAACACTGAACCCTATGGGAATCTCACTGATTAGCACTGAACCCTATGGGAATATCACTGATTAGTACTGAACCCTATGGGAGTCTCACTGATTAACAACGAACCCAATGGGAGTTTCACTGATTAACACTGAACCCTGTGGGAGTCTCACTGATTAACACTGAACCCTATGGGAGTCTCACTGATTAACACTGAACCCTGTGGGAGTCTCACTGATTAACACTGAACCCTAAGGGAGTCTCACTGATTAACACTGAGCCCTCTGGGAGTCTCACTGATTAACACTGAACCCTGTGGGAGTCTCACTGATTAACACTGAACCCTGTGGGAGTCTCACTGATTAACACTGCACCCTGTGGGAATCTCACTGATTAACACTGAACCCTATGGGAGTCTCACTGATTAACACTGAACCCTGTGGGAGTCTCACTGATAAACACTGAACCCTATGGGAGTCTCACTGATTAACACTGAACCCTATGGGAGTCTCACTGATCAACACTGAACCCTGTGGGAGTCTCACTGATTAACACTGAACCCTATGGGAGTCTCACTCATTAACACTGAACCCTATGGGAGTCTCAATGATTAACACTGAACCCTGTGGGAGTCTCACTGATTAACACAGAACCCTGTGGGAGTCTCACTGATTAACACTGAACCCTGTGGGAGTCTCACTGATTAACACTGAACCCTATGGGAGTCTCACTGATTAACACTGAACCCTATGGGAGTCTCACTGATTAACACTGAACCCTGTGGGAGTCTCACTGATTAACACTGAACCCTATGGGAGTCTCACTGATTAACACTGAACCCTGTGGGAGTCTCACTGATTAACACCGAACCCAATGGAAGTCTCAGTGATTTACACTGAACAATATGGGAGTCTCACTGATTAACACTGAACCCTGTGGGAGTCTCACTGTTTAACACTGAACCCTATGGGAGTCTCACTGATTAACACTGAACCCTATGGGAGTCTCACTGATTAACACTGAACCCTATAGGAGTCTCACTGATTAACACCAAACCCTATGGGAGTCTCACTAATTAACACTGAACAATATGGGAGTCTCACTGATTAACACTGAACCCTGTAGGAGTCTCACTGATTAACATTGAACCCTATGGGAGTCTCACTGATTAACACTGAACCCTATGGGAATCTCACTGATTAGCACTGAACCCTATGGGAATATCACTGATTAGCACTGAACCCTATTGGAGTCTCACTGATTAACAACGAACCCAATGGGAGTTTCACTGATTAACACTGAACCCTGTGGGAGTCTCACTGATTAACACTGAACCCTAAGGGAGTCTCATTGATTAACACTGAACCGTATGGGAGTCTCATTGATTAACACAGAACCCTGTGGGAGTCTCATTGATTAACACTGAACCCTGTGGGAGTCTCACTGATTAACACTGAACCCTATGGGAGTCTCACTGATTAACACTGAACCCTGTGGGAGTCTCACTGATTAACACTGAACCCTGTGGGAGTCTCACTGATTAACATTGAACCCTATGGGAGTCTCACTGATTAACACTGATCCCTATGGGAGTCTCACTGATTAACACTGAACCCTATGGGAGTCTCATTGATTAACAATGAACCCTGTGGGAGTCTCACTGATCAACACTGAACCCTGTGGGAGTCTAAGTGATTAACACTGTACCCTGTGGGAGTCTCACTGATTAACACTGAAAACAATGGTAGTGTCACTGATTAACACTGAACCCTGTGGGAGTCTCACTGATTAACACTGAAAACAATGGTAGTGTCACTCGTTAACACTGAACCCTGTGGGAGTCTCACTGTTTAACACTGAACCCTATCGAAGTCTCACTGAATAACGCTGAACCCTATGGGAGTGTCACTGATTAACACTGAACCGTGTGGGAGTCTCACTGATTAACACTGAACCGTATGGGAGTCTCACTGATTAACACTGAACCCTGTGGGAGTCTCACTGATTAACACTGAACCCTATGGGAGTCTCACTGATTAACACTGAACCCTATGGGAGTCTCACTGATTAACAGTGAACCCTATGGGAGTGTCACTGATTAAAACTGAACCCTGTGGGAGTCTCACTGATTAACACTGATCCCAGTGGGAGTCTCACTGATTAACAATGAACCCTGTGGGAGTCTCAGTGATTAACACTGAACCCTGTGGGAGTCTCACTGATTAACACTGAACCCTGTGGGAGTCTCACTGATTAACACTGAACCCTGTGGGAGTCTCACTGATTAACACTGAACCCTATGGGAGTCTTACTGATTAACAGTGAACCCTATGGGAGTCTCACTGATAAACACTGAACCCTGTGGGAGTCTCACTGTTTAACACTGAACCCTATGGAAGTCTCACTGAATAACGCTGAAACCTATGGGAGTGTCACTGATTAACACTGAACCGTGTGGGAGTCTCACTGATTAACACTGAACACTGTGAGAGTGTCACTGATTAACACTGAACAATATGGGAGTCTCACTGATTAACACTGAACCCTGTGGGAGTCTCACTGATTAACACTGAACCCTGTAGGAGTCTCACTGATTAACATTGAACCCTATGGGAGTCTCACTGATTAACACTGAACCCTATGGGAATCTCACTGATTAGCACTGAACCCTATGGGAATATCACTGATTAGCATTGCACCCTATTGGAGTCTCACTGATTAACACCGAACCCAATGGGAGTTTCACTGATTAACACTGAACCCTGTGGGAGTCTCACTGATTAACACTGAACCATATGGGAGTCTCACTGATTAACACCGAACCCAATGGGAGTCTCACTGATTAACACCGAACCCAATGGGAGTCTCAGTGATTTACACTGAACACTATGGGAGTCTCACTGATTAACACTGAACCCTTTGGGAGTCTCACTGATTAACACTGAACCCTGTGGGAGTCTCACTGATTAACACTGAACCCTGTGGGAGTCTCAATGATTAACACTGAACCCTGTTGGATTCTCACTGATTAACACTGAACCCTATGGGAGTCTCACCGATTAACACTGAACCCTGTGGGAGTCTCACTGATTAACACTGAACCCTATGGGAATCTTGCTGATTAACACTGAACCCTGAGGGAGTCTCACTTATTAAGACTGAACCCTATGGGAGTCTGACTGATTAACACTGAACCCTATGGGAGTTTCACTGATTAACACCGAACCCTGTGGGAGCCCCACTGATTAACACTGAACCCTATGGGAGTCTCACTGATTAACACTGAACCCTATGGGAGTCTCACTGATTAACACTGAACCCTATGGGAGTCTCACTGATTAACAGTGAACCCTATGGGAGTGTCACTGATTAAAACTGAACCCTGTGGGAGTCTCACTGATTAACACTGATCCCTGTGGGAGTCTCACTGATTAACAATGAACCCTGTGGGAGTCTCAGTGATTAACACTGAACCCTGTGGGAGTCTCACTGATTAACACTGAACCCTGTGGGAGTCTCACTGATTAACACTGAACCCTGTGGGAGTCTCACTGATTAACACTGAACCCTATGGGAGTCTTACTGATTAACAGTGAACCCTATGGGAGTCTCACTGATAAACACTGAACCCTGTGGGAGTCTCACTGTTTAACACTGAACCCTATGGAAGTCTCACTGAATAACGCTGAACCCTATGGGAGTGTCACTGATTAACACTGAACCGTGTGGGAGTCTCACTGATTAACACTGAACACTGTGAGAGTCTCACTGATTAACACTGAACAATATGGGAGTCTCACTGATTAACACTGAACCCTGTGGGAGTCTCACTGATTAACACTGAACCCTGTAGGAGTCTCACTGATTAACATTGAACCCTATGGGAGTCTCACTGATTAACACTGAACCCTATGGGAATCTCACTGATTAGCACTGAACCCTATGGGAATATCACTGATTAGCACTGAACCCTATTGGAGTCTCACTGATTAACACCGAACCCAATGGGAGTTTCACTGATTAACACTGAACCCTGTGGGAGTCTCACTGATTAACACTGAACCATATGGGAGTCTCACTGATTAACACCGAACCCAATGGGAGTCTCACTGATTAACACCGAACCCAATGGGAGTCTCAGTGATTTACACTGAACACTATGGGAGTCTCACTGATTAACACTGAACCCTTTGGGAGTCTCACTGATTAACACTGAACCCTGTGGGAGTCTCACTGATTAACACTGAACCCTGTGGGAGTCTCAATGATTAACACTGAACCCTGTTGGATTCTCACTGATTAACACTGAACCCTATGGGAGTCTCACCGATTAACACTGAACCCTGTGGGAGTCTCACTGATTAACACTTAACCCTATGGGAATCTCGCTGATTAACACTGAACCCTGTGGGAGTCTCACTTATTAAGACTGAACCCTATGGGAGTCTGACTGATTAACACTGAACCCTATGGGAGTTTCACTGATTAACACCGAACCCTGTGGGAGCCCCACTGATTAACACTGAACCCTATGGAAGTCTCACTGATTAACACTGAACCCTATGGGAGTCTCACTGATTAACACTGAGCCCTGTGGGAGTCTCACGGATTAACACTGAGCCCTGTGGGAGTCTCACTGATTAACACTGAACCCTGTGGGAGTCTCACTGATTAACACTGAACCCTGTGGGAGTCTCACTGATTAACACTGAAACGTATGGGAGTCTCATTGATTAACACTGAACACTGTGGGAGTCTCACTGATTAACACTGAACCCTATGGGAGTCTCACTGATTAACACTGAACCCTATGGGAGTCTCACTGATTAACAGTGAACCCTATGGGAGTGTCACTGATTAAAACTGAACCCTGTGGGAGTCTCACTGATTAACACTGATCCCTGTGGGAGTCTCACTGATTAACAATGAACCCTGTGGGAGTCTCAGTGATTAACACTGAACCCTGTGGGAGTCTCACTGATTAACACTGAACCCTGTGGGAGTCTCACTGATTAACACTGAACCCTGTGGGAGTCTCACTGATTAACACTGAACCCTATGGGAGTCTTACTGATTAACAGTGAACCCTATGGGAGTCTCACTGATAAACACTGAACCCTGTGGGAGTCTCACTGTTTAACACTGAACCCTATGGAAGTCTCACTGAATAACGCTGAAACCTATGGGAGTGTCACTGATTAACACTGAACCGTGTGGGAGTCTCACTGATTAACACTGAACACTGTGAGAGTCTCACTGATTAACACTGAACAATATGGGAGTCTCACTGATTAACACTGAACCCTGTGGGAGTCTCACTGATTAACACTGAACCCTGTAGGAGTCTCACTGATAACATTGAACCCTATGGGAGTCTCACTGATTAACACTGAACCCTATGGGAATCTCACTGATTAGCACTGAACCCTATGGGAATATCACTGATTAGCACTGAACCCTATTGGAGTCTCACTGATTAACACCGAACCCAATGGGAGTTTCACTGATTAACACTGAACCCTGTGGGAGTCTCACTGATTAACACTGAACCATATGGGAGTCTCACTGATTAACACCGAACCCAATGGGAGTCTCACTGATTAACACCGAACCCAATGGGAGTCTAAGTGATTTACACTGAACACTATGGGAGTCTCACTGATTAACACTGAACCCTTTGGGAGTCTCACTGATTAACACTGAACCCTGCGGGAGTCTCACTGATTAACACTGAACCCTGTGGGAGTCTCAATGATTAACACTGAACCCTGTTGGATTCTCACTGATTAACACTGAACCCTATGGGAGTCTCACCGATTAACACTGAACCCTGTGGGAGTCTCACTGATTAACACTGAACCCTATGGGAATCTCGCTGATTAACACTGAACCCTGTGGGAGTCTCACTTATTAAGACTGAACCCTATGGGAGTCTGACTGATTAACACTGAACCCTATGGGAGTTTCACTGATTAACACCGAACCCTGTGGGAGCCCCACTGATTAACACTGAACCCTATGGGAGTCTCACTGATTAACACTGAACCCTATGGGAGTCTCACTGATTAACACTGAGCCCTGTGGGAGTCTCACGGATTAACACTGAGCCCTGTGGGAGTCTCACTGATTAACACTGAACCCTGTGGGAGTCTCACTGATTAACACTGAACACTGTGGGAGTCTCACTGATTAACACTGAACCCTGTGGGAGTCTCACTGATTAACACTGAACCCTATGGGAGTCTTACTGATTAACAGTGAACCCTATGGGAGTCTCACTGATAAACACTGAACCCTGTGGGAGTCTCACTGATTAACACTGAACCCTGTGGGAGTCTCACTGTTTAACACTGAACCCTATGGGAGTCTCACTGATTAACACTGAACCCTATGGGAGTCTCACTGATTAACACTGAACCCTATAGGAGTCTCACTGATTAACACCAAACCCTATGGGAGTCTCACTAATTAACACTGAACAATATGGGAGTCTCACTGATTAACACTGAACCCTGTGGGAGTCTCACTGATTAACACTGAACCCTGTAGGAGTCTCACTGATTAACATTGAACCCTATGGGAGTCTCACTGATTAACACTGAACCCTATGGGAATCTCACTGATTAGCACTGAACCCTATGGGAATATCACTGATTAGCACTGAACCCTATTGGAGTCTCACTGATTAACACCGAACCCAATGGGAGTTTCACTGATTAACACTGAACCCTGTGGGAGTCTCACTGATTAACACTGAACCCTCTGGGAGTCTCACTGATTAACACTGAACCCTGTGGGAGTCTCACTGATTAACATTGAACCCTATGGGAGTCTCACTGATTAACACTGAACCCTGTGGGAGTCTCACTGATTAACACTGAACCCTATGGGAGTCTCACTAATTAACACTGAACCCTATGGGAGTCTCACTGATTAACACTGAACCCTGTGGGAGTCTCACTGATTAACACTGAACCCTGTGGGAGTCTCACTGATTAACATTGAACCCTATGGGAGTCTCACTGATTAACACTGATCCCTATGGGAGTCTCACTGATTAACACTGAACCCTATGGGAGTCTCATTGATTAACAATGAACCCTGTGGGAGTCTCACTGATCAACACTGAACCCTGTGGGAGTCTAAGTGATTAACACTGAACCCTGTAGGAGTCTCACTGATTAACACTGAAAACAATGGTAGTGTCACTGATTAACACTGAACCCTGTGGGAGTCTCACTGATTAACACTGAAAACAATGGTAGTGTTACTGGTTAACACTGAACCCTGTGGGAGTCTCACTGTTTAACACTGAACCCTATCGAAGTCTCACTGAATAACGCTGAACCCTATGGGAGTGTCAGTGATTAACACTGAACCGTGTGGGAGTCTCACTGATTAACACTGAACCCTGTGGGAGTCTCACTGATTAACACTGAACCCTGTGGGAGTCTCACTGATTAACACTGAACCCTATGGGAGTCTTACTGATTAACAGTGAACCCTATGGGAGTCTCACTGATAAACACTGAACCCTGTGGGAGTCTCACTGTTTAACACTGAACCCTATGGAAGTCTCACTGAATAACGCTGAACCCTATGGGAGTGTCACTGATTAACACTGAACTGTGTGGGAGTCTCACTGATTAACACTGAACACTGTGAGAGTCTCACTGATTAACACTGAACCCTGTGGGAGTCTCACTGATTAACACTGAACCCTGTAGGAGTCTCACTGATCAACATTGAACCCTATGGGAGTCTCACTGATTAACACTGAACCCTATGGGAATCTCACTGATTAGCACTGAACCCTATGGGAATATCACTGATTAGCACTGAACCCTATTGGAGTCTCACTGATTAACACCGAACCCAATGGGAGTTTCACTGATTAACACTGAACCCTGTGGGAGTCTCACTGATTAACACTGAACCATATGGGAGTCTCACTGATTAACACCGAACCCAATGGGAGTCTCACTGATTAACACCGAACCCAATGGGAGTCTCAGTGATTTACACTGAACACTATGGGAGTCTCACTGATTAACACTGAACCCTTTGGGAGTCTCACTGATTAACACTGAACCCTGTGGGAGTCTCACTGATTAACACTGAACCCTGTGGGAGTCTCAATGATTAACACTGAACCCTGTTGGATTCTCACTGATTAACACTGAACCCTATGGGAGTCTCACCGATTAACACTGAACCCTGTGGGAGTCTCACTGATTAACACTGAACCCTATGGGAATCTCGCTGATTAACACTGAACCCTGTGGGAGTCTCACTTATTAAGACTGAACGCTATGGGAGTCTGACTGATTAACACTGAACCCTATGGGAGTTTCACTGATTAACACCGAACCCTGTGGGAGCCCCACTGATTAACACTGAACCCTATGGGAGTCTCACTGATTAACACTGAACCCTATGGGAGTCTCACTGATTAACACTGAGCCCTGTGGGAGTCTCACGGATTAACACTGAGCCCTGTGGGAGTCTCACTGATTAACACTGAACCCTGTGGGAGTCTCACTGATTAACACTGAACACTGTGGGAGTCTCACTGATTAACACTGAACCCTGTGGGAGTCTCACTGATTAACACTGAACCCTATGGGAGTCTTACTGATTAACAGTGAACCCTATGGGAGTCTCACTGATAAACACTGAACCCTGTGGGAGTCTCACTGATTAACACTGAACCCTGTGGGAGTCTCACTGTTTAACACTGAACCCTATGGGAGTCTCACTGATTAACACTGAACCCTATGGGAGTCTCACTGATTAACACTGAACCCTATAGGAGTCTCACTGATTAACACCAAACCCTATGGGAGTCTCACTAATTAACACTGAACAATATGGGAGTCTCACTGATTAACACTGAACCCTGTGGGAGTCTCACTGATTAACACTGAACCCTGTAGGAGTCTCACTGATTAACATTGAACCCTATGGGAGTCTCACTGATTAACACTGAACCCTATGGGAATCTCACTGATTAGCACTGAACCCTATGGGAATATCACTGATTAGCACTGAACCCTATTGGAGTCTCACTGATTAACACCGAACCCAATGGGAGTTTCACTGATTAACACTGAACCCTGTGGGAGTCTCACTGATTAACACTGAACCCTATGGGAGTCTCACTGATTAACACTGAACCCTGTGGGAGTCTCACTGATTAACATTGAACCCTATGGGAGTCTCACTGATTAACACTGAACCCTGTGGGAGTCTCACTGATTAACACTGAACCCTATGGGAGTCTCACTAATTAACACTGAACCCTATGGGAGTCTCACTGATTAACACTGAACCCTGTGGGAGTCTCACTGATTAACACTGAACCCTGTGGGAGTCTCACTGATTAACATTGAACCCTATGGGAGTCTCACTGATTAACACTGATCCCTATGGGAGTCTCACTGATTAACACTGAACCCTATGGGAGTCTCATTGATTAACAATGAACCCTGTGGGAGTCTCACTGATCAACACTGAACCCTGTGGGAGTCTAAGTGATTAACACTGAACCCTGTAGGAGTCTCACTGATTAACACTGAAAACAATGGTAGTGTCACTGATTAACACTGAACCCTGTGGGAGTCTCACTGATTAACACTGAAAACAATGGTAGTGTTACTGGTTAACACTGAACCCTGTGGGAGTCTCACTGTTTAACACTGAACCCTATCGAAGTCTCACTGAATAACGCTGAACCCTATGGGAGTGTCAGTGATTAACACTGAACCGTGTGGGAGTCTCACTGATTAACACTGAACCCTGTGGGAGTCTCACTGATTAACACTGAACCCTGTGGGAGTCTCACTGATTAACACTGAACCCTATGGGAGTCTTACTGATTAACAGTGAACCCTATGGGAGTCTCACTGATAAACACTGAACCCTGTGGGAGTCTCACTGTTTAACACTGAACCCTATGGAAGTCTCACTGAATAACGCTGAACCCTATGGGAGTGTCACTGATTAACACTGAACTGTGTGGGAGTCTCACTGATTAACACTGAACACTGTGAGAGTCTCACTGATTAACACTGAACCCTGTGGGAGTCTCACTGATTAACACTGAACCCTGTAGGAGTCTCACTGATCAACATTGAACCCTATGGGAGTCTCACTGATTAACACTGAACCCTATGGGAATCTCACTGATTAGCACTGAACCCTATGGGAATATCACTGATTAGCACTGAACCCTATTGGAGTCTCACTGATTAACACCGAACCCAATGGGAGTTTCACTGATTAACACTGAACCCTGTGGGAGTCTCACTGATTAACACTGAACCATATGGGAGTCTCACTGATTAACACCGAACCCAATGGGAGTCTCACTGATTAACACCGAACCCAATGGGAGTCTCAGTGATTTACACTGAACACTATGGGAGTCTCACTGATTAACACTGAACCCTTTGGGAGTCTCACTGATTAACACTGAACCCTGTGGGAGTCTCACTGATTAACACTGAACCCTGTGGGAGTCTCAATGATTAACACTGAACCCTGTTGGATTCTCACTGATTAACACTGAACCCTATGGGAGTCTCACCGATTAACACTGAACCCTGTGGGAGTCTCACTGATTAACACTGAACCCTATGGGAATCTCGCTGATTAACACTGAACCCTGTGGGAGTCTCACTGATTAACACTGAACCCTATGGGAGTCTTACTGATTAACAGTGAACCCTATGGGAGTCTCACTGATAAACACTGAACCCTGTGGGAGTCTCACTGTTTAACACTGAACCCTATGGAAGTCTCACTGAATAACGCTGAACCCTATGGGAGTGTCACTGATTAACACTGAACTGTGTGGGAGTCTCACTGATTAACACTGAACACTGTGAGAGTCTCACTGATTAACACTGAACCCTGTGGGAGTCTCACTGATTAACACTGAACCCTGTAGGAGTCTCACTGATCAACATTGAACCCTATGGGAGTCTCACTGATTAACACTGAACCCTATGGGAATCTCACTGATTAGCACTGAACCCTATGGGAATATCACTGATTAGCACTGAACCCTATTGGAGTCTCACTGATTAACACCGAACCCAATGGGAGTTTCACTGATTAACACTGAACCCTGTGGGAGTCTCACTGATTAACACTGAACCATATGGGAGTCTCACTGATTAACACCGAACCCAATGGGAGTCTCACTGATTAACACCGAACCCAATGGGAGTCTCAGTGATTTACACTGAACACTATGGGAGTCTCACTGATTAACACTGAACCCTTTGGGAGTCTCACTGATTAACACTGAACCCTGTGGGAGTCTCACTGATTAACACTGAACCCTGTGGGAGTCTCAATGATTAACACTGAACCCTGTTGGATTCTCACTGATTAACACTGAACCCTATGGGAGTCTCACCGATTAACACTGAACCCTGTGGGAGTCTCACTGATTAACACTGAACCCTATGGGAATCTCGCTGATTAACACTGAACCCTGTGGGAGTCTCACTTATTAAGACTGAACGCTATGGGAGTCTGACTGATTAACACTGAACCCTATGGGAGTTTCACTGATTAACACCGAACCCTGTGGGAGCCCCACTGATTAACACTGAACCCTATGGGAGTCTCACTGATTAACACTGAACCCTATGGGAGTCTCACTGATTAACACTGAGCCCTGTGGGAGTCTCACGGATTAACACTGAGCCCTGTGGGAGTCTCACTGATTAACACTGAACCCTGTGGGAGTGTCAGTGATTAACACTGAACCGTGTGGGAGTCTCACTGATTAACACTGAACCCTGTGGGAGTCTCACTGATTAACACTGAACCCTGTGGGAGTCTCACTGATTAACACTGAACCCTATGGGAGTCTTACTGATTAACAGTGAACCCTATGGGAGTCTCACTGATAAACACTGAACCCTGTGGGAGTCTCACTGTTTAACACTGAACCCTATGGAAGTCTCACTGAATAACGCTGAACCCTATGGGAGTGTCACTGATTAACACTGAACTGTGTGGGAGTCTCACTGATTAACACTGAACACTGTGAGAGTCTCACTGATTAACACTGAACCCTGTGGGAGTCTCACTGATTAACACTGAACCCTGTAGGAGTCTCACTGATCAACATTGAACCCTATGGGAGTCTCACTGATTAACACTGAACCCTATGGGAATCTCACTGATTAGCACTGAACCCTATGGGAATATCACTGATTAGCACTGAACCCTATTGGAGTCTCACTGATTAACACCGAACCCAATGGGAGTTTCACTGATTAACACTGAACCCTGTGGGAGTCTCACTGATTAACACTGAACCATATGGGAGTCTCACTGATTAACACCGAACCCGATGGGAGTCTCACTGATTAACACCGAACCCAATGGGAGTCTCAGTGATTTACACTGAACACTATGGGAGTCTCACTGATTAACACTGAACCCTTTGGGAGTCTCACTGATTAACACTGAACCCTGTGGGAGTCTCACTGATTAACACTGAACCCTGTGGGAGTCTCAATGATTAACACTGAACCCTGTTGGATTCTCACTGATTAACACTGAACCCTATGGGAGTCTCACCGATTAACACTGAACCCTGTGGGAGTCTCACTGATTAACACTGAACCCTATGGGAATCTCGCTGATTAACACTGAACCCTGTGGGAGTCTCACTGATTAACACTGAACCCTATGGGAGTCTTACTGATTAACAGTGAACCCTATGGGAGTCTCACTGATAAACGCTGAACCCTATGGGAGTGTCACTGATTAACACTGAACTGTGTGGGAGTCTCACTGATTAACACTGAACACTGTGAGAGTCTCACTGATTAACACTGAACCCTGTGGGAGTCTCACTGATTAACACTGAACCCTGTAGGAGTCTCACTGATCAACATTGAACCCTATGGGAGTCTCACTGATTAACACTGAACCCTATGGGAATCTCACTGATTAGCACTGAACCCTATGGGAATATCACTGATTAGCACTGAACCCTATTGGAGTCTCACTGATTAACACCGAACCCAATGGGAGTTTCACTGATTAACACTGAACCCTGTGGGAGTCTCACTGATTAACACTGAACCATATGGGAGTCTCACTGATTAACACCGAACCCAATGGGAGTCTCATTGATTAACACCGAACCCAATGGGAGTCTCAGTGATTTACACTGAACACTATGGGAGTCTCACTGATTAACACTGAACCCTTTGGGAGTCTCACTGATTAACACTGAACCCTGTGGGAGTCTCACTGATTAACACTGAACCCTGTGGGAGTCTCAATGATTAACACTGAACCCTGTTGGATTCTCACTGATTAACACTGAACCCTATGGGAGTCTCACCGATTAACACTGAACCCTGTGGGAGTCTCACTGATTAACACTGAACCCTATGGGAATCTCGCTGATTAACACTGAACCCTGTGGGAGTCTCACTTATTAAGACTGAACGCTATGGGAGTCTGACTGATTAACACTGAACCCTATGGGAGTTTCACTGATTAACACCGAACCCTGTGGGAGCCCCACTGATTAACAATGAACCCTAGGGGAGTCTCACTGATTAACACTGAACCCTATGGGAGTCTCACTGATTAACACTGAGCCCTGTGGGAGTCTCACGGATTAACACTGAGCCCTGTGGGAGTCTCACTGATTAACACTGAACCCTGTGGGAGTCTCACTGATTAACACAGAACCCTGTGGGAGTCTCACTGATTAACACTGAACCCTGTGGGAGTCTCACTGATTAACACTGAACCCTATGGGAGTCTTACTGATTAACAGTGAACCCTATGGGAGTCTCACTGATTAACACTGAACTCGCTCACTGATTAGCACTGAACCCTATGGGAATATCACTGATTAGCACTGAACCCTATTGGAGTCTCACTGATTAACACCGAACCCAATGGGATTTTCACTGATTAACACTGAACCCTGTGGGAGTCTCACTGATTAACACTGAACCCTATGGGAGTCTCACTGATTAACACTGAACCCTGTGGGAGTCTCACTGATTAACACTGAACCCTAAGGGAATCTCATTGATTAACACTGAACCATATGGGAGTCTCATTGATTAACACAGAACCCTGTGGGAGTCTCATTGATTAACACTGAACCCTGTGGGAGTCTCACTGATTAACACTGAACCCTATGGGAGTCTCACTAATTAACACTGAACCCTATGGGAGTCTCACTGATTAACACTGAACCCTGTGGGAGTCTCACTGATTAACACTGAACCCTGTGGGAGTCTCACTGATTAACATTGAACCCTATGGGAGTCTCACTGATTAACACTGATCCCTATGGGAGTCTCACTGATTAGCACTGAACCCTATGGGAATATCACTGATTAGCACTGAACCCTATTGGAGTCTCACTGATTAACACCGAACCCAATGGGAGTTTCACTGATTAACACTGAACCCTGTGGGAGTCTCACTGATTAACACTGAACCATATGGGAGTCTCACTGATTAACACCGAACCCAATGGGAGTCTCACTGATTAACACCGAACCCAATGGGAGTCTCAGTGATTTACACTGAACACTATGGGAGTCTCACTGATTAACACTGAACCCTTTGGGAGTCTCACTGATTAACACTGAACCCTGTGGGAGTCTCACTGATTAACACTGAACCCTGTGGGAGTCTCAATGATTAACACTGAACCCTGTTGGATTCTCACTGATTAACACTGAACCCTATGGGAGTCTCACCGATTAACACTGAACCCTGTGGGAGTCTCACTGATTAACACTGAACCCTATGGGAATCTCGCTGATTAACACTGAACCCTGTGGGAGTCTCACTTATTAAGACTGAACCCTATGGGAGTCTGACTGATTAACACTGAACCCTATGGGAGTTTCACTGATTAACACCGAACCCTGTGGGAGCCCCACTGATTAACAATGAACCCTATGGGAGTCTCACTGATTAACACTGAACCCTATGGGAGTCTCACTGATTAACACTGAGCCCTGTGGGAGTCTCACGGATTAACACTGAGCCCTGTGGGAGTCTCACTGATTAACACTGAACCCTGTGGGAGTCTCACTGATTAACACTGAACCCTGTGGGAGTCTCACTGATTAACACTGAACCCTGTGGGAGTCTCACTGATTAACACTGAACCCTATGGGAGTCTTACTGATTAACAGTGAACCCTATGGGAGTCTCACTGATTAACACTGAACTCGCTCACTGATTAGCACTGAACCCTATGGGAATATCACTGATTAGCACTGAACCCTATTGGAGTCTCACTGATTAACACCGAACCCAATGGGAGTTTCACTGATTAACACTGAACCCTGTGGGAGTCTCACTGATTAACACTGAACCCTATGGGAGTCTCACTGATTAACACTGAACCCTGTGGGAGTCTCACTGATTAACACTGAACCCTAAGGGAATCTCATTGATTAACACTGAACCATATGGGAGTCTCATTGATTAACACAGAACCCTGTGGGAGTCTCATTGATTAACACTGAACCCTGTGGGAGTCTCACTGATTAACACTGAACCCTATGGGAGTCTCACTAATTAACACTGAACCCTATGGGAGTCTCACTGATTAACACTGAACCCTGTGGGAGTCTCACTGATTAACACTGAACCCTGTGGGAGTCTCACTGATTAACATTGAACCCTATGGGAGTCTCACTGATTAACACTGATCCCTATGGGAGTCTCACTAATTAACACTGAACCCTATGGGAGTCTCATTGATTAACAATGAACCCTGTGGGAGTCTCACTGATCAACACTGAACCCTGTGGGAGTCTAAGTGATTAACACTGAACCCTGTAGGAGTCTCACTGATTAACACTGAAAACAATGGTAGTGTCACTGATTAACACTGAACCCTGTGGTAGTCTCACTGATTAACACTGAAAACAATGGTAGTGTCACTGGTTAACACTGAACCCTGTGGGAGTCTCACTGTTTAACACTGAACCCTATCGAAGTCTCACTGAATAACGCTGAACCCTATGGGAGTGTCAGTGATTAACACTGAACCGTGTGGGAGTCTCACTGATTAACACTGAACCGTATGGGAGTCTCACTGATTAACACTGAACCCTGTGGGAGTCTCACTGATTAACACTGAACCCTATGGGAGTCTCACTGATTAACACTGAACCCTATGGGAGTCTCACTGATTAACAGTGAACCCTATGGGAGTGTCACTGATTAAAACTGAACCCTGTGGGAGTCTCACTGATTAACACTGATCCCTGTGGGAGTCTCACTGATTAACAATGAACCCTGTGGGAGTCTCAGTGATTAACACAGAACCCTATGGGAGTGTCACTGATTAACACTGAACCCTATGGGAGTCTCACTGATCAACACTGAACCCTGTGGGAGTCTCAGTGATTAACACTGAACCCTGTGGGAGTCTCACTGATTAACACTGAACCCTATGGGAGTCTCACTGATTAACACTGAACCCTATGGGAGTCTCACTGATTAACACTGAACCCTATGGGAGTGTCACTGATTAACACTGAACCGTGTGGGAGTCTCACTGATAAACACTGAACACTGTGAGAGTCTCACTGATTAACACTGAACAATATGGGAGTCTCACTGATTAACACTGAACCCTGTGGGAGTCTCACTGATTAACATTGAACCCTGTAAGAGTCTCACTGATTAACATTGAACCCTATGGGAGTCTCACTGATTAACACTGAACCCTATGGGAATCTCACTGATTAGCACTGAACCCTATGGGAATATCACTGATTAGCACTGAACCCTATTGGAGTCTCACTGATTAACACCGAACCCAATGGGAGTTTCACTGATTAACACTGAACCCTGTGGGAGTCTCACTGATTAACACTGAACCATATGGGAGTCTCACTGATTAACACCGAACCCAATGGGAGTCTCACTGATTAACACCGAACCCAATGGGAGTCTCAGTGATTTACACTGAACACTATGGGAGTCTCACTGATTAACACTGAACCCTTTGGGAGTCTCACTGATTAACACTGAACCCTGTGGGAGTCTCACTGATTAACACTGAACCCTGTGGGAGTCTCAATGATTAACACTGAACCCTGTTGGATTCTCACTGATTAACACTGAACCCTATGGGAGTCTCACTGATTAACACTGAACCCTATGGGAATCTCGCTGATTAACACTGAACCCTGTGGGAGTCTCACTTATTAAGACTGAACCCTATGGGAGTCTGACTGATTAACACTGAACCCTATGGGAGTTTCACTGATTAACACCGAACCCTGTGGGAGCCCCACTGATTAACACTGAACCCTATGGGAGTCTCACTGATTAACACTGAACCCTATGGGAGTCTCACTGATTAACACTGAGCCCTGTGGGAGTCTCACGGATTAACACTGAGCCCTGTGGGAGTCTCACTGATTAACACTGAACCCTGTGGGAGTCTCACTGATTAACACTGAACCCTGTGGGAGTCTCACTGATTAACACTGAACCCTGTGGGAGTCTCACTGATTAACACTGAACCCTATGGGAGTCTTACTGATTAACAGTGAACCCTATGGGAGTCTCACTGATAAACACTGAACCCTGTGGGAGTCTCACTGATTAACACTGAACCCTGTGGGAGTCTCACTGTTTAACACTGAACTCTATGGGAGTCTCACTGATTAACACTGAACCCTATGGGAGTCTCACTGATTAACACTGAACCCTATAGGAGTCTCACTGATTAACACCAAACCCTATGGGAGTCTCACTAATTAACACTGAACAATATGGGAGTCTCACTGATTAACACTGAACCCTGTGGGAGTCTCACTGATTAACACTGAACCCTGTAGGAGTCTCACTGATTAACATTGAACCCTATGGGAGTCTCACTGATTAACACTGAACCCTATGGGAATCTCACTGATTAGCACTGAACCCTATGGGAATATCACTGATTAGCACTGAACCCTATTGGAGTCTCACTGATTAACACCGAACCCAATGGGAGTTTCACTGATTAACACTGAACCCTGTGGGAGTCTCACTGATTAACACTGAACCCTATGGGAGTCTCACTGATTAACACTGAACCCTGTGGGAGTCTCACTGATTAACACTGAACCCTAAGGGAGTCTCATTGATTAACACTGAACCGTATGGGAGTCTCATTGATTAACACAGAACCCTGTGGGAGTCTCATTGATTAACACTGAACCCTGTGGGAGTCTCACTGATTAACACTGAACCCTATGGGAGTCTCACTAATTAACACTGAACCCTATGGGAGTCTCACTGATTAACACTGAACACTGTGGGAGTCTCACTGATTAACACTGAACCCTGTGGGAGTCTCACTGATTAACAATGAACCCTATGGGAGTCTCACTGATTAACACTGATCCCTATGGGAGTCTCACTGATTAACACTGAACCCTATGGGAGTCTCATTGATTAACAATGAACCCTGTGGGAGTCTCACTGATCAACACTGAACCCTGTGGGAGTCTAAGTGATTAACACTGAACCCTGTGGGAGTCTCACTGATTAACACTGAAAACAATGGTAGTGTCACTGATTAACACTGAACCCTGTGGGAGTCTCACTGATTAACACTGAAAACAATGGTAGTGTCACTGGTTAACACTGAACCCTGTGGGAGTCTCACTGTTTAACACTGAACCCTATCGAAGTCTCACTGAATAACGCTGAACCCTATGGGAGTGTCAGTGATTAACACTGAACCGTGTGGGAGTCTCACTGATTAACACTGAACCGTATGGGAGTCTCACTGATTAACACTGAACCCTGTGGGAGTCTCACTGATTAACACTGAACCCTATGGGAGTCTCACTGATTAACACTGAACCCTATGGGAGTCTCACTGATTAACAGTGAACCCTATGGGAGTGTCACTGATTAAAACTGAACCCTGTGGGAGTCTCACTGATTAACACTGATCCCTGTGGGAGTCTCACTGATTAACAATGAACCCTGTGGGAGTCTCAGTGATTAACACAGAACCCTATGGGAGTGTCACTGATTAACACTGAACCCTATGGGAGTCTCACTGATCAACACTGAACCCTGTGGGAGTCTCAGTGATTAACACTGAACCCTGTGGGAGTCTCACTGATTAACACTGAAAACTATGGTAGTGTCACTGATTAACACTGAACCCTGTGGGAGTCTCACTGTTTAACACTGAACCCTATGGAAGTCTCACTGAATAACGCTGAACCGTATGGGAGTGTCACTGATTAACACTGAACCGTGTGGGAGTCTCACTGATTAACACTGAACCCTGTGGGAGTCTCACTGATTAACACTGAACACTGTGAGAGTCTCACTGATTAACACTGAACCCTGTGGGAGTCTCACTGATTAACACTGAACCCTATGGGAGTCTCACTGATTAACACTGAACCCTATGGGAGTCTCACTGATTAACACTGAACCCTATGGGAGTGTCACTGATTAACACTGATCCCTGTGGGAGTCTCACTGATTAACACTGATCCCTGTGGGAGTCACACTGATCCCTGTGGGAGTCTCACTGATTAACAATGAACCCTGTGG
Source organism: Petromyzon marinus (assembly GCF_048934315.1). Classification (NCBI taxonomy): domain Eukaryota; kingdom Metazoa; phylum Chordata; class Hyperoartia; order Petromyzontiformes; family Petromyzontidae; genus Petromyzon; species Petromyzon marinus. Next base: position 1,711,568 of record NW_027423113.1, read on the forward strand.
GAGTCTCACTGATTAACACTGAATCCTATGGGAGTCTCACTGATTAACACTGAACCCTATGGGAGTCTCACTGATTAACACCGAACCCAATGGGAGTCTCACTGATTAACACCGAACCCAATGGGAGTCTCAGTGATTTACACTGAACACTATGGGAGTCTCACTGATTAACACTGAACCCTTTGGGAGTCTCACTGATTAACACTGAACCCTGTGGGAGTCTCACTGATTAACACTGAACCCTGTGGGAGTCTCACTGATTAACACTGAACCCTGTTGGATTCTCACTGATTAACACTGAACCCTATGGGAGTTTCACCGATTAACACTGAACCCTGTGGGAGTCTCACTGATTAACACTGAACCCTATGGGAATCTCGCTGATTAACACTGAACCCTGTGGGAGTCTCACTTATTAAGACTGAACCCTATGGAAGTCTGACTGATTAACACTGAACCCTATAGGAGTTTCACTGATTAACACCGAACCCTGTGGGAGCCCCACTGATTAACACTGAACCCTATGGGAGTCTCACTGATTAACACTGAACCCTATGGGAGTCTCACTGATTAACACTGAGCCCTGTGGGAGTCTCACGGATTAAAACTGAGCCCTGTGGGAGTCTCACTGATTAACACTGAACCCTGTGGGAGTCTCACTGATTAACACTGAACCCTATGGGAATCTCGCTGATTAACAGTGAACCCTGTGGGAGTCTCACTTATTAAGACTGAACCCTATGGGAGTCTGACTGATTAACACTGAACCCTATGGGAGTTTCACTGATTAACACCGAACCCTGTGGGAGCCCCACTGATTAACACTGAACCCTATGGGAGTCTCACTGATTAACACTGAACCCTATGGGAGTCTCACTGATTAACACTGAGCCCTGTGGGAGTCTCACGGATTAACACTGAGCCCTGTGGGAGTCTCACTGATTAACACTGAACCCTGTGGGAGTCTCACTGATTAACACTGAACCCTGTGGGAGTCTCACTGATTAACACTGAACCCTGTGGGAGTCTCACTGATTAACACTGAACCCTATGGGAGTCTTACTGATTAACACTGAACCCTATGGGAGTCTCACTGATAAACACTGAACCCTGTGGGAGTCTCACTGATTAACACTGAACCCTGTGGGAGTCTCACTGTTTAACACTGAACCCTATGGGAGTCTCACTGATTAACACTGAACCCTATGGGAGTCTCACTGATTAACACTGAACCCTATAGGAGTCTCACTGATTAACACCAAACCCTATGGGAGTCTCACTAATTAACACTGAACAATATGGGAGTCTCACTGATTAACACTGAACCCTGTGGGAGTCTCACTGATTAACACTGAACCCTGTAGGAGTCTCACTGATTAACATTGAACCCTATGGGAGTCTCACTGATTAACACTGAACCCTATGGGAATCTCACTGATTAGCACTGAACCCTATGGGAATATCACTGATTAGCACTGAACCCTATGGGAGTCTCACTGATTAACACCGAACCCTGTGGGAGTCTCACTGATTAACACTGAACTCTATGGGAGTCTCACTGATTAACACTGAACCCTATGGGAGTCTCACTGATTAACACTGAACCCTATAGGAGTCTCACTGATTAACACCAAACCCTATGGGAGTCTCACTAATTAACACTGAACAATATGGGAGTCTCACTGATTAACACTGAACCCTGTGGGAGTCTCACTGATTAACACTGAACCCTGTAGGAGTCTCACTGATTAACATTGAATCCTATGGGAGTCTCACTGATTAACACTGAACCCTATGGGAATCTCACTGATTAGCACTGAACCCTATGGGAATATCACTGATTAGCACTGAACCCTATTGGAGTCTCACTGATTAACACCGAACCCAATGGGAGTTTCACTGATTAACACTGAACCCTGTGGGAGTCTCACTGATTAACACTGAACCCTATGGGAGTCTCACTGATTAACACTGAACCCTGTGGGAGTCTCACTGATTAACACTGAACCCTAAGGGAGTCTCATTGATTAACACTGAACCGTATGGGAGTCTCATTGATTAACACAGAACCCTGTGGGAGTCTCATTGATTAACACTGAACCCTGTGGGAGTCTCACTGATTAACACTGAACCCTATGGGAGTCTCACTAATTAACACTGAACCCTATGGGAGTCTCACTGATTAACACTGAACCCTGTGGGAGTCTCACTGATTAACACTGAACCCTGTGGGAGTCTCACTGATTAACACTGAACCCTGTAGGAGTCTCACTGATTAACATTGAACCCTATGGGAGTCTCACTGATTAACACTGAACCCTATGGGAATCTCACTGATTAGCACTGAACCCTATGGGAATATCACTGATTAGCACTGAACCCTATGGGAGTCTCACTGATTAACACCGAACCCTGTGGGAGTCTCACTGATTAACACTGAACTCTATGGGAGTCTCACTGATTAACACTGAACCCTATGGGAGTCTCACTGATTAACACTGAACCCTATAGGAGTCTCACTGATTAACACCAAACCCTATGGGAGTCTCACTAATTAACACTGAACAATATGGGAGTCTCACTGATTAACACTGAACCCTGTGGGAGTCTCACTGATTAACACTGAACCCTGTAGGAGTCTCACTGATTAACATTGAATCCTATGGGAGTCTCACTGATTAACACTGAACCCTATGGGAATCTCACTGATTAGCACTGAACCCTATGGGAATATCACTGATTAGCACTGAACCCTATTGGAGTCTCACTGATTAACACCGAACCCAATGGGAGTTTCACTGATTAACACTGAACCCTGTGGGAGTCTCACTGATTAACACTGAACCCTATGGGAGTCTCACTGATTAACACTGAACCCTGTGGGAGTCTCACTGATTAACACTGAACCCTAAGGGAGTCTCATTGATTAACACTGAACCGTATGGGAGTCTCATTGATTAACACAGAACCCTGTGGGAGTCTCATTGATTAACACTGAACCCTGTGGGAGTCTCACTGATTAACACTGAACCCTATGGGAGTCTCACTAATTAACACTGAACCCTATGGGAGTCTCACTGATTAACACTGAACCCTGTGGGAGTCTCACTGATTAACACTGAACCCTGTGGGAGTCTCACTGATTAACATTGAACCCTATGGGAGTCTCACTGATTAACACTGATCCCTATGGGAGTCTCACTGATTAACACTGAACCCTATGGGAGTCTCATTGATTAACAATGAACCCTGTGGGAGTCTCACTGATCAACACTGAACCCTGTGGGAGTCTAAGTGATTAACACTGAACCCTGTGGGAGTCTCACTGATTAACACTGAAAACAATGGTAGTGTCACTGATTAACACTGAACCCTGTGGGAGTCTCACTGATTAACACTGAAAACAATGGTAGTGTCACTGGTTAACACTGAACCCTGTGGGAGTCTCACTGTTTAACACTGAACCCTATCGAAGTCTCACTGAATAACGCTGAACCCTATGGGAGTGTCAGTGATTAACACTGAACCGTGTGGGAGTCTCACTGATTAACACTGAACCGTATGGGAGTCTCACTGATTAACACTGAACCCTGTGGGAGTCTCACTGATTAACACTGAACCCTATGGGAGTCTCACTGATTAACACTGAACCCTATGGGAGTCTCACTGATTAACAGTGAACCCTATGGGAGTGTCACTGATTAAAACTGAACCCTGTGGGAGTCTCACTGATTAACACTGATCCCTGTGGGAGTCTCACTGATTAACAATGAACCCTGTGGGAGTCTCAGTGATTAACACAGAACCCTATGGGAGTGTCACTGATTAACACTGAACCCTATGGGAGTCTCACTGATCAACACTGAACCCTGTGGGAGTCTCAGTGATTAACACTGAACCCTGTGGGAGTCTCACTGATTAACACTGAAAACTATGGTAGTGTCACTGATTAACACTGAACCCTGTGGGAGTCTCACTGTTTAACACTGAACCCTATGGAAGTCTCACTGAATAACGCTGAACCGTATGGGAGTGTCACTGATTAACACTGAACCGTGTGGGAGTCTCACTGATTAACACTGAACCCTGTGGGAGTCTCACTGATTAACACTGAACACTGTGAGAGTCTCACTGATTAACACTGAACCCTGTGGGAGTCTCACTGATTAACACTGAACCCTATGGGAGTCTCACTGATTAACACTGAACCCTATGGGAGTCTCACTGATTAACACTGAACCCTATGGGAGTGTCACTGATTAACACTGATCCCTGTGGGAGTCTCACTGATTAACACTGATCCCTGTGGGAGTCACACTGATCCCTGTGGGAGTCTCACTGATTAACAATGAACCCTGTGGGAGTCTCACTGATTAACACTGAATCCTATGGGAGTCTCACTGATTAACACTGAACCCTATGGGAGTCTCACTGATTAACACCGAACCCAATGGGAGTCTCACTGATTAACACCGAACCCAATGGGAGTCTCAGTGATTTACACTGTACACTATGGGAGTCTCACTGATTAACACTGAACCCTTTGGGAGTCTCACTGATTAACACTGAACCCTGTGGGAGTCTCACTGATTAACACTGAACCCTGTGGGAGTCTCACTGATTAACACTGAACCCTGTTGGATTCTCACTGATTAACACTGAACCCTATGGGAGTCTCACCGATTAACACTGAACCCTGTGGGAGTCTCACTGATTAACACTGAACCCTATGGGAATCTCGCTGATTAACACTGAACCCTGTGGGAGTCTCACTTATTAAGACTGAACCCTATGGGAGTCTGACTGATTAACACTGAACCCTATGGGAGTTTCACTGATTAACACCGAACCCTGTGGGAGCCCCACTGATTAACACTGAACCCTATGGGAGTCTCACTGATTAACACTGAACCCTATGGGAGTCTCACTGATTAACACTGAGCCCTGTGGGAGTCTCACGGATTAACACTGAGCCCTGTGGGAGTCTCACTGATTAACACTGAACCCTGTGGGAGTCTCACTGATTAACACTGAACCCTATGGGAATCTCGCTGATTAACACTGAACCCTGTGGGAGTCTCACTGATTAACACTGAACCCTGTTGGATTCTCACTGATTAACACTGAACCCTATGGGAGTCTCACCGATTAACACTGAACCCTGTGGGAGTCTCACTGATTAACACTGAACCCTATGGGAATCTCGCTGATTAACACTGAACCCTGTGGGAGTCTCACTTATTAAGACTGAACCCTATGGGAGTCTGACTGATTAACACTGAACCCTATGGGAGTTTCACTGATTAACACCGAACCCTGTGGGTGCCCCACTGATTAACACTGAACCCTATGGGAGTCTCACTGATTAACACTGAACCCTATGGGAGTCTCACTGATTAACACTGAGCCCTGTGGGAGTCTCACGGATTAACACTGAGCCCTGTGGGAGTCTCACTGATTAACACTGAACCCTGTGGGAGTCTCACTGATTAACACTGAACCCTATGGGAATCTCGCTGATTAACAGTGAACCCTGTGGGAGTCTCACTTATTAAGACTGAACCCTATGGGAGTCTGACTGATTAACACTGAACCCTATGGGAGTTTCACTGATTAACACCGAACCCTGTGGGAGCCCCACTGATTAACACTGAACCCTATGGGAGTCTCACTGATTAACACTGAACCCTATGGGAGTCTCACTGATTAACACTGAGCCCTGTGGGAGTCTCACGGATTAACACTGAGCCCTGTGGGAGTCTCACTGATTAACACTGAACCCTGTGGGAGTCTCACTGATTAACACTGAACCCTGTGGGAGTCTCACTGATTAACACTGAACCCTGTGGGAGTCTCACTGATTAACACTGAACCCTATGGGAGTCTTACTGATTAACACTGAACCCTATGGGAGTCTCACTGATAAACACTGAACCCTGTGGGAGTCTCACTGATTAACACTGAACCCTGTGGGAGTCTCACTGTTTAACACTGAACCCTATGGGAGTCTCACTGATTAACACTGAACCCTATGGGAGTCTCACTGATTAACACTGAACCCTATAGGAGTCTCACTGATTAACACCAAACCCTATGGGAGTCTCACTAATTAACACTGAACAATATGGGAGTCTCACTGATTAACACTGAACCCTGTGGGAGTCTCACTGATTAACACTGAACCCTGTAGGAGTCTCACTGATTAACATTGAACCCTATGGGAGTCTCACTGATTAACACTGAACCCTGTGGGAGTCTCACTGATTAACACTGAACCCTATGGGAGTCTCACTGATTAACACTGAACCCTATGGGAGTCTCACTGATTAACAGTGAACCCTATGGGAGTGTCACTGATTAAAACTGAACCCTGTGGGAGTCTCACTGATTAACACTGATCCCTGTGGGAGTCTCACTGATTAACAATGAACCCTGTGGGAGTCTCAGTGATTAACACAGAACCCTATGGGAGTGTCACTGATTAACACTGAACCCTATGGGAGTCTCACTGATCAACACTGAACCCTGTGGGAGTCTCAGTGATTAACACTGAACCCTGTGGGAGTCTCACTGATTAACACTGAAAACTATGGTAGTGTCACTGATTAACACTGAACCCTGTGGGAGTCTCACTGTTTAACACTGAACCCTATGGAAGTCTCACTGAATAACGCTGAACCGTATGGGAGTGTCACTGATTAACACTGAACCGTGTGGGAGTCTCACTGATTAACACTGAACCCTGTGGGAGTCTCACTGATTAACACTGAACACTGTGAGAGTCTCACTGATTAACACTGAACCCTGTGGGAGTCTCACTGATTAACACTGAACCCTATGGGAGTCTCACTGATTAACACTGAACCCTATGGGAGTCTCACTGATTAACACTGAACCCTATGGGAGTGTCACTGATTAACACTGATCCCTGTGGGAGTCTCACTGATTAACACTGATCCCTGTGGGAGTCACACTGATCCCTGTGGGAGTCTCACTGATTAACAATGAACCCTGTGGGAGTCTCACTGATTAACACTGAATCCTATGGGAGTCTCACTGATTAACACTGAACCCTATGGGAGTCTCACTGATTAACACCGAACCCAATGGGAGTCTCACTGATTAACACCGAACCCAATGGGAGTCTCAGTGATTTACACTGAACACTATGGGAGTCTCACTGATTAACACTGAACCCTTTGGGAGTCTCACTGATTAACACTGAACCCTGTGGGAGTCTCACTGATTAACACTGAACCCTGTGGGAGTCTCACTGATTAACACTGAACCCTGTTGGATTCTCACTGATTAACACTGAACCCTATGGGAGTCTCACCGATTAACACTGAACCCTGTGGGAGTCTCACTGATTAACACTGAACCCTATGGGAATCTCGCTGATTAACACTGAACCCTGTGGGAGTCTCACTTATTAAGACTGAACCCTATGGGAGTCTGACTGATTAACACTGAACCCTATGGGAGTTTCACTGATTAACACCGAACCCTGTGGGAGCCCCACTGATTAACACTGAACCCTATGGGAGTCTCACTGATTAACACTGAACCCTATAGGAGTCTCACTGATTAACACTGAGCCCTGTGGGAGTCTCACGGATTAACACTGAGCCCTGTGGGAGTCTCACTGATTAACACTGAACCCTGTGGGAGTCTCACTGATTAACACTGAACCCTATGGGAATCTCGCTGATTAACAGTGAACCCTGTGGGAGTCTCACTTATTAAGACTGAACCCTATGGGAGTCTGACTGATTAACACTGAACCCTATGGGAGTTTCACTGATTAACACCGAACCCTGTGGGAGCCCCACTGATTAACACTGAACCCTATGGGAGTCTCACTGATTAACACTGAACCCTATGGGAGTCTCACTGATTAACACTGAGCCCTGTGGGAGTCTCACGGATTAACACTGAGCCCTGTGGGAGTCTCACTGATTAACACTGAACCCTGTGGGAGTCTCACTGATTAACACTGAACCCTGTGGGAGTCTCACTGATTAACACTGAACCCTGTGGGAGTCTCACTGATTAACACTGAACCCTATGGGAGTCTTACTGATTAACACTGAACCCTATGGGAGTCTCACTGATAAACACTGAACCCTGTGGGAGTCTCACTGATTAACACTGAACCCTGTGGGAGTCTCACTGTTTAACACTGAACCCTATGGGAGTCTCACTGATTAACACTGAACCCTATGGGAGTCTCACTGATTAACACTGAACCCTATAGGAGTCTCACTGATTAACACCAAACCCTATGGGAGTCTCACTAATTAACACTGAACAATATGGGAGTCTCACTGATTAACACTGAACCCTGTGGGAGTCTCACTGATTAACACTGAACCCTGTAGGAGTCTCACTGATTAACATTGAACCCTATGGGAGTCTCACTGATTAACACTGAACCCTGTGGGAGTCTCACTGATTAACACTGAACCCTGTGGGAGTCTCACTGATTAACACTGAACCCTGTTGGATTCTCACTGATTAACACTGAACCCTATGGGAGTCTCACCGATTAACACTGAACCCTGTGGGAGTCTCACTGATTAACACTGAACCCTATGGGAATCTCGCTGATTAACACTGAACCCTGTGGGAGTCTCACTTATTAAGACTGAACCCTATGGGAGTCTGACTGATTAACACTGAACCCTATGGGAGTTTCACTGATTAACACCGAACCCTGTGGGAGCCCCACTGATTAACACTGAACCCTATGGGAGTCTCACTGATTAACACTGAACCCTATGGGAGTCTCACTGATTAACACTGAGCCCTGTGGGAGTCTCACGGATTAACACTGAGCCCTGTGGGAGTCTCACTGATTAACACTGAACCCTGTGGGAGTCTCACTGAATAACACTGAACCCTATGGGAATCTCGCTGATTAACAGTGAACCCTGTGGGAGTCTCACTTATTAAGACTGAACCCTATGGGAGTCTGACTGATTAACACTGAACCCTATGGGAGTTTCACTGATTAACACCGAACCCTGTGGGAGCCCCACTGATTAACACTGAACCCTATGGGAGTCTCACTGATTAACACTGAACCCTATGGGAGTCTCACTGATTAACACTGAGCCCTGTGGGAGTCTCACGGATTAACACTGAGCCCTGTGGGAGTCTCACTGATTAACACTGAACCCTGTGGGAGTCTCACTGATTAACACTGAACCCTGTGGGAGTCTCACTGATTAACACTGAACCCTGTGGGAGTCTCACTGATTAACACTGAACCCTATGGGAGTCTTACTGATTAACACTGAACCCTATGGGAGTCTCACTGATAAACACTGAACCCTGTGGGAGTCTCACTGATTAACACTGAACCCTGTGGGAGTCTCACTGTTTAACACTGAACCCTATGGGAGTCTCACTGATTAACACTGAACCCTATGGGAGTCTCACTGATTAACACTGAACCCTATAGGAGTCTCACTGATTAACACCAAACCCTATGGGAGTCTCACTAATTAACACTGAACAATATGGGAGTCTCACTGATTAACACTGAACCCTGTGGGAGTCTCACTGATTAACACTGAACCCTGTAGGAGTCTCACTGATTAACATTGAACCCTATGGGAGTCTCACTGATTAACACTGAACCCTATGGGAATCTCACTGATTAGCACTGAACCCTATGGGAATATCACTGATTAGCACTGAACCCTATGGGAGTCTCACTGATTAACACCGAACCCTGTGGGAGTCTCACTGATTAAAACTGAACCCTCTGGGAGTCTCAATGATTAACACTGAAACCTGTGGGAGTCTCACTGATTAACACTGAAAACTATGGTAGTGTCACTGATTAACACTGAACCCTGTAGGAGTCTCACTGTGTAACACTGAACCCTGTGGGAGTCTCACTGAATAACGCTGAACTCTATGGGAGTGTCACTGATTAACACTGAACCGTGTGGGAGTCTCACTGATTAACACTGAACCCTGTGGGAGTCTCACTGATTAACACTGAACCCTATGGGAGTCTCACTGATTAACAGTGAACCCTATGGGAGTGTCACTGATTAAAACTGAACCCTGTGGGAGTCTCACTGATTAACACTGATCCCTGTGGGAGTCTCACTGATTAACAATGAACCCTGTGGGAGTCTCAGTGATTAACACAGAACCCTATGGGAGTGTCACTGATTAACACTGAACCCTATGGGAGTCTCACTGATCAACACTGAACCCTGTGGGAGTCTCAGTGATTAACACTGAACCCTGTGGGAGTCTCACTGATTAACACTGAAAACTATGGTAGTGTCACTGATTAACACTGAACCCTGTGGGAGTCTCACTGTTTAACACTGAATCCTATGGAAGTCTCACTGAATAACGCTGAACCGTATGGGAGTGTCACTGATTAACACTGAACCGTGTGGGAGTCTCACTGATTAACACTGAACCCTGTGGGAGTCTCACTGATTAACACTGAACACTGTGAGAGTCTCACTGATTAACACTGAACCCTGTGGGAGTCTCACTGATTAACACTGAACCCTATGGGAGTCTCACTGATTAACACTGAACCCTATGGGAGTCTCACTGATTAACACTGAACCCTATGGGAGTGTCACTGATTAACACTGATCCCTGTGGGAGTCTCACTGATTAACACTGATCCCTGTGGGAGTCACACTGATCCCTGTGGGAGTCTCACTGATTAACAATGAACCCTGTGGGAGTCTCACTGATTAACACTGAATCCTATGGGAGTCTCACTGATTAACACTGAACCCTATGGGAGTCTCACTGATTAACACCGAACCCAATGGGAGTCTCACTGATTAACACCGAACCCAATGGGAGTCTCAGTGATTTACACTGAACACTATGGGAGTCTCACTGATTAACACTGAACCCTTTGGGAGTCTCACTGATTAACACTGAACCCTGTGGGAGTCTCACTGATTAACACTGAACCCTGTGGGAGTCTCACTGATTAACACTGAACCCTGTTGGATTCTCACTGATTAACACTGAACCCTATGGGAGTCTCACCGATTAACACTGAACCCTGTGGGAGTCTCACTGATTAACACTGAACCCTATGGGAATCTCGCTGATTAACACTGAACCCTGTGGGAGTCTCACTTATTAAGACTGAACCCTATGGGAGTCTGACTGATTAACACTGAACCCTATGGGAGTTTCACTGATTAACACCGAACCCTGTGGGAGCCCCACTGATTAACACTGAACCCTATGGGAGTCTCACTGATTAACACTGAACCCTATGGGAGTCTCACTGATTAACACTGAGCCCTGTGGGAGTCTCACGGATTAACACTGAGCCCTGTGGGAGTCTCACTGATTAACACTGAACCCTGTGGGAGTCTCACTGATTAACACTGAACCCTATGGGAATCTCGCTGATTAACAGTGAACCCTGTGGGAGTCTCACTTATTAAGACTGAACCCTATGGGAGTCTGACTGATTAACACTGAACCCTATGGGAGTTTCACTGATTAACACCGAACCCTGTGGGAGCCCCACTGATTAACACTGAACCCTATGGGAGTCTCACTGATTAACACTGAACCCTATGGGAGTCTCACTGATTAACACTGAGCCCTGTGGGAGTCTCACGGATTAACACTGAGCCCTGTGGGAGTCTCACTGATTAACACTGAACCCTGTGGGAGTCTCACTGATTAACACTGAACCCTGTGGGAGTCTCACTGATTAACACTGAACCCTGTGGGAGTCTCACTGATTAACACTGAACCCTATGGGAGTCTTACTGATTAACACTGAACCCTATGGGAGTCTCACTGATAAACACTGAACCCTGTGGGAGTCTCACTGATTAACACTGAACCCTGTGGGAGTCTCACTGTTTAACACTGAACCCTATGGGAGTCTCACTGATTAACACTGAACCCTATGGGAGTCTCACTGATTAACACTGAACCCTATAGGAGTCTCACTGATTAACACCAAACCCTATGGGAGTCTCACTAATTAACACTGAACAATATGGGAGTCTCACTGATTAACACTGAACCCTGTGGGAGTCTCACTGATTAACACTGAACCCTGTAGGAGTCTCACTGATTAACATTGAACCCTATGGGAGTCTCACTGATTAACACTGAACCCTATGGGAATCTCACTGATTAGCACTGAACCCTATGGGAATATCACTGATTAGCACTGAACCCTATGGGAGTCTCACTGATTAACACCGAACCCTGTGGGAGTCTCACTGATTAAAACTGAACCCTCTGGGAGTCTCAATGATTAACACTGAAACCTGTGGGAGTCTCACTGATTAACACTGAAAACTATGGTAGTGTCACTGATTAACACTGAACCCTGTAGGAGTCTCACTGTGTAACACTGAACCCTGTGGGAGTCTCACTGAATAACGCTGAACTCTATGGGAGTGTCACTGATTAACACTGAACCGTGTGGGAGTCTCACTGATTAACACTGAACCCTGTGGGAGTCTCACTGATTAACACTGAACACTGTGAGAGTCTCACTGATTAACACTGAACCCTGTGGGAGTCTCACTGATTAACACTGAACCCTATGGGAGTCTCACTGATTAACACTGAACCCTATGGGAGTCTCACTGATTAACACGGAACCCTATGGGAGTGTCACTGATTAACACTGAACCCTGTGGGAGTCTCACTGATTAACACTGATCCCTGTGGGAGTCACACTGATCCCTGTGGGAGTCTCACTGATTAACAATGAACCCTGTGGGAGTCTCACTTATTAAGACTGAACCCTATGGGAGTCTGACTGATTAACACTGAACCCTATGGGAGTCTCACTGATTAACACCGAACCCTGTGGGAGCCCCACTGATTAACACGGAACCCTATGGGAGTCTCACTGATTAACACTGAACCCTATGGGAGTCTCACTGATTAACACTGAGCCCTGTGGGAGTCTCACTGATTAACACTGAGCCCTGTGGGAGTCTCACTGATTAACACTGAACCCTGTGGGAGTCTCACTGATTAACACTGAACCCTGTGGGAGTCTCACTGATTAACACTGAACCCTATGGGAATCTCGCTGATTAACACTGAACCCTGTGGGAGTCTCACTTATTAAGACTGAACCCTATGGGAGTCTGACTGATTAACACTGAACCCTATGGGAGTTTCACTGATTAACACCGAACCCTGTGGGAGCCCCACTGATTAACACTGAACCCTATGGGAGTCTCACTGATTAACACTGAACCCTATGGGAGTCTCACTGATTAACACTGAGCCCTGTGGGAGTCTCACGGATTAACACTGAGCCCTGTGGGAGTCTCACTGATTAACACTGAACCCTGTGGGAGTCTCACTGATTAACACTGAACCCTATGGGAATCTCGCTGATTAACAGTGAACCCTGTGGGAGTCTCACTTATTAAGACTGAACCCTATGGGAGTCTGACTGATTAACACTGAACCCTATGGGAGTTTCACTGATTAACACCGAACCCTGTGGGAGCCCCACTGATTAACACTGAACCCTATGGGAGTCTCACTGATTAACACTGAACCCTATGGGAGTCTCACTGATTAACACTGAGCCCTGTGGGAGTCTCACGGATTAACACTGAGCCCTGTGGGAGTCTCACTGATTAACACTGAACCCTGTGGGAGTCTCACTGATTAACACTGAACCCTGTGGGAGTCTCACTGATTAACACTGAACCCTGTGGGAGTCTCACTGATTAACACTGAACCCTATGGGAGTCTTACTGATTAACACTGAACCCTATGGGAGTCTCACTGATAAACACTGAACCCTGTGGGAGTCTCACTGATTAACACTGAACCCTGTGGGAGTCTCACTGTTTAACACTGAACCCTATGGGAGTCTCACTGATTAACACTGAACCCTATGGGAGTCTCACTGATTAACACTGAACCCTATAGGAGTCTCACTGATTAACACCAAACCCTATGGGAGTCTCACTAATTAACACTGAACAATATGGGAGTCTCACTGATTAACACTGAACCCTGTGGGAGTCTCACTGATTAACACTGAACCCTGTAGGAGTCTCACTGATTAACATTGAACCCTATGGGAGTCTCACTGATTAACACTGAACCCTATGGGAATCTCACTGATTAGCACTGAACCCTATGGGAATATCACTGATTAGCACTGAACCCTATGGGAGTCTCACTGATTAACACCGAACCCTGTGGGAGTCTCACTGATTAAAACTGAACCCTCTGGGAGTCTCAATGATTAACACTGAAACCTGTGGGAGTCTCACTGATTAACACTGAAAACTATGGTAGTGTCACTGATTAACACTGAACCCTGTAGGAGTCTCACTGTGTAACACTGAACCCTGTGGGAGTCTCACTGAATAACGCTGAACTCTATGGGAGTGTCACTGATTAACACTGAACCGTGTGGGAGTCTCACTGATTAACACTGAACCCTGTGGGAGTCTCACTGATTAACACTGAACACTGTGAGAGTCTCACTGATTAACACTGAACCCTGTGGGAGTCTCACTGATTAACACTGAACCCTATGGGAGTCTCACTGATTAACACTGAACCCTATGGGAGTCTCACTGATTAACACGGAACCCTATGGGAGTGTCACTGATTAACACTGAACCCTGTGGGAGTCTCACTGATTAACACTGATCCCTGTGGGAGTCACACTGATCCCTGTGGGAGTCTCACTGATTAACAATGAACCCTGTGGGAGTCTCACTTATTAAGACTGAACCCTATGGGAGTCTGACTGATTAACACTGAACCCTATGGGAGTCTCACTGATTAACACCGAACCCTGTGGGAGCCCCACTGATTAACACGGAACCCTATGGGAGTCTCACTGATTAACACTGAACCCTATGGGAGTCTCACTGATTAACACTGAGCCCTGTGGGAGTCTCACTGATTAACACTGAGCCCTGTGGGAGTCTCACTGATTAACACTGAACCCTGTGGGAGTCTCACTGATTAACACTGAACCCTGTGGGAGTCTCACTGATTAACACTGAACCCTGTGGGAGTCTCACTGATTAAGACTGAACCCTATGGGAGTCTTACTGATTAACACTGAACCCTATGGGAGTCTCACTGATAAACACTGAACCCTGTGGGAGTCTCACTGATTAACACTGAACCCTATGGGAGTCTCACTGATTAACACTGAACCCTGTGGGATTCTCACTGATTAACACCGAACCCTATGGGAGTCTCACTGATTAACACTGAACCCTATGGGAGTCTCACTGATTAACACTGAACCCTGTGGGAGTCTCACTGATTAACACAGAACCCTGTGGGAGTCTCACTGATTAACACTGAACCCCGTGGGAGTCTCACTGATTAACACTGAACCCTATGGGTGTCTCACTGATTAACACTGAACCCTATGGGAGTCTCACTGATTAACACTGAACCCTGTGGGAGTCTCACTGATTAACACTGAACCCTATGGGAGTCTCACTGATTAACACCGAACCCTGTGGGAGTCTCACTGATTAACACTGAACCCTCTGGGAGTCTCACTGATTAACACTGAACCCTGTGGGAGTCTCACTGATTAACACTGAGCCCTGTGGGAGTCTCACGGATTAACACTGAGCCCTGTGGGAGTCTCACTGATTAACACTGAACCCTGTGGGAGTCTCACTGATTAACACTGAACCCTGTGGGAGTCTCACTGATTAACACTGAACCCTGTGGGAGTCTCACTGATTAACACTGAACCCTATGGGAGTCTTACTGATTAACACTGAACCCTATGGGAGTCTCACTGATAAACACTGAACCCTGTGGGAGTCTCACTGATTAACACTGAACCCTGTGGGAGTATCACTGTTTAACACTGAACCCTATGGGAGTCTCACTGATTAACACTGAACCCTATGGGAGTCTCACTGATTAACACTGAACCCTATAGGAGTCTCACTGATTAACACCAAACCCTATGGGAGTCTCACTAATTAACACTGAACAATATGGGAGTCTCACTGATTAACACTGAACCCTGTGGGAGTCTCACTGATTAACACTGAACCCTGTAGGAGTCTCACTGATTAACATTGAACCCTATGGGAGTCTCACTGATTAACACTGAACCCTATGGGAATCTCACTGATTAGCACTGAACCCTATGGGAATATCACTGATTAGCACTGAACCCTATGGGAGTCTCACTGATTAACACCGAACCCTGTGGGAGTCTCACTGATTAACACTGAACCCTCTGGGAGTCTCAATGATTAACACTGAACCCTGTGGGAGTCTCACTGATTAACACTGAAAACTATGGTAGTGTCACTGATTAACACTGAACCCTGTAGGAGTCTCACTGTGTAACACTGAACCCTGTGGGAGTCTCACTGAATAACGCTGAACTCTATGGGAGTGTCACTGATTAACACTGAACCGTGTGGGAGTCTCACTGATTAACACTGAACCCTGTGGGAGTCTCACTGATTAACACTGAACACTGTGAGAGTCTCACTGATTAACACTGAACCCTGTGGGAGTCTCACTGATTAACACTGAACCCTATGGGAGTCTCACTGATTAACACTGAACCCTATGGGAGTCTCACTGATTAACACGGAACCCTATGGGAGTGTCACTGATTAACACTGAACCCTGTGGGAGTCTCACTGATTAACACTGATCCCTGTGGGAGTCACACTGATCCCTGTGGGAGTCTCACTGATTAACAATGAACCCTGTGGGAGTCTCACTTATTAAGACTGAACCCTATGGGAGTCTGACTGATTAACACTGAACCCTATGGGAGTCTCACTGATTAACACCGAACCCTGTGGGAGCCCCACTGATTAACACTGAACCCTATGGGAGTCTCACTGATTAACACTGAACCCTATGGGAGTCTCACTGATTAACACTGAGCCCTGTGGGAGTCTCACTGATTAACACTGAGCCCTGTGGGAGTCTCACTGATTAACACTGAACCCTGTGGGAGTCTCACTGATTAACACTGAACCCTGTGGGAGTCTCACTGATTAACACTGAACCCTGTGGGAGTCTCACTGATTAACACTGAACCCTATGGGAGTCTTACTGATTAACACAGAACCCTATGGGAGTCTCACTGATTAACACTGAACCCTGTGGGAGTCTCACTGATTAACACTGAACCCTGTGGGAGTCTCACTGATTAACACTGAACCCTGTGGGAGTCTCACTGATTAACACTGAACCCTATGGGAGTCTTTCTGATTAACACTGAACCCTATGGGAGTCTCACTGATAAACACTGAACCCTGTGGGAGTCTCACTGATTAACACTGAACCCTATGGGAGTCTCACTGATTAACACTGAACCCTGTGGGATTCTCACTGATTAACACCGAACCCTATGGGAGTCTCACTGATTAACACTGAACCCTATGGGAGTCTCACTGATTAACACTGAACCCTGTGGGAGTCTCACTGATTAACACAGAACCCTGTGGGAGTCTCACTGATTAACACTGAACCCTGTGGGAGTCTCACTGATTAACACTGAACCCTATGGGTGTCTCACTGATTAACACTGAACCCTATGGGAGTCTCACTGATTAACACTGAACCCTGTGGGAGTCTCACTGATTAACACTGAACCCTATGGGAGTCTCACTGATTAACACCGAACCCTGTGGGAGTCTCACTGATTAACACTGAACCCTCTGGGAGTCTCACTGATTAACACTGAACCCTGTGGGAGTCTCACTGATTAACACTGAGCCCTGTGGGAGTCTCACGGATTAACACTGAGCCCTGTGGGAGTCTCACTGATTAACACTGAACCCTGTGGGAGTCTCACTGATTAACACTGAACCCTGTGGGAGTCTCACTGATTAACACTGAACCCTGTGGGAGTCTCACTGATTAACACTGAACCCTATGGGAGTCTTACTGATTAACACTGAACCCTATGGGAGTCTCACTGATAAACACTGAACCTTGTGGGAGTCTCACTGATTAACACTGAACCCTGTGGGAGTCTCACTGTTTAACACTGAACCCTATGGGAGTCTCACTGATTAACACTGAACCCTATGGGAGTCTCACTGATTAACACTGAACCCTATAGGAGTCTCACTGATTAACACCAAACCCTATGGGAGTCTCACTAATTAACACTGAACAATATGGGAGTCTCACTGATTAACACTGAACCCTGTGGGAGTCTCACTGATTAACACTGAACCCTGTAGGAGTCTCACTGATTAACATTGAACCCTATGGGAGTCTCACTGATTAACACTGAACCCTATGGGAATCTCACTGATTAGCACTGAACCCTATGGGAATATCACTGATTAGCACTGAACCCTATGGGAGTCTCACTGATTAACACCGAACCCTGTGGGAGTCTCACTGATTAACACTGAACCCTCTGGGAGTCTCAATGATTAACACTGAACCCTGTGGGAGTCTCACTGATTAACACTGAAAACTATGGTAGTGTCACTGATTAACACTGAACCCTGTGGGAGTCTCACTGATTAACACTGAACACTGTGAGAGTCTCACTGATTAACACTGAACCCTGTGGGAGTCTCACTGATTAACACTGAACCCTATGGGAGTCTCACTGATTAACACTGAACCCTATGGGAGTCTCACTGATTAACACGGAACCCTATGGGAGTGTCACTGATTAACACTGAACCCTGTGGGAGTCTCACTGATTAACACTGATCCCTGTGGGAGTCACACTGATCCCTGTGGGAGTCTCACTGATTAACAATGAACCCTGTGGGAGTCTCACTTATTAAGACTGAACCCTATGGGAGTCTGACTGATTAACACTGAACCCTATGGGAGTCTCACTGATTAACACCGAACCCTGTGGGAGCCCCACTGATTAACACTGAACCCTATGGGAGTCTCACTGATTAACACTGAACCCTATGGGAGTCTCACTGATTAACACTGAGCCCTGTGGGAGTCTCACTGATTAACACTGAGCCATGTGGGAGTCTCACTGATTAACACTGAACACTGTGGGAGTCTCACTGATTAACACTGAACCCTGTGGGAGTCTCACTGATTAACACTGAACCCTGTGGGAGTCTCACTGATTAACACTGAACCCTATGGGAGTCTTACTGATTAACACTGAACCCTATGGGAGTCTCACTGATAAACACTGAACCCTGTGGGAGTCTCACTGATTAAAACTGAACCCTATGGGAGTCTCACTGATTAACACTGAACCCTGTGGGATTCTCACTGATTAACACCGAACCCTATGGGAGTCTCACTGATTAACACTGAACCCTATGGGAGTCTCACTGATTAACACTGAATCCTGTGGGAGTCTCACTGATTAACACAGAACCATGTGGGAGACTCACTGATTAACACTGAACCCTGTGGGAGTCTCACTGATTAACACTGAACCCTATGGGTGTCTCACTGATTAACACTGAACCCTATGGGAGTCTCACTGATTAACACTGAACCCTGTGGGAGTCTCACTGATTAACACTGAACCCTATGGGAGTCTCACTGATTAACACCGAACCCTGTGGGAGTCTCACTGATTAACACTGAACCCTCTGGGAGTCTCACTGATTAACACTGAACTCTATGGGATTCTCACTGATTAACACTGAACCCTATGGGAGTCTCACTGATTAACAACAAACCCTATGGGAGTCTCACTAATTAACACTGAACAATATGGGAGTCTCACTGATTAACACTGAACCCTGTGGGAGTCTCACTGATTAACACTGAACCCTGTAGGAGTCTCACTGATTAACATTGAACCCTATGGGAGTCTCACTGATTAACACTGAACCCTATGGGAATCTCACTGATTAGCACTGAACCCTATGGGAATATCACTGATTAGCACTGAACCCTATGGGAGTCTCACTGATTAACACCGAACCCTGTGGGAGTCTCACTGATTAACACTGAACCCTCTGGGAGTCTCAATGATTAACACTGAACCCTGTGGGAGTCTCACTGATTAACACTGAAAACTATGGTAGTGTCACTGATTAACACTGAACCCTGTAGGAGTCTCACTGTGTAACACTGAACCCTGTGGGAGTCTCACTGAATAACGCTGAACTCTATGGGAGTGTCACTGATTAACACTGAACCGTGTGGGAGTCTCACTGATTAACACTGAACCCTGTGGGAGTCTCACTGATTAACACTGAACACTGTGAGAGTCTCACTGATTAACACTGAACCCTGTGGGAGTCTCACTGATTAACACTGAACCCTATGGGAGTCTCACTGATTAACACTGAACCCTATGGGAGTCTCACTGATTAACACGGAACCCTATGGGAGTGTCACTGATTAACACTGAACCCTGTGGGAGTCTCACTGATTAACACTGATCCCTGTGGGAGTCACACTGATCCCTGTGGGAGTCTCACTGATTAACAATGAACCCTGTGGGAGTCTCACTTATTAAGACTGAACCCTATGGGAGTCTGACTGATTAACACTGAACCCTATGGGAGTCTCACTGATTAACACCGAACCCTGTGGGAGCCCCACTGATTAACACTGAACCCTATGGGAGTCTCACTGATTAACACTGAACCCTATGGGAGTCTCACTGATTAACACTGAGCCCTGTGGGAGTCTCACTGATTAACACTGAGCCCTGTGGGAGTCTCACTGATTAACACTGAACACTGTGGGAGTCTCACTGATTAACACTGAACCCTGTGGGAGTCTCACTGATTAACACTGAACCCTGTGGGAGTCTCACTGATTAACACTGAACCCTATGGGAGTCTTACTGATTAACACTGAACCCTATGGGAGTCTCACTGATAAACACTGAACCCTGTGGGAGTCTCACTGATTAACACTGAACCCTATGGGAGTCTTACTGATTAACACTGAACCCTGTGGGATTCTCACTGATTAACACCGAACCCTATGGGAGTCTCACTGATTAACACTGAACCCTATGGGAGTCTCACTGATTAACACTGAACCCTGTGGGAGTCTCACTGATTAACACAGAACCCTGTGGGAGTCTCACTGATTAACACTGAACCCTGTGGGAGTCTCACTGATTAACACTGAACCCTATGGGTGTCTCACTGATTAACACTGAACCCTATGGGAGTCTCACTGATTAACACTGAACCCTGTGGGAGTCTCACTGATTAACACTGAACCCTATGGGAGTCTCACTGATTAACACCGAACCCTGTGGGAGTCTAACTGATTAACACTGAACCCTCTGGGAGTCTCACTGATTAACACTGAACCCTGTGGGAGTCTCACTGATTAACACTGAGCCCTGTGGGAGTCTCACGGATTAACACTGAGCCCTGTGGGAGTCTCACTGATTAACACTGAACCCTGTGGGAGTCTCACTGATTAACACTGAACCCTGTGGGAGTCTCACTGATTAACACTGAACCCTGTGGGAGTCTCACTGATTAACACTGAACCCTATGGGAGTCATAATGATTAACACTGAACCCTATGGGAGTCTCACTGATAAACACTGAACCCTGTGGGAGTCTCACTGATTAACACTGAACCCTGTGGGAGTCTCACTGTTTAACACTGAACCCTATGGGAGTCTCACTGATTAACACTGAACCCTATGGGAGTCTCACTGATTAACACTGAACCCTATAGGAGTCTCACTGATTAACACCAAACCCTATGGGAGTCTCACTAATTAACATTGAACAATATGGGAGTCTCACTGATTAACACTGAACCCTGTGGGAGTCTCACTGATTAACACTGAACCCTGTAGGAGTCTCACTGATTAACATTGAACCCTATGGGAGTCTCACTGATTAACACTGAACCCTATGGGAATCTCACTGATTAGCACTGAACCCTATGGGAATATCACTGATTAGCACTGAACCCTATGGGAGTCTCACTGATTAACACCGAACCCTGTGGGAGTCTCACTGATTAACACTGAACCCTCTGGGAGTCTCAATGATTAACACTGAACCCTGTGGGAGTCTCACTGATTAACACTGAAAACTATGGTAGTGTCACTGATTAACACTGAACCCTGTAGGAGTCTCACTGTGTAACACTGAACCCTGTGGGAGTCTCACTGAATAACGCTGAACTCTATGGGAGTGTCACTGATTAACACTGAACCGTGTGGGAGTCTCACTGATTAACACTGAACCCTGTGGGAGTCTCACTGATTAACACTGAACACTGTGAGAGTCTCACTGATTAACACTGAACCCTGTGGGAGTCTCACTGATTAACACTGAACCCTATGGGAGTCTCACTGATTAACACGGAACCCTATGGGAGTGTCACTGATTAACACTGAACCCTGTGGGAGTCTCACTGATTAACACTGATCCCTGTGGGAGTCACACTGATCCCTGTGGGAGTCTCACTGATTAACAATGAACCATGTGGGAGTCTCACTTATTGAGACTGAACCCTATGGGAGTCTGAATGATTAACACTGAACCCTATGGGAGTCTCACTGATTAACACCGAACCCTGTGGGAGCCCCACTGATTAACACTGAACCCTATGGGAGTCTCACTGATTAACACTGAACCCTATGGGAGTCTCACTGATTAACACTGAGCCCTGTGGGAGTCTCACTGATTAACACTGAGCCCTGTGGGAGTCTCAATGATTAACACTGAACCCTGTGGGAGTCTCACTGATTAACACTGAACCCTGTGGGAGTCTCACTGATTAACACTGAACCCTGTGGGAGTCTCACTGATTAACACTGAACCCTATGGGAGTCTTACTGATTAACACTGAACCCTATGGGAGTCTCACTGATTAACACTGAACCCTATGGGTGTCTCACTGATTAACACTGAACCCTATGGGAGTCTCACTGATTAACACTGAACCCTGTGGGAGTCTCACTGATTAACACTGAACCCTATGGGAGTCTCACTGATTAACACCGAACCCTGTGGGAGTCTCACTGATTAACACTGAACCCTCTGGGAGTCTCACTGATTAACACTGAACCCTGTGGGAGCCTCACTGATTAACACTGAAAACTATGGTAGTGTCACTGATTAACACTGAACCCTGGGGGAGTCTCACTGTTTAACACTGAACCCTATGGAAGTCTCACTGAATAATGCTGAACTCTATGGGAGTCTCACTGATTAACACTGAACCCTATGGGAGTCTCACTGATTAACACGGAACCCTATGGGAGTGTCACTGATTAACACTGAACCCTGTGGGAGTCTCACTGATTAACACTGATCCCTGTGGGAGTCACACTGATCCCTGTGGGAGTCTCACTGATTAACAATGAACCCTATGGGAGTCTCACTGATTAACACTGAATCCTATCGGAGTCTCACTGATTAACACTAAACCCTATGGGAGACTCACTGATTAACACCGAACCCAATTGGAGTCTCACTGATTAACACCGAACCCAATGGGAGTCTCAGTGATTTACACTGAACACTATGGGAGTCTCACTGATTAACACTGAACCCTTTGGGAGTCTCACTGATTAACACTGAACCCTGTGGGAGTCTCACTGATTAACACTGAACCCTGTGGGAGTCTCACTGATTAACACTGAACCCTGTTGGATTCTCACTGATTGACACTGAACCCTATGGGAGTCTCACCGATTAACACTGAACCCTGTGGGAGTCTCACTGATTAACACTGAACCCTATGGGAATCTCGCTGATTAACACTGAACCCTGTCGGAGTCTCACTTATTAACACTGAACCCTATGGGAGTCTGACTGATTAACACTGAACCCTATGGGAGTCTCACTGATTAACACTGAACCCTATGGGAGTGTCACTGATTAACACTGAACCCTGTGGGAGTCTCACTGATTAACACTGATCCCTGTGGGAGTCTCACTGATTAACAATGAACCCTGTGGGAGTCTCAGTGATTAACACAGAACCCTATGGGAGTGTCACTGATTAACACTGAACCCTATGGGAGTCTCACTGATCAACACTGAACCCTGTGGGAGTCTCAGTGATTAACACTGAACCCTGTGGGAGTCTCACTGATTAACACTGAAAACTATGGTAGTGTCACTGATTAACACTGAACCCTGTGGGAGTCTCACTGTTTAACACTGAACCCTATGGAAGTCTCACTGAATAACGCTGAACCCTATGGGAGTGTCACTGATTAACACTGAACACTGTGAGAGTCTCACTGATTAACACTGAACCCCGTGGGAGTCTCACTGATTAACACTGATCCCTGTGGGAGTCACACTGATCCCTGTGGGAGTCTCACTGATTAACAATGAACCCTGTGGGAGTCTCACTGATTAACACTGAATCCTATGGGAGTCTCACTGATTAACACTGAACCCTATTGGAGTCTCATTGATTAACACCGAACCCAATGGGAGTCTCAGTGATTTACACTGAACACTATGGAAGTCTCACTGATTAACACTGAACCCTTTGGGAGTCTCACTGATTAACACTGAACCCTGTGGGAGTCTCACTGATTAACACTGAACCCTGTGGGAGTCTCACTGATTAACACTGAACCCTGTTGGATTCTCACTGATTAACACTGAACCCTATGGGAGTCTGACCGATTAACACTGAACCCTGTGGGAGTCTCACTGATTAACACTGAACCATATGGGAATCTCGCTGATTAACACTGAACCCTGTGGGAGTCTCACTTATTAAGACTGAACCCTATGGGAGTCTGACTGATTAACACTGAATCCTATGGGAGTCTCACTGATTAACACTGAACCCTATTGGAGTCTCATTGATTAACACCGAACCCAATGGGAGTCTCACTGATTAACACCGAACCCAATGGGAGTCTCAGTGATTTACACTGAACACTATGGAAGTCTCACTGATTAACACTGAACCCTTTGGGAGTCTCACTGATTAACACTGAACCCTGTGGGAGTCTCACTGATTAACACTGAACCCTGTGGGAGTCTCACTGATTAACACTGAACCCTGTTGGATTCTCACTGATTAACACTGAACCCTATGGGAGTCTGACCGATTAACACTGAACCCTGTGGGAGTCTCACTGATTAACACTGAACCCTATGGGAATCTCGCTGATTAACACTGAACCCTGTGGGAGTCTCACTTATTAAGACTGAACCCTATGGGAGTCTGACTGATTAACACCGAACCCTGTGGGAGCCCCACTGATTAACACTGAACCCTATGGGAGTCTCACTGATTAACACTGGACCCTATGGGAGTCTCACTGATTAACACTGAGCCCTGTGGGAGTCTCACTGATTAACACTGAGCCCTGTGGGAGTCTCACTGATTAACACTGAAACCTGTGGGAGTCTCACTGATTAACACTGAACCCTGTGGGAGTCTCACTGATTAACACTGAACCCTGTGGGAGTCTCACTGATTAACACTGAACCCTATGGGAGTCTTACTGATTAACACTGAACCCTATGGGAGTCTCACTGATAAACACTGAACCCTGTGGGAGTCTCACTGATTAACACTGAACCCTATGGGAGTCTCACTGATTAACACTGAACCCTGTGGGATTCTCACTGATTAACACCGAACCCTATGGGAGTCTCACTGATTAACACTGAACCCTATGGGAGTCTCACTGATTAACACTGAACCCTGTGGGAGTCTCACTGATTAACACAGAACCCTGTGGGAGTCTCACTGATTAACACTGAACCCTGTGGGAGTCTCACTGATTAACACTGAACCCTATGGGTGTCTCACTGATTAACACTGAACCCTATGGGAGTCTCACTGATTAACACTGAACCCTGTGGGAGCCTCACTGATTAACACTGAACCCTATGGGAATCTCACTGATTAACGCCAAACCCTGTGGGAGTCTCACTGATTAACACTGAACCCTCTGGGAGTCTCACTGATTAACACTGAACCCTGTGGGAGTCTCACTGATTAACACTGAAAACTATGGTAGTGTCACTGATTAACACTGAACCCTGTGGGAGTCTCACTGTTTAACACTGAACCCTATGGAAGTCTCACTGAATAACGCTGAACCCTATGGGAGTGTCACTGATTAACATTGAACCGTGTAGGAGTCTCACTGATTAACACTGAACCCTGTGGGAGTCTCACTGATTAACACTGAACACTGTGAGAGTCTCACTGATTAACACTGAACCCTGTGGGAGTCTCACTTATTAACACTGAACCCTATGGGAGTCTCACTGATTAACAATGAACCCTGTGGGAGTCTCACTGATTAACACTGAATCCTATGGGAGTCTCACTGATTAACACTGAACCCTATGGGAGTATCATTGATTAACACCGAACCCAATGGGAGTCTCACTGATTAACACCGAACCCAATGGGAGTCTCAGTGATTTACACTGAACACTATGGAAGTCTCACTGATTAACACTGAACCCTTTGGGAGTCTCACTGATTAACACTGAACCCTGTGGGAGTCTCACTGATTAACACTGAACCCTGTGGGAGTCTCACTGATTAACACTGAACCCTGTTGGATTCTCACTGATTAACACTGAACCCTATGGGAGTCTCACTGATTAACACTGAACCCTATGGGAGTCTCACTGATTAACACTGAACCCTGTGGGAGTCTCACTGATTAACACAGAACCATGTGGGAGACTCACTGATTAACACTGAACCCTGTGGGAGTCTCACTGATTAACACTGAACCCTATGGGTGTCTCACTGATTAACACTGAACCCTATGGGAGTCTCACTGATTAACACTGAACCCTGTGGGAGTCTCACTGATTAACACTGAACCCTATGGGAGTCTCACTGATTAACACCGAACCCTGTGGGAGTCTCACTGATTAACACTGAACCCTCTGGGAGTCTCACTGATTAACACTGAACTCTATGGGATTCTCACTGATTAACACTGAACCCTATGGGAGTCTCACTGATTAACACCAAACCCTATGGGAGTCTCACTTATTAAGACTGAACCCTATGGGAGTCTGACTGATTAACACCGAACCCTGTGGGAGCCCCACTGATTAACACTGAACCCTATGGGAGTCTCACTGATTAACACTGAACCCTATGGGAGTCTCACTGATTAACACTGAGCCCTGTGGGAGTCTCACTGATTAACACTGAGCCCTGTGGGAGTCTCACTGATTAACACTGAAACCTGTGGGAGTCTCACTGATTAACACTGAACCCTGTGGGAGTCTCACTGATTAACACTGAACCCTGTGGGAGTCTCACTGATTAACACTGAACCCTATGGGAGTCTTACTGATTAACACTGAACCCTATGGGAGTCTCACTGATAAACACTGAACCCTGTGGGAGTCTCACTGATTAACACTGAACCCTATGGGAGTCTCACTGATTAACACTGAACCCTGTGGGATTCTCACTGATTAACACCGAACCCTATGGGAGTCTCACTGATTAACACTGAACCCTATGGGAGTCTCACTGATTAACACTGAACCCTGTGGGAGTCTCACTGATTAACACAGAACCCTGTGGGAGTCTCACTGATTAACACTGAACCCTATGGGAATCTCACTGATTAACGCCAAACCCTGTGGGAGTCTCACTGATTAACACTGAACCCTCTGGGAGTCTCACTGATTAACACTGAACCCTGTGGGAGTCTCACTGATTAACACTGAAAACTATGGTAGTGTCACTGATTAACACTGAACCCTGTGGGAGTCTCACTGTTTAACACTGAACCCTATGGAAGTCTCACTGAATAACGCTGAACCCTATGGGAGTGTCACTGATTAACATTGAACCGTGTAGGAGTCTCACTGATTAACACTGAACCCTGTGGGAGTCTCACTGATTAACACTGAACACTGTGAGAGTCTCACTGATTAACACTGAACCCTGTGGGAGTCTCACTTATTAACACTGAACCCTATGGGAGTCTCACTGATTAACAATGAACCCTGTGGGAGTCTCACTGATTAACACTGAATCCTATGGGAGTCTCACTGATTAACACTGAACCCTATGGGAGTATCATTGATTAACACCGAACCCAATGGGAGTCTCACTGATTAACACCGAACCCAATGGGAGTCTCAGTGATTTACACTGAACACTATGGAAGTCTCACTGATTAACACTGAACCCTTTGGGAGTCTCACTGATTAACACTGAACCCTGTGGGAGTCTCACTGATTAACACTGAACCCTGTGGGAGTCTCACTGATTAACACTGAACCCTGTTGGATTCTCACTGATTAACACTGAACCCTGTGGGAGTCTCACTGATTAACACTGAACCATGTGGGAGACTCACTGATTAACACTGAACCCTGTGGGAGTCTCACTGATTAACACTGAACCCTATGGGTGTCTCACTGATTAACACTGAACCCTATGGGAGTCTCACTGATTAACACTGAACCCTGTGGGAGTCTCACTGATTAACACTGAACCCTATGGGAGTCTCACTGATTAACACCGAACCCTGTGGGAGTCTCACTGATTAACACTGAACCCTCTGGGAGTCTCACTGATTAACACTGAACTCTATGGGATTCTCACTGATTAACACTGAACCCTATGGGAATCTCGCTGATTAACACTGAACCCTGTGGGAGTCTCACTTATTAAGACTGAACCCTATGGGAGTCTGACTGATTAACACCGAACCCTGTGGGAGCCCCACTGATTAACACTGAACCCTATGGGAGTCTCACTGATTAACACTGAACCCTATGGGAGTCTCACTGATTAACACTGAGCCCTGTGGGAGTCTCACTGATTAACACTGAGCCCTGTGGGAGTCTCACTGATTAACACTGAAACCTGTGGGAGTCTCACTGATTAACACTGAACCCTGTGGGAGTCTCACTGATTAACACTGAACCCTGTGGGAGTCTCACTGATTAACACTGAACCCTATGGGAGTCTTACTGATTAACACTGAACCCTATGGGTGTCTCACTGATAAACACTGAACCCTGTGGGAGTCTCACTGATTAACACTGAACCCTATGGGAGTCTCACTGATTAACACTGAACCCTGTGGGATTCTCACTGATTAACACCGAACCCTATGGGAGTCTCACTGATTAACACTGAACCCTATGGGAGTCTCACTGATTAACACTGAACCCTATGGGAGTCTCACTGATTAACACTGAACCCTGTGGGAGTCTCACTGATTAACACAGAACCATGTGGGAGACTCACTGATTAACACTGAACCCTGTGGGAGTCTCACTGATTAACACTGAACCCTATGGGTGTCTCACTGATTAACACTGAACCCTATGGGAGTCTCACTGATTAACACTGAACCCTGTGGGAGTCTCACTGATTAACACTGAACCCTATGGGAGTCTCACTGATTAACACCGAACCCTGTGGGAGTCTCACTGATTAACACTGAACCCTCTGGGAGTCTCACTGATTAACACTGAACTCTATGGGATTCTCACTGATTAACACTGAACCCTATGGGAGTCTCACTGATTAACACCAAACCCTATGGGAGTCTCACTTATTAAGACTGAACCCTATGGGAGTCTGACTGATTAACACCGAACCCTGTGGGAGCCCCACTGATTAACACTGAACCCTATGGGAGTCTCACTGATTAACACTGAACCCTATGGGAGTCTCACTGATTAACACTGAGCCCTGTGGGAGTCTCACTGATTAACACTGAGCCCTGTGGGAGTCTCACTGATTAACACTGAAACCTGTGGGAGTCTCACTGATTAACACTGAACCCTGTGGGAGTCTCACTGATTAACACTGAACCCTGTGGGAGTCTCACTGATTAACACTGAACCCTATGGGAGTCTTACTGATTAACACTGAACCCTATGGGAGTCTCACTGATAAACACTGAACCCTGTGGGAGTCTCACTGATTAACACTGAACCCTATGGGAGTCTCACTGATTAACACTGAACCCTGTGGGATTCTCACTGATTAACACCGAACCCTATGGGAGTCTCACTGATTAACACTGAACCCTATGGGAGTCTCACTGATTAACACTGAACCCTGTGGGAGTCTCACTGATTAACACAGAACCCTGTGGGAGTCTCACTGATTAACACTGAACCCTGTGGGAGTCTCACTGATTAACACTGAACCCTATGGGTGTCTCACTGATTAACACTGAACCCTATGGGAGTCTCACTGATTAACACTGAACCCTGTGGGAGCCTCACTGATTAACACTGAACCCTATGGGAATCTCACTGATTAACGCCAAACCCTGTGGGAGTCTCACTGATTAACACTGAACCCTCTGGGAGTCTCACTGATTAACACTGAACCCTGTGGGAGTCTCACTGATTAACACTGAACCCTATGGGAGTCTCACTGATTAACACTGAACCCTATGGGAGTGTCACTGATTAACACTGAACCCTGTGGGAGTCTCACTGATTAACACTGATCCCTGTGGGAGTCACACTGATCCCTGTGGGAGTCTCACTGATTAACAATGAACCCTGTGGGAGTCTCACTGATTAACACTGAATCCTATGGGATTCTCACTGATTAACACTGAACCCTATGGGAGACTCACTGATTAACACCTAACCCAATGGGAGTCTCTCTGATTAACACCGAACCCAATGGGAGTCTCAGTGATTTACACTGAACACTATGGGAGTCTCACTGATTAACACTGAACCCTTTGGGAGTCTCACTGATTAACACTGAACCCTGTGGGAGTCTCACTGATTAACACTGAACCCTGTGGGAGTCTCACTGATTAACACTGAACCCTGTTGGATTCTCACTGATTAACACTGAACCCTATGGGAGTCTCACCGATTAACACTGAACCCTGTGGGAGTCTCACTGATTAACACTGAACCCTATGGGAATCTCGCTGATTAACACTGAACCCTGTGGGAGTCTCACTTATTAACACTGAACCCTATGGGAGTCTGACTGATTAACACTGAACCCTATGGGAGTCTCACTGATTAACACGGAACCCTGTGGGAGCCCCACTGATTAACACTGAACCCTATGGGAGTATCACTGATTAACACTGAACCATATGGGAGTCTCACTGATTAACACTGAGCCCTGTGGGAGTCTCACTGATTAACACTGAGCCCTGTGGGAGTCTCACTGATTACCACTGAACCCTGTGGGAGTCTCACTGATTAACACTGAACCCTGTGGGAGTCTCACTGATTAACACCGAACCCTGTGGGAGCCCCACTGATTAACACTGAACCCTATGGGAGTCTCACTGATTAACACTGAACCCTATGGGAGTCTCACTGATTAACACTGAGCCCTGTGGGAGTCTCACTGATTAACACTGAGCCCTGTGGGAGTCTCACTGATTAACACTGAAACCTGTGGGAGTCTCACTGATTAACACTGAACCCTGTGGGAGTCTCACTGATTAACACTGAACCCTGTGGGAGTCTCACTGATTAACACTGAACCCTATGGGAGTCTTACTGATTAACACTGAACCCTATGGGAGTCTCACTGATAAACACTGAACCCTGTGGGAGTCTCACTGATAAACACTGAACCCTGTGGGAGTCTCACTGATTAACACTGAACCCTATGGGAGTCTCACTGATTAACACTGAACCCTGTGGGATTCTCACTGATTAACACCGAACCCTATGGGAGTCTCACTGATTAACACTGAACCCTATGGGAGTCTCACTGATTAACACTGAACCCTGTGGGAGTCTCACTGATTAACACAGAACCCTGTGGGAGTCTCACTGATTAACACTGAACCCTGTGGGAGTCTCACTGATTAACACTGAACCCTATGGGTGTCTCACTGATTAACACTGAACCCTATGGGAGTCTCACTGATTAACACTGAACCCTGTGGGAGCCTCACTGATTAACACTGAACCCTATGGGAGTCTCACTGATTAACGCCGAACCCTGTGGGAGTCTCACTGATTAACACTGAACCCTCTGGGAGCCTCACTGATAAACACTGAACCCTGTGGGAGTCTCACTGATTAACACTGAAAACTATGGTAGTGTCAATGATTAATACTGAACCCTGTGGGAGTCTCACTGTTTAACACTGAACCCTATGGAAGTCTCACTGAATAACGCTGAACCCTATGGGAGTGTCACTGATTAACACTGAACCGTGTAGGAGTCTCACTGATTAACACTGAACCCTGTGGGAGTCTCACTGATTAACACTGAACACTGTGAGAGTCTCACTGATTAACACTGAACCCTGTGGGAGTCTCACTGATTAACACTGAACCCTATGGGAGTCTCACTGATTAACACTGAACCCTATGGGAGTCTCACTGATTAACACTGAACCCTATGGGAGTGTCACTGATTAACACTGAACCCTGTGGGAGTCTCACTGATTAACACTGATCCCTGTGGGAGTCACACTGATCCCTGTGGGAGTCTCACTGATTAACAATGAACCCTGTGGGAGTCTCACTGATTAACACTGAATCCTATGGGAGTCTCACTGATTAACACTGAACCCTATGGGAGACTCACTGATTAACACCTAACCCAATGGGAGTCTCTCTGATTAACACCGAACCCAATGGGAGTCTCAGTGATTAACACCGAACCCAATGGGATTCTCACTGATTAACACCGAACCCAATGGAAGTCTCAGTGATTTACACTGAACACTATGGGAGTCTCACTGATTAACACTGAACCCTTTGGGAGTCTCACTGATTAACACTGAACCCTGTGGGAGTCTCACTGATTAACACTGAACCCTGTGGGAGTCTCACTGATTAACACTGAACCCTGTTGGATTCTCACTGATTAACACTGAACCCTATGGGAGTCTCACCGATTAACACTGAACCCTGTGGGAGTCTCACTGATTAACACTGAACCCTATGGGAATCTCGCTGATTAACACTGAACCCTGTGGGAGTCTCACTTATTAACACTGAACCCTATGGGAGTCTGACTGATTAACACTGAACCCTATGGGAGTCTCACTGATTAACACGGAACCCTGTGGGAGCCCCACTGATTAACACTGAACCCTATGGGAGTATCACTGATTAACACTGAACCCTATGGGAGTCTCACTGATTAACACTGAGCCCTGTGGGAGTCTCACTGATTAACACTGAGCCCTGTGGGAGTCTCACTGATTACCACTGAACCCTGTGGGAGTCTCACTGATTAACACTGAACCCTGTGGGAGTCTCACTGATTGACACTGAACCCTGTGGGAGTCTCACTGATTAACACCGAACCCTATGGGAGTTTCACTGATTAACACTGAACCCTGTGGGAGTCTCACTTATTAACACTGAACCCTATGGGAGTCTGACTGATTAACACTGAACCCTATGGGAGTCTCACTGATTAACACCGCACCCTGTGGGAGCCCCACTGATTAACACTGAACCCTATGGGAGTATCACTGATTAACACTGAACCCTATGGGAGTCTCACTGATTAACACTGAGCCCTGTGGGAGTCTCACTGATTAACACTGAGCCCTGTGGGAGTCTCACTGATTACCACTGAACCCTGTGGGAGTCTCACTGATTAACACTGAACCCTGTGGGAGTCTCACTGATTAACACCGAACCCAATGGGAGTCTCAGTGATTTACACTGAACACTATGGGAGTCTCACTGATTAACACTGAACCCTTTGGGAGTCTCACTGATTAACACTGAACCCTGTGGGAGTCTCACTGATTAACACTGAACCCTGTGGGAGTCTCACTGATTAACACTGAACCCTGTTGGATTCTCACTGATTAACACAGAACCCTGTGGGAGTCTCACTGATTAACACTGAACCCTGTGGGAGTCTCACTGATTAACACTGAACCCTATGGGTGTCTCACTGATTAACACTGAACCCTATGGGAGTCTCACTGATTAACACTGAACCCTGTGGGAGTCTCACTGATTAACACAGAACCCTGTGGGAGCCTCACTGATTAACACTGAACCCTATGGGAGTCTCACTGATTAACGCCGAACCCTGTGGGAGTCTCACTGATTAACACTGAACCCTCTGGGAGTCTCACTGATTAACACTGAACCCTGTGGGAGTCTCACTGATTAACACTGAAAACTATGGTAGTGTCACTGATTAACACTGAACCCTGTGGGAGTCTCACTGTTTAACACTGAACCCTATGGAAGTCTCACTGAATAACGCTGAACCCTATGGGAGTGTCACTGATTAACACTGAACCGTGTAGGAGTCTCACTGATTAACACTGAACCCTGTGGGAGTCTCACTGATTAACACTGAACACTGTGAGAGTCTCACTGATTAACACTGAACCCTGTGGGAGTCTCACTGATTAACACTGATCCCTGTGGGAGTCACACTGATCCCTGTGGGAGTCTCACTGATTAACAATGAACCCTGTGGGAGTCTCACTGATTAACACTGAATCCTATGGGAGTCTCACTGATTAACACTGAACCCTATGGGAGACTCACTGATTAACACCGAACCCAATGGGAGTCTTACTGATTAACACCGAACCCAATGGGAGTCTCAGTGATTTACACTGAACACTATGGGAGTCTCACTGATTAACACTGAACCCTTTGGGAGTCTCACTGATTAACACTGAACCCTGTGGGAGTCTCACTGATTAACACTGAACCCTGTGGGAGTCTCACTGATTAACACTGAACCCTGTTGGATTCTCACTGATTAACACTGAACCCTATGGGAGTCTCACCGATTAACACTGAACCCTGTGGGAGTCTCACTGATTAACACTGAACCCTATGGGAATCTCGCTGATTAACACTGAACCCTGTGGGAGTCTCACTTATTAACACTGAACCCTATGGGAGTCTGACTGATTAACACTGAACCCTATGGGAGTCTCACTGATTAACACCGAACCCTGTGGGAGCCCCACTGATTAACACTGAACCCTATGGGAGTATCACAGATTAACACTGAACCCTATGGGAGTCTCACTGATTAACACTGAGCCCTGTGGGAGTCTCACTGATTAACACTGAGCCCTGTGGGAGTCTCACTGATTACCACTGAACCCTGTGGGAGTCTCACTGATTAACACTGAACCCTGTGGGAGTCTCACTGATTAACACTGAACCCTGTGGGAGTCTCACTGATTAACACCGAACCCTATGGGAGTCTCACTGATTAACACTGAACCCTGTGGGAGTCTCACTTATTAACACTGAACCCTATGGGAGTCTGACTGATTAACACTGAACCCTATGGGAGTCTCACTGATTAACACCGAACCCTGTGGGAGCCCCACTGATTAACACTGAACCCTATGGGAGTATCACTGATTAACACTGAACCCTATGGGAGTCTCACTGATTAACACTGAGCCCTGTGGGAGTCTCACTGATTAACACTGAGCCCTGTGGGAGTCTCACTGATTACCACTGAACCCTGTGGGAGTCTCACTGATTAACACTGAACCCTGTGGGAGTCTCACTGATTAACACTGAACCCTGTGGGAGTCTCACTGATTAACACCGAACCCTATGGGAGTCTCACTGATTAACACTGAACCCTATGGGAGTCTCACTGATTAACACAGAACCCTGTGGGAGTCTCACTGATTAACACAGAACCCTGTGGGAGTCTCACTGATTAACACTGAACCCTGTGGGAGTCTCACTGATTAACACTGAACCCTATGGGTGTCTCACTGATTAACACTGAACCCTATGGGAGTCTCACTGATTAACACTGAACCCTGTGGGAGTCTCACTGATTAACACTGAACCCTATGGAAGTCTCACTGAATAACACTGAACCCTATGGGAGTCTCACTGATTAACACTGAACCCTGTGGGAGTCTCACTGATTAACACTGAAAACTATGGTAGTGTCACTGATTAACACTGAACCCTGTGGGAGTCTCACTGTTTAACACTGAACCCTATGGAAGTCTCACTGAATAACGCTGAACCCTATGGGAGTGTCACTGATTAACACTGAACCGTGTAGGAGTCTCACTGATTAACACTGAACCCTGTGGGAGTCTCACTGATTAACACTGAACACTGTGAGAGTCTCACTGATTAACACTGAACCCTGTGGGAGTCTCACTGATTAACACTGAACCCTATGGGAGTCTCACTGATTAACACTGAACCCTATGGGAGTCTCACTGATTAACACTGAACCCTATGGGAGTGTCACTGATTAACACTGAACCCTGTGGGAGTCTCACTGATTAACACTGAATCCTATGGGAATCTCACTGATTAACACTGAACCCTATGGGAGACTCACTGATTAACACCGAACCCAATGGGAGTCTCACTGATTAACACCGAACCCAATGGGAGTCTCAGTGATTTACACTGAACACTATGGGAGTCTCACTGATTAACACTGAACCCTTTGGGAGTCTCACTGATTAACACTGAACCCTGTGGGAGTCTCACTGATTAACACTGAACCCTGTGGGAGTCTCACTGATTAACACTGAACCCTGTTGGATTCTCACTGATTAACACTGAACCCTATGGGAGTCTCACCGATTAACACTGAACCCTGTGGGAGTCTCACTGATTAACACTGAACCCTATGGGAATCTCGCTGATTAACACTGAACCCTGTGGGAGTCTCACTTATTAACACTGAACCCTATGGGAGTCTGACTGATTAACACTGAACCCTATGGGAGTCTCACTGATTAACACCGAACCCTGTGGGAGCCCCACTGATTAACACTGAACCCTATGGGAGTATCACTGATTAACACTGAACCCTATGGGAGTCTCACTGATTAACACTGAGCCCTTTGGGAGTCTCACTGATTAACACTGAGCCCTGTGGGAGTCTCACTGATTACCACTGAACCCTGTGGGAGTCTCACTGATTAACACTGAACCCTGTGGGAGTCTCACTGATTAACACTGAACCCTGTGGGAGTCTCACTGATTAACACCAAACCCTATGGGAGTCTCACTGATTAACACTGAACCCTGTGGGAGTCTCACTTATTAACACTGAACCCTATGGGAGTCTGACTGATTAACACTGAACCCTATGGGAGTCTCACTGATTAACACCGAACCCTGTGGGAGCCCCACTGATTAACACTGAACCCTATGGGAGTATCACTGATTAACACTGAACCCTATGGGAGTCTCACTGATTAACACTGAGCCCTGTGGGAGTCTCACTGATTAACACTGAGCCCTGTGGGAGTCTCACTGATTACCACTGAACCCTGTGGGAGTCTCACTGATTAACACTGAACCCTGTGGGAGTCTCACTGATTAACACTGAACCCTGTGGGAGTCTCACTGATTAACACCGAACCCTATGGGAGTCTCACTGATTAACACTGAACCCTATGGGAGTCTCACTGATTAACACAGAACCCTGTGCGAGTCTCACTGATTAACACAGAACCCTGTGGGAGTCTCACTGATTAACACTGAACCCTGTGGGAGTCTCACTGATTACCACTGAACCCTGTGGGAGTCTCACTGATTAACACTGAACCCTGTGGGAGTCTCACTGATTAACACTGAACCCTGTGGGAGTCTCACTGATTAACACCGAACCCTATGGGAGTCTCACTGATTAACACTGAACCCTATGGGAGTCTCACTGATTAACACAGAACCCTGTGCGAGTCTCACTGATTAACACAGAACCCTGTGGGAGTCTCACTGATTAACACTGAACCCTGTGGGAGTCTCACTGATTAACACTGAACCCTATGGGTGTCTCACTGATTAACACTGAACCCTATGGGAGTCTCAGTGATTAACACTGAACCCTGTGGGAGTCTCACTGATTAACACTGAACCCTATGGAAGTCTCACTGAATAACGCTGAACCCTATGGGAGTGTCACTGATTAACACTGAACCGTGTAGGAGTCTCACTGATTAACACTGAACCCTGTGGGAGTCTCACTGATTAACACTGAACACTGTGAGAGTCTCACTGATTAACACTGAACCCTGTGGGAGTCTCACTGATTAACACTGAACCCTATGGGAGTCTCACTGATTAACACTGAACCCTATGGGAGTCTCACTGATTAACACTGAACCCTGTGGGAGTCTCACTGATTAACACTGAACCCTATGGGAGTCTCACTGATTAACACTGAACCCTATGGGAGTCTCACTGATTAACACTGAACCCTATGGGAGTGTCACTGATTAACACTGAACCCTGTGGGAGTCTCACTGATTAACACTGATCCCTGTGGGAGTCACACTGATCCCTGTGGGAGTCTCACTGATTAACAATGAACCCTGTGGGAGTCTCACTGATTAACACTGAATCCTATGGGAGTCTCCATGATTAACACTGAACCCTATGGGAGACTCACTGAT
This sequence comes from Petromyzon marinus, assembly GCF_048934315.1. Lineage (NCBI taxonomy): Eukaryota > Metazoa > Chordata > Hyperoartia > Petromyzontiformes > Petromyzontidae > Petromyzon > Petromyzon marinus. The sequence goes on from NW_027423113.1 coordinate 1,749,840, forward strand.
TAACACCGAACCCAATGGGAGTCTCACTGATTAACACCGAACCCAATGGGAGTCTCAGTGATTTACACTGAACACTATGGGAGTCTCACTGATTAACACTGAACCCTTTGGGAGTCTCACTGATTAACACTGAACCCTGTGGGAGTCTCACTGATTAACACTGAACCCTGTGGGAGTCTCACTGATTAACACTGAACCCTGTTGGATTCTCACTGATTAACACTGAACCCTATGGGAGTCTCACCGATTAACACTGAACCCTGTGGGAGTCTCACTGATTAACACTGAACCCTATGGGAATCTCGCTGATTAACACTGAACCCTGTGGGAGTCTCACTTATTAACACTGAACCCTATGGGAGTCTGACTGATTAACACTGAACCCTATGGGAGTCTCACTGATTAACACCGAACCCTGTGGGAGCCCCACTGATTAACACTGAACCCTATGGGAGTATCACTGATTAACACTGAACCCTATGGGAGTCTCACTGATTAACACTGAGCCCTGTGGGAGTCTCACTGATTAACACTGAGCCCTGTGGGAGTCTCACTGATTAACACTGAACCCTGTGGGAGTCTCACTGATTAACACTGAACCCTGTGGGAGTCTCACTGATTAACACTGAACCCTGTGGGAGTCTCACTGATTAACACCGAACCCTATGGGAGTCTCACTGATTAACACTGAACCCTATGGGAGTCTCACTGATTAACACAGAACCCTGTGGGAGTCTCACTGATTAACACAGAACCCTGTGGGAGTCTCACTGATTAACACTGAACCCTGTGGGAGTCTCACTGATTAACACTGAACCCTATGGGTGTCTCACTGATTAACACTGAACCCTATGGGAGTCTCACTGATTAACACTGAACCCTGTGGGAGTCTCACTGATTAACACTGAACCCTATGGAAGTCTCACTGAATAACACTGAACCCTATGGGAGTCTCACTGATTAACACTGAACCCTGTGGGAGTCTCACTGATTAACACTGAAAACTATGGTAGTGTCACTGATTAACACTGAACCCTGTGGGAGTCTCACTGTTTAACACTGAACCCTATGGAAGTCTCACTGAATAACGCTGAACCCTATGGGAGTGTCACTGATTAACACTGGACCGTGTAGGAGTCTCACTGATTAACACTGAACCCTGTGGGAGTCTCACTGATTAACACTGAACACTGTGAGAGTCTCACTGATTAACACTGAACCCTGTGGGAGTCTCACTGATTAACACTGAACCCTATGGGAGTCTCACTGATTAACACTGGACCCTATGGGAGTCTCACTGATTAACACTGAACCCTATGGGAGTGTCACTGATTAACACTGAACCCTGTGGGAGTCTCACTGATTAACACTGAATCCTATGGGAGTCTCACTGATTAACACTGAACCCTATGGGAGACTCACTGATTAACACCGAACCCAATGGGAGTCTCACTGATTAACACCGAACCCAATGGGAGTCTCAGTGATTTACACTGAACACTATGGGAGTCTCACTGATTAACACTGAACCCTTTGGGAGTCTCACTGATTAACACTGAACCCTGTGGGAGTCTCACTGATTAACACTGAACCCTGTGGGAGTCTCACTGATTAACACTGAACCCTGTTTGATTCTCACTGATTAACACTGAACCCTATGGGAGTCTCACCGATTAACACTGAACCCTGTGGGAGTCTCACTGATTAACACTGAACCCTATGGGAATCTCGCTGATTAACATTGAACCCTGTGGGAGTCTCACTTATTAACACTGAACCCTATGGGAGTCTGACTGATTAACACTGAACCCTATGGGAGTCTCACTGATTAACACCGAACCCTGTGGGAGCCCCACTGATTAACACTGAACCCTATGGGAGTATCACTGATTAACACTGAACCCTATGGGAGTCTCACTGATTAACACTGAGCCCTTTGGGAGTCTCACTGATTAACACTGAGCCCTGTGGGAGTCTCACTGATTACCACTGAACCCTGTGGGAGTCTCACTGATTAACACTGAACCCTGTGGGAGTCTCACTGATTAACACTGAACCCTGTGGGAGTCTCACTGATTAACACCGAACCCTATGGGAGTCTCACTGATTAACACTGAACCCTGTGGGAGTCTCACTTATTAACACTGAACCCTATGGGAGTCTGACTGATTAACACTGAACCCTATGGGAGTCTCACTGATTAACACCGAACCCTGTGGGAGCCCCACTGATTAACACTGAACCCTATGGGAGTATCACTGATTAACACTGAACCCTATGGGAGTCTCACTGATTAACACTGAGCCCTGTGGGAGTCTCACTGATTAACACTGAGCCCTGTGGGAGTCTCACTGATTACCACTGAACCCTGTGGGAGTCTCACTGATTAACACTGAACCCTGTGGGAGTCTCACTGATTAACACTGAACCCTGTGGGAGTCTCACTGATTAACACCGAACCCTATGGGAGTCTCACTGATTAACACTGAACCCTATGGGAGTCTCACTGATTAACACAGAACCCTGTGCGAGTCTCACTGATTAACACAGAACCCTGTGGGAGTCTCACTGATTAACACTGAACCCTGTGGGAGTCTCACTGATTAACACTGAACCCTATGGGTGTCTCACTGATTAACACTGAACCCTATGGGAGTCTCACTGATTAACACTGAACCCTGTGGGAGTCTCACTGATTAACACTGAACCCTATGGAAGTCTCACTGAATAACGCTGAACCCTATGGGAGTGTCACTGATTAACACTGAACCGTGTAGGAGTCTCACTGATTAACACTGAACCCTGTGGGAGTCTCACTGATTAACACTGAACACTGTGAGAGTCTCACTGATTAACACTGAACCCTGTGGGAGTCTCACTGATTAACACTGAACCCTATGGGAGTCTCACTGATTAACACTGAACCCTATGGGAGTCTCACTGATTAACACTGAACCCTATGGGAGTGTCACTGATTAACACTGAACCCTGTGGGAGTCTCACTGATTAACACTGATCCCTGTGGGAGTCACACTGATCCCTGTGGGAGTCTCACTGATTAACAATGAACCCTGTGGGAGTCTCACTGATTAACAGTGAATCCTATGGGAGTCTCCCTGATTAACACTGAACCCTATGGGAGACTCACTGATTAACACCGAATCCAATGGGAGTCTCACTGATTAACACCGAACCCAATGGGAGTCTCAGTGATTTACACTGAACACTATGGGAGTCTCACTGATTAACACTGAACCCTTTGGGAGTCTCACTGATTAACACTGAACCCTGTGGGAGTCTCACTGATTAACACTGAACCCTGTGGGAGTCTCACTGATTAACACTGAACCCTGTTGGATTCTCACTGATTAACACTGAACCCTATGGGAGTCTCACCGATTAACACTGAACCCTGTGGGAGTCTCACTGATTAACACTGAACCCTATGGGAATCTCGCTGATTAACACTGAACCCTGTGGGAGTCTCACTTATTAACACTGAACCCTATGGGAGTCTGACTGATTAACACTGAACCCTATGGGAGTCTCACTGATTAACACCGAACCCTGTGGGAGCCCCACTGATTAACACTGAACCCTATGGGAGTATCACTGATTAACACTGAACCCTATGGGAGTCTCACTGATTAACACTGAGCCCTGTGGGAGTCTCACTGATTAACACTGAGCCCTGTGGGAGTCTCACTGATTAACACTGAACCCTGTGGGAGTCTCACTGATTAACACTGAACCCTGTGGGAGTCTCACTGATTAACACTGAACCCTGTGGGAGTCTCACTGATTAACACCGAACCCTATGGGAGTCTCACTGATTAACACTGAACCCTATGGGAGTCTCACTGATTAACACAGAACCCTGTGGGAGTCTCACTGATTAACACAGAACCCTGTGGGAGTCTCACTGATTAACACTGAACCCTGTGGGAGTCTCACTGATTAACACTGAACCCTATGGGTGTCTCACTGATTAACACTGAACCCTATGGGAGTCTCACTGATTAACACTGAACCCTGTGGGAGTCTCACTGATTAACACTGAACCCTATGGGAGTCTCACTGATTAACACCGAACCCTGTGGGAGTCTCACTGATTAACACTGAACCCTCTGGGAGTCTCACCGATTAACACTGAACCCTATGGGAGTCTCACTGATTAACACAGAACCCTGTGGGAGTCTCACTGATTAACACTGAAACCTGTGGGAGTCTCACTGATTAACACTGAACCCTATGGGTGTCTCACTGATTAACACTGAACCCTATGGGAGTCTCACTGATTAACACTGAACCCTGTGGGAGTCTCACTGATTAACACTGAACCATATGGGAGTCTCACTGATTAACACCGAACCATGTGGGAGTCTCACTGATTAACACTGAACCCTCTGGGAGTCTCACCGATTAACACTGAACCCTATGGGAGTCTCACTGATTAACACAGAACCCTGTGGGAGTCTCACTGATTAACACTGAAACCTGTGGGAGTCTCACTGATTAACATTGAACCCTATGGGAGTCTCACTGATTAACACTGAACCCTGTGGGAGTCTCACTGATTAACACTGCACCCTGTGGGAGTCTCACTGATTAACACTGAACACTGTGAGAGTCTCACTGATTAACACTGAACCCTGTGGGAGTCTCACTGATTAACACTGAACCCTGTGGGAGTCTCACTGATTAACACTGAACCCTATGGGAGTCTCACTGATTAACACTGAACCCTATGGGAGTCTCACTGATTAACACTGAACCCTATGGGAGTGTCACTGATTAACACTGAACCCTGTGGGAGTCTCACTCATTAACACTGATCCCTGTGGGAGTCACACTGATCCCTGTGGGAGTCTCACTGATTAACAATGAACCCTGTGGGAGTCTCACTGATTAACACTGAATCCTATGGGAGTCTCACTGATTAACACTGAACCCTATGGGAGACTCACTGATTAACACCGAACCCAATGGGAGTCTCACTGATTAACACCGAACCCAATGGGAGTCTCAGTGATTTACACTGAACACTATGGGAGTCTCACTGATTAACACTGAACCCTTTGGTAGTCTCACTGATTAACACTGAACCCTGTGGGAGTCTCACTGATTAACACTGAACCCTGAGGGAGTCTCACTGATTAACACTGAACCCTGTTGGATTCTCACTGATTAACACTGAACCCTATGGGAGTCTCACCGATTAACACTGAACCCTGTGGGAGTCTCACCGATTAACACTGAACCCTATGGGAATCTCGCTGATTAACACTGAACCCTCTGGGAGTCTCACCGATTAACACTGAACCCTATGGGAGTCTCACTGATTAACACAGAACCCTGTGGGAGTCTCACTGATTAACACTGAAACCTGTGGGAGTCTCACTGATTAACATTGAACCCTATGGGAGTCTCACTGATTAACACTGAACCCTGTGGGAGTCTCACTGATTAACACTGAACCCTGTGGGAGTCTCACTGATCAACACTGAACCATGTGGGAGTCTCAGTGATTAACACTGAACCCTGTGGGAGTCTCACTGATTAACACTGAAAACTATGGTAGTGTCACTGATTAACACTGAACCCTGTGGGAGTCTCACTGTTTAACACTGAACCCTATGGAAGTCTCACTGAATAACAGTGAACCCTATGGAAGTCTCACTGAATAACGCTGAACCCTATGGGAGTGTCACTGATTAACACTGAACCGTATGGGAGTCTCACTGATTAACACTGCACCCTGTGGGAGTCTCACTGATTAACACTGAACACTGTGAGAGTCTCACTGATTAACACTGAACCCTGTGGGAGTCTCACTGATTAACACTGAACCCTGTGGGAGTCTCACTGATTAACACTGAACCCTATGGGAGTCTCACTGATTAACACTGAACCCTATGGGAGTCTCACTGATTAACACTGAACCCTATGGGAGTGTCACTGATTAACACTGAACCCTGTGGGAGTCTCACTGATTAACACTGATCCCTGTGGGAGTCACACTGATCCCTGTGGGAGTCTCACTGATTAACAATGAACCCTGTGGGAGTCTCACTGATTAACACTGAATCCTATGGGAGTCTCACTGATTAACACTGAACCCTATGGGAGACTCACTGATTAACACCGAACCCAATGGGAGTCTCACTGATTAACACCGAACCCAATGGGAGTCTCAGTGATTTACACTGAACACTATGGGAGTCTCACTGATTAACACTGAACCCTTTGGTAGTCTCACTGATTAACACTGAACCCTGTGGGAGTCTCACTGATTAACACTGAACCCTGTGGGAGTCTCACTGATTAACACTGAACCCTGTTGGATTCTCACTGATTAACACTGAACCCTATGGGAGTCTCACCGATTAACACTGAACCCTGTGGGAGTCTCACCGATTAACACTGAACCCTATGGGAATCTCGCTGATTAACACTGAACCCTGTGGGAGTCTCACTGATTAACACTGAACCCTATGGGAGCCCCACTGATTAACACTGAACCCTATGGGAGTATCACTGATTAACACTGAACCCTATGGGAGTCTCACTGATTAACACTGAGCCCTGTGGGAGTCTCACTGATTAACACTGAGCTCTGTGGGAGTCTCACTGATTAACACTGAACCCTGTGGGAGTCTCACTGATTAACACTGAACCCTGTGGGAGTCTCACTGATTAACACTGAACCCTGTGGGAGTCTCACTGATTAACACTGAACCCTGTGGGAGTCTCACTGATTAACACTGATCCCTGTGGGAGTCACACTGATCCCTGTGGGAGCCTCACTGATTAACAATGAACCCTGTGGGAGTCTCACTGATTAACACTGAATCCTATGGGAGTCTCACTGATTAACACTGAACCGTATGGGAGACTCACTGATTAACACCGAACCCAATGGGAGTCTCACTGATTAACACCGAACCCAATGGGAGTCTCAGTGATTTACACTGAACACTATGGGAGTCTCACTGATTAACACTGAACCCTTTGGGAGTCTCACTGATTAACACTGAGCTCTGTGGGAGTCTCACTGATTAACACTGAACCCTGTGGGAGTCTCACTGATTAACACTGAACCCTGTGGGAGTCTCACTGATTAACACTGATCCCTGTGGGAGTCTCACTGATTAACACTGAACCCTGTTGGATTCTCACTGATTAACACTGAACCCTATGGGAGTCTCACTGATTAACACTGAACCCTGTGGGAGTCTCACCGATTAACACTGAACCCAATGGGAATCTCGCTGATTAACACTGAACCCTGTGGGAGTCTCACTTATTAACACTGAACCCTATGGGAGTCTGACTGATTAACACTGAACCCTATGGGAGTCTCACTGATTAACACCGAACCCTGTGGGAGCCCCACTGATTAACACTGAACCCTATGGGAGTATCACTGATTAACACTGAACCCTATGGGAGTCTCACTGATTAACACTGAGCCCTGTGGGAGTCTCACTGATTAACACTGAGCCCTGTGGGAGTCTCACTGATTACCACTGAACCCTGTGGGAGTCTCACTGATTAACACTGAACCCTGTGGGAGTCTCAATGATTAACACTGAACCCTGTGGGAGTCTCACTGATTAACACCGAACCCTATGGGAGTCTCACTGATTAACACTGAACCCTGTGGGAGTCTCACTTATTAACACTGAACCCTATGGGAGTCTGACTGATTAACACTGAACCCTATGGGAGTCTCACTGATTAACACCGAACCCTGTGGGAGCCCCACTGATTAACACTGAACCCTATGGGAGTATCACTGATTAACACTGAACCCTATGGGAGTCTCACTGATTAACACTGAGCCCTGTGGGAGTCTCACTGATTAACACTGAGCCCTGTGGGAGTCTCACTGATTACCACTGAACCCTGTGGGAGTCTCACTGATTAACACTGAACCCTGTGGGAGTCTCACTGATTAACACTGAAGCCTGTGGGAGTCTCACTGATTAACACTGAACCCTACGGGAGTCTCACTGATTAACACTGAACCCTATGGGAGTCTCACTGATTAACACAGAACCCTGTGGGAGTCTCACTGATTAACACAGAACCCTGTGGGAGTCTCACTGATTAACACTGAACCCTGTGGGAGTCTCACTGATTAACACTGAACCCTATTGGTGTCTCACTGATTAACACTGAACCCTATGGGAGTCTCACTGATTAACACTGAACCCTGTGGGAGTCTCACTGATTAACACTGAACCCTATGGAAGTCTCACTGAATAACGCTGAACCCTATGGGAGTGTCACTGATTAACACTGAACCGTGTAGGAGTCTCACTGATTAACACTGAACCCTGTGGGAGTCTCACTGATTAACGCTGAACACTGTGAGAGTCTCACTGATTAACACTGAACCCTGTGGGAGTCTCACTGATTAACACTGAACCCTATGGGAGTCTCACTGATTAACACTGAACCCTATGGGAGTCTCACTGATTAACACTGAACCCTATGGGAGTGTCACTGATTAACACTGAACCCTGTGGGAGTCTCACTGATTAACACTGATCCCTGTGGGAGTCACACTGATCCCTGTGGTAGTCTCACGGATTAACAATGAACCCTGTGGGAGTCTCACTGATTAACACTGAATCCTATGGGAGTCTCACTGATTAACACTGAACCCTATGGGAGACTCACTGATTAACACCGAACCCAATGGGAGTCTCACTGATTAACACCGAACCCAATGGGAGTCTCAGTGATTTACACTGAACACTATGGGAGTCTCACTGATTAACACTGAACCCTTTGGGAGTCTCACTGATTAACACTGAACCCTGTGGGAGTCTCACTGATTAACACTGAACCCTGTGGGAGTCTCACTAATTAACACTGAACCCTGTTGGATTCTCACTGATTAACACTGAACCCTATGGGAGTCTCACCGATTAACACTGAACCCTGTGGGAGTCTCACTGATTAACACTGAACCCTATGGGAATCTCGCTGATTAACACTGAACCCTGTGGGAGTCTCACTTATTAACACTGAACCCTATGGGAGTCTGACTGATTAACACTGAACCCTATGGGAGTCTCACTGATTAACACCGAACCCTGTGGGAGCCCCACTGATTAACACTGAACCCTATGGGAGTATCACTGATTAACACTGAACCCTATGGGAGTCTCACTGATTAACACTGAGCCCTGTGGGAGTCTCACTGATTAACACTGAGCCCTGTGGGAGTCTCACTGATTAACACTGAACCCTCTGGGAGTCTCACTGATTAACACTGAACCCCGTGGGAGTCTCACTGATTAACACTGAACCCTGTGGGAGTCTCACTGATTAACACCGAACCCTATGGGAGTCTCACTGATTAACACTGAACCCTATGGGAGTCTCACTGATTAACACAGAACCCTGTGGGAGTCTCACTGATTAACACAGAACCCTGTGGGAGTCTCACTGATTAACACTGAACCCTGTGGGAGTCTCACTGATTAACACTGAAACCTGTGGGAGTCTCACTGATTAACATTAAACCCTATGGGAGTCTCACTGATTAACACTGAACCCTGAGGGAGTCTCACTGATTAACACAGAACCCTGTGGGAGTCTCACTGATCAACACTGAACCATGTGGGAGTCTCAGTGATTAACACTGAACCCTGTGGGAGTCTCACTGATTAACACTGAAAACTATGGTAGTGTCACTGATTAACACTGAACCCTGTGGGAGTCTCACTGTTTAACACTGAACCCTATGGAAGTCTCACTGAATAACAGTGAACCCTATGGAAGTCTCACTGAATAACGCTGAACCCTATGGGAGTGTCACTGATTAACACTGAACCGTGTTGGAGTCTCACTGATTAACACTGAACCCTGTGGGAGTCTCACTGATTAACACTGAACACTGTGAGAGTCTCACTGATTAACACTGAACCCTGTGGGAGTCTCACTGATTAACACTGAACCCTATGGGAGTCTCAATGATTAACACTGAACCCTATGGGAGTCTCACTGATTAACACTGAACCCTATGGGAGTGTCACTGATTAACACTGAACCCTGTGGGAGTCTCACTGATTAACACTGATCCCTGTGGGAGTCTCACTGATTAACAATGAACCCTGTGGGAGTCTCACTGGTTAACACTGAATCCTATGGGAGTCTCACTGATTAACACTGAACCCTATGGGAGTCTCACTGATTAACACTGAACCCTATGGGAGTCTCACTGATAAACACTGAACCATGTGGGAGTCTCACTGATTAACACTGAACCCTATGGGAGTCTCACTGATTAACACTGAACCCTGTGGGATTCTCACTGATTAACACCAAACCCTATGGGAGTCTCACTGATTAACACTGAACCCTATGGGAGTCTCACTGATTAACATTGAACCCTGTGGGAGTCTCACTGATTAACACAGAACCCTGTGGGAGTCTCACTGATTAACACTGAACCCTGTGGGAGTCTCACTGATTAACACTGAACCCTATGGGTGTCTCACTGATTAACACTGAACCCTATGGGAGTCTCAGTGATTAACACTGAACCCTGTGGGAGTCTCACTGATTAACACTGAAAACTATGGTAGTGTCACTGATTAACACTGAACCCTGTGAGAGTCTCACTGTTTAACACTGAACCCTATGGAAGTCTCACTGAATAACGCTGAACCCTATGGGAGTGTCACTGATTAACACTGAACCGTGTAGGAGTCTCACTGATTAACACTGAACCCTGTGGGAGTCTCACTGATTAACACTAAACACTGTGAGAGTCTCACTGATTAACACTGAACCCTGTGGGAGTCTCACTGATTAACACTGAACCCTATGGAAGTCTCACTGAATAACAGTGAACCCTATGGAAGTCTCACTGAATAACGCTGAACCCTATGGGAGTGTCACTGATTAACACTGAACCGTGTGGGAGTCTCACTGATTAACACTGAACCCTGTGGGAGTCTCACTGATTAACACTGAACACTGTGAGAGTCTCACTGATTAACACTGAACCCTGTGGGAGTCTCACTGATTAACACTGAACCCTATGGGAGTCTCAATGATTAACACTGAACCCTATGGGAGACTCACTGATTAACACCGAACCCAATGGGAGTCTCACTGATTAACACCGAACCCAATGGGAGTCTCAGTGATTTACACTGAACACTATGGGAGTCTCACTGATTAACACTGAACCCTATGGGAGTCTCACCGATTAACACCGAACCCAATGGGAGACTCACTGATTAACACCGAACCCAATGGGAGTCTCACTGATTAACACCGAACCCAATGGGAGTCTCAGTGATTTACACTGAACACTATGGGAGTCTCACTGATTAACACTGAACCCTTTGGGAGTCTCACTGATTAACACTGAACCCTGTGGGAGTCTCACTGATTAACACTGAACCCTGTGGGAGTCTCACTAATTAACACTGAACCCTGTTGGATTCTCACTGATTAACACTGAACCCTATGGGAGTCTCACCGATTAACACTGAACCCTGTGGGAGTCTCACTGATTAACACTGAACCCTATGGGAATCTCGCTGATTAACACTGAACCCTGTGGGAGTCTCACTTATTAACACTGAACCCTATGGGAGTCTGACTGATTAACACTGAACCCTATGGGAGTCTCACTGATTAACACCGAACCCTGTGGGAGCCCCACTGATTAACACTGAACCCTATGGGAGTATCACTGATTAACACTGAACCCTATGGGAGTCTCACTGATTAACACTGAGCCCTGTGGGAGTCTCACTGATTAACACTGAGCCCTGTGGGAGTCTCACTGATTAACACTGAACCCTCTGGGAGTCTCACTGATTAACACTGAACCCCGTGGGAGTCTCACTGATTAACACTGAACCCTGTGGGAGTCTCACTGATTAACACCGAACCCTATGGGAGTCTCACTGATTAACACTGAACCCTATGGGAGTCTCACTGATTAACACAGAACCCTGTGGGAGTCTCACTGATTAACACAGAACCCTGTGGGAGTCTCACTGATTAACACTGAACCCTGTGGGAGTCTCACTGATTAACACTGAAACCTGTGGGAGTCTCACTGATTAACATTAAACCCTATGGGAGTCTCACTGATTAACACTGAACCCTGAGGGAGTCTCACTGATTAACACAGAACCCTGTGGGAGTCTCACTGATCAACACTGAACCATGTGGGAGTCTCAGTGATTAACACTGAACCCTGTGGGAGTCTCACTGATTAACACTGAAAACTATGGTAGTGTCACTGATTAACACTGAACCCTGTGGGAGTCTCACTGTTTAACACTGAACCCTATGGAAGTCTCACTGAATAACAGTGAACCCTATGGAAGTCTCACTGAATAACGCTGAACCCTATGGGAGTGTCACTGATTAACACTGAACCGTGTTGGAGTCTCACTGATTAACACTGAACCCTGTGGGAGTCTCACTGATTAACACTGAACACTGTGAGAGTCTCACTGATTAACACTGAACCCTGTGGGAGTCTCACTGATTAACACTGAACCCTATGGGAGTCTCAATGATTAACACTGAACCCTATGGGAGTCTCACTGATTAACACTGAACCCTATGGGAGTGTCACTGATTAACACTGAACCCTGTGGGAGTCTCACTGATTAACACTGATCCCTGTGGGAGTCTCACTGATTAACAATGAACCCTGTGGGAGTCTCACTGGTTAACACTGAATCCTATGGGAGTCTCACTGATTAACACTGAACCCTATGGGAGTCTCACTGATTAACACTGAACCCTATGGGAGTCTCACTGATAAACACTGAACCATGTGGGAGTCTCACTGATTAACACTGAACCCTATGGGAGTCTCACTGATTAACACTGAACCCTGTGGGATTCTCACTGATTAACACCAAACCCTATGGGAGTCTCACTGATTAACACTGAACCCTATGGGAGTCTCACTGATTAACATTGAACCCTGTGGGAGTCTCACTGATTAACACAGAACCCTGTGGGAGTCTCACTGATTAACACTGAACCCTGTGGGAGTCTCACTGATTAACACTGAACCCTATGGGTGTCTCACTGATTAACACTGAACCCTATGGGAGTCTCAGTGATTAACACTGAACCCTGTGGGAGTCTCACTGATTAACACTGAAAACTATGGTAGTGTCACTGATTAACACTGAACCCTGTGAGAGTCTCACTGTTTAACACTGAACCCTATGGAAGTCTCACTGAATAACGCTGAACCCTATGGGAGTGTCACTGATTAACACTGAACCGTGTAGGAGTCTCACTGATTAACACTGAACCCTGTGGGAGTCTCACTGATTAACACTAAACACTGTGAGAGTCTCACTGATTAACACTGAACCCTGTGGGAGTCTCACTGATTAACACTGAACCCTATGGAAGTCTCACTGAATAACAGTGAACCCTATGGAAGTCTCACTGAATAACGCTGAACCCTATGGGAGTGTCACTGATTAACACTGAACCGTGTGGGAGTCTCACTGATTAACACTGAACCCTGTGGGAGTCTCACTGATTAACACTGAACACTGTGAGAGTCTCACTGATTAACACTGAACCCTGTGGGAGTCTCACTGATTAACACTGAACCCTATGGGAGTCTCAATGATTAACACTGAACCCTATGGGAGACTCACTGATTAACACCGAACCCAATGGGAGTCTCACTGATTAACACCGAACCCAATGGGAGTCTCAGTGATTTACACTGAACACTATGGGAGTCTCACTGATTAACACTGAACCCTATGGGAGTCTCACCGATTAACACCGAACCCAATGGGAGACTCACTGATTAACACCGAACCCAATGGGAGTCTCACTGATTAACACCGAACCCAATGGGAGTCTCACTGATTAACACTGAACCCTGTTGGATTCTCACTGATTAACACTGAACCCTATGGGAGTCTCACCGATTAACACTGAACCCTGTGGGAGTCTCACTGATTAACACTGAACCCTGTGGGAGTCTCACTTATTAACACTGAACCCTATGGGAGTCTGACTGATTAACACTGAACCCTGTGGGAGCCCCACTGATTAACACTGAACCCTATGGGAGTCTCACTGATTAACACTGAACCCTATGGGAGTCTGACTGATTAACACTGAACCCTGTGGGAGCCCCACTGATTAACACTGAACCCTATGGGAGTCTCACTGATTAACACTGAGCCCTGTGGGAGTCTCACTGATTAACACTGAGCCCTGTGGGAGTCTCACTGATTAACACTGAACCCTGTGGGAGTCTCACTGATTAACACTGAACCCTGTGGGAGTCTCACTGATTAACACTGAACCCTGTGGGAGTCTCACTGATTAACACCGAACCCTATGGGAGTCTCACTGATTAACACTGAACCCTATGGGAGTCTCACTGATTAACACTGAACCCTGTGGGAGTCTCACTGATTAACACAGAACCCTGTGGGAGTCTCACTGATTAACACTGAACCCTGTGGGAGTCTCACTGATTAACACTGAACCCTATGGGTGTCTCACTGATTAACACTGAACCCTATGGGAGTCTCACTGATTAACACTGAACCCTGTGGGAGTCTCACTGATTAACACTGAACCCTATGGGAGTCTCACTGATTAACACCGAACCCTGTGGGAGTCTCACTGATTAACACTGAACCCTCTGGGAGTCTCACTGATTAACACTGAACCCTATGGGAGTCTCACTGATTAACACAGAACCCTGTGGGAGTCTCACTGATTAACACTGAAACCTGTGGGAGTCTCACTGATTAACATTGAACCCTATGGGAGTCTCACTGATTAACACTGAACCCTATGGGAGTCTCACTGATAAACACTGAACCATGTGGGAGTCTCACTGATTAACACTGAACCCTATGGGAGTCTCACTGATTAACACTGAACCCTGTGGGATTCTCACTGATTAACACCGAACCCTATGGGAGTCTCACTGATTAACACTGAACCCTATGGGAGTCTCACTGATTAACATTGAACCCTGTGGGAGTCTCACTGATTAACACAGAACCCTGTGGGAGTCTCACTGATTAACACTGAACCCTGTGGGAGTCTCACTGATTAACACTGAACCCTATGGGTGTCTCACTGATTAACACTGAACCCTATGGGAGTCTCAGTGATTAACACTGAACCCTGTGGGAGTCTCACTGATTAACACTGAAAACTATGGTAGTGTCACTGATTAACACTGAACCCTGTGGGAGTCTCACTGTTTAACACTGAACCCTATGGAAGTCTCACTGAATAAAGCTGGACCCTATGGGAGTGTCACTGATTAACACTGAACCGTGTAGGAGTCTCACTGATTAACAGTGAACCCTGTGGGAGTCTCACTGATTAACACTAAACACTGTGAGATTCTCACTGATTAACACTGAACCCTGTGGGAGTCTCACTGATTAACACTGAACCCTATGGGAGTCTCACTGATTAACACTGAACACTATGGGAGTCTCACTGATTAACACTGAACCCTATAGGAGTGTCACTGATTAACACTGAACCCTGTGGGAATCTCACTGATTAACACTGATCCCTGTGGGAGTCACACTGATCCCTGTGGGAGTCTCACTGATTAACAATGAATCCTATGGGAGTCTCACTGATTAACACTGAACCCTATGGGAGACTCACTGATTAACACCGAACCCAATGGGAGTCTCACTGATTAACACCGAACCCAATGGGAGTCTCAGTGATTTACACTGAACACTATGGGAGTCTCACTGATTAACACTGAACCCTATGGGAGTCTCACCGATTAACACCGAACCCAATGGGAGACTCACTGATTAACACCGAACCCAATGGGAGTCTCACTGATTAACACCGAACCCAATGGGAGTCTCACTGATTAACACTGAACCCTGTTGGATTCTCACTGATTAACACTGAACCCTTTGGGAGTCTCACTGATTAACACTGAACCCTGTGGGAGTCTCACTGATTAACACTGAACCCTGTGGGAGTCTCACTGATTAACACTGAACCCTGTTGGAGTCTCACTGATTAACACTGAACCCTATGGGAGTCTCACCGATTAACACTGAACCCTGTGGGAGTCTCACTGATTAACACTGAACCCTATGGAAATCTCGCTGATTAACACTGAACCCTGTGGGAATCTCACTTATTAACACTGAACCCTATGGGAGTCTCACTGATTAACACTGAACCCTATGGGAGTCTCACTGATTAACACCGAACCCTGTGGGAGCCCCAATGATTACCACTGAACCCTATGGGAGTCTCAGTGATTAACACTGAACAATATGGGAGTCTCACTGATTAACAATGAGCCCTGTGGGAGTCTCACTGATTAACACTGAGCACTGTGGGAGTCTCACTGATTAACACTGAACCATGTGGGAGTCTCACTGATTAACACTGAACCCTGTGGGAGTCTCACTGATTAACACTGAACCCTGTGGGAGTCTCACTGATTAACACCGAACCCTATGGGAGTCTCACTGATTAACACTGAACCCTATGGGAGTCTCACTGATTAACACTGAACCCTGTGGGAGTTTCACTGATTAACACAGAACCCTGTGGGAGTCTCACTGATTAACACTGAACCCTGTGGGAGTCTCACTGATCAACACTGAACCCTATGGGTGTCTCACTGATTAACACTGAACCCTATGGGAGTCTCACTGAATAAAACTGAACCCTGTGGGAGTCTCACTGATTAATACAGAACCCTGTGGGAGTCTAACTGATCAACACTGAACCCTGTGGGAGTCTCAGTGATTAACACTGAACCCTGTGGGAGTCTCACTGATTAACACTCAAAACTATGGTAGTGTCACTGATTAACACTGAACCCTGTGGGAGTCTCACTGTTTAACACTGAACCCTATGGAAGTCTCACTGAATAACACTGAACCCTATGGAAGTCTCACTGAATAACGCTGAACCCTATGGGAGTGTCACTGATTAACACTGAACCGTGTAGGAGTCTCACTGATTAACACTGAACCCTGTGGGAGTCTCACTGATTAACACTGAACACTGTGAGAGTCTCACTGATTAACACTGAACCCTGTGGGAGTCTCACTGATTAACACTGAACCCTATGGGAGTCTCACTGATTAACACTGAACCCTATGGGAGTCTCACTGATTAACACTGAACCCTATGGGAGTGTCACTGATTAACACTGAACCCTGTGGGAGTCTCACTGATTAACACTGATCCCTGTGGGAGTCTCACTGATTAACAATGAACCCTGTGGGAGTCTCACTGATTAACACTGAATCCTATGGGAGTCTCACTGATTAACACTGAACCCTGTGGGAGTCTCACTGATTAACACTGAACCCTATGGGAGTCTTACTGATTAACACTGAACCCTATGGGAGTCTCACTGATAAATACTGAACCCTGTGGGAGTCTCACTGATTAATACTGAACCCTATGGGAGTCTCACTGATTAACACTGAACCCTGTGGGAGTCTCACTGATTAACACCGAACCCTATGGGAGTCTCACTGATTAACACTGAACCCTATGGGAGTCTCACTGATTAACACTGAACCCTGTGGGAGTTTCACTGATTAACACAGAACCCTGTGGGAGTCTCACTGATTACCACTGAACCCTGTGGGAGTCTCACTGATCAACACTGAACCCTATGGGTGTCTCACTGATTAACACTGAACCCTATGGGAGTCTCACTGAATAAAACTGAACCCTGTGGGAGTCTCACTGATTAATACAGAACCCTGTGGGAGTCTAACTGATCAACACTGAACCCTGTGGGAGTCTCAGTGATTAACACTGAACCCTGTGGGAGTCTCACTGATTAACACTCAAAACTATGGTAGTGTCACTGATTAACACTGAACCCTGTGGGAGTCTCACTGTTTAACACTGAACCCTATGGAAGTCTCACTGAATAACACTGAACCCTATGGAAGTCTCACTGAATAACGCTGAACCCTATGGGAGTGTCACTGATTAACACTGAACCGTGTAGGAGTCTCACTGATTAACACTGAACCCTGTGGGAGTCTCACTGATTAACACTGAACACTGTGAGAGTCTCACTGATTAACACTGAACCCTGTGGGAGTCTCACTGATTAACACTGAACCCTATGGGAGTCTCACTGATTAACACTGAACCCTATGGGAGTCTCACTGATTAACACTGAACCCTATGGGAGTGTCACTGATTAACACTGAACCCTGTGGGAGTCTCACTGATTAACACTGATCCCTGTGGGAGTCTCACTGATTAACAATGAACCCTGTGGGAGTCTCACTGATTAACACTGAATCCTATGGGAGTCTCACTGATTAACACTGAACCCTATGGGAGTCTCACTGATTAACACCGAACCCTATGGGAGTCTCACTGATTAACACCGAACCCAATGGGAGTCTCAGTGATTTACACTGAACACTATGGGAGTCTCACTGATTAACACTGAATCCTTTGGGAGTCTCACTGATTAACACTGAACCCTGTGGGAGTCTCACTGATTAACACTGAACCCTGTGGGAGTCTCACTGATTAACACTGAACCCTGTTGGAGTCTCACTGATTAACACTGAACCCTTTGGGAGTCTCACCGATTAACACTGAACGCTGTGGGAGTCTCACTGATTAACACTGAACCCTATGGGAATCTCGCTGATTAACACTGAACCCTGTGGGAATCTCAATTTTTAACACTGAACCCTATGGGAGTCTCACTGATTAACACTGAACCCTATGGGAGTCTCACTGATTAACACCGAACCCTGTGGGAGCCCCACTGATTAACACTGAACCCTATGGGAGTCTCACTGATTAACACTGAACCCTATGGGAGTCTCACTGATTAACACTGAGCCCTGTGGGAGTCTCACTGATTAACACTGAGCACTGTGGGAGTCTCACTGATTAACACTGAACCATGTGGGAGTCTCACTGATTAACACTGAACCCTGTGGGAGCTTCACTGATTAACACTGAACCCTGTGGGAGTCTCACTGATTAACACTGAACCCTATGGGAGTCTTACTGATTAACACTGTACCCTGTTGGAGTCTCACTGATTAACACTGAACCCTATGGGAGTCTCACCGATTAACACTGAACGCTGTGGGAGTCTCACTGATTAACACTGAACCCTGTGGGAGTCTCACTGATTAATACAGAACCCTGTGGGAGTCTAACTGATCAACACTGAACCCTGTGGGAGTCTCAGTGATTAACACTGAACCCTGTGGGAGTTTCACTGATTAACACAGAACCCTGTGGGAGTCTCACTGATTACCACTGAACCCTGTGGGAGTCTCACTGATCAACACTGAACCCTATGGGTGTCTCACTGATTAACACTGAACCCTATGGGAGTCTCACTGAATAAAACTGAACCCTGTGGGAGTC
Organism: Petromyzon marinus; assembly: GCF_048934315.1. Lineage (NCBI taxonomy): Eukaryota > Metazoa > Chordata > Hyperoartia > Petromyzontiformes > Petromyzontidae > Petromyzon > Petromyzon marinus. The sequence goes on from NW_027423113.1 coordinate 1,769,271, forward strand.
TCACTGATTAATACAGAACCCTGTGGGAGTCTAACTGATCAACACAACCCTGTGGGAGTCTCAGTGATTAACACTGAACCCTGTGGGAGTCTCACTGATTAACACTCAAAACTATGGTAGTGTCACTGATTAACACTGAACCCTGTGGGAGTCTCACTGTTTAACACTGAACCCTATGGAAGTCTCACTGAATAACACTGAACCCTATGGAAGTCTCACTGAATAACGCTGAACCCTATGGGAGTGTCACTGATTAACACTGAACCGTGTAGGAGTCTCACTGATTAACACTGAACCCTGTGGGAGTCTCACTGATTAACACTGAACACTGTGAGAGTCTCACTGATTAACACTGAACCCTGTGGGAGTCTCACTGATTAACACTGAACCCTATGGGAGTCTCACTGATTAACACTGAACCCTATGGGAGTCTCACTGATTAACACTGAACCCTATGGGAGTGTCACTGATTAACACTGAACCCTGTGGGAGTCTCACTGATTAACACTGATCCCTGTGGGAGTCTCACTGATTAACAATGAACCCTGTGGGAGTCTCACTGATTAACACTGAATCCTATGGGAGTCTCACTGATTAACACTGAACCCTATGGGAGTCTCACTGATTAACACCGAACCCTATGGGAGTCTCACTGATTAACACCGAACCCAATGGGAGTCTCAGTGATTTACACTGAACACTATGGGAGTCTCACTGATTAACACTGAATCCTTTGGGAGTCTCACTGATTAACACTGAACCCTGTGGGAGTCTCACTGATTAACACTGAACCCTGTGGGAGTCTCACTGATTAACACTGAACCCTGTTGGAGTCTCACTGATTAACACTGAACCCTTTGGGAGTCTCACCGATTAACACTGAACGCTGTGGGAGTCTCACTGATTAACACTGAACCCTATGGGAATCTCGCTGATTAACACTGAACCCTGTGGGAATCTCAATTTTTAACACTGAACCCTATGGGAGTCTCACTGATTAACACTGAACCCTATGGGAGTCTCACTGATTAACACCGAACCCTGTGGGAGCCCCACTGATTAACACTGAACCCTATGGGAGTCTCACTGATTAACACTGAACCCTATGGGAGTCTCACTGATTAACACTGAGCCCTGTGGGAGTCTCACTGATTAACACTGAGCACTGTGGGAGTCTCACTGATTAACACTGAACCATGTGGGAGTCTCACTGATTAACACTGAACCCTGTGGGAGCTTCACTGATTAACACTGAACCCTGTGGGAGTCTCACTGATTAACACTGAACCCTATGGGAGTCTTACTGATTAACACTGTACCCTGTTGGAGTCTCACTGATTAACACTGAACCCTATGGGAGTCTCACCGATTAACACTGAACGCTGTGGGAGTCTCACTGATTAACACTGAACCCTGTGGGAGTCTCACTGATTAATACAGAACCCTGTGGGAGTCTAACTGATCAACACTGAACCCTGTGGGAGTCTCAGTGATTAACACTGAACCCTGTGGGAGTTTCACTGATTAACACAGAACCCTGTGGGAGTCTCACTGATTACCACTGAACCCTGTGGGAGTCTCACTGATCAACACTGAACCCTATGGGTGTCTCACTGATTAACACTGAACCCTATGGGAGTCTCACTGAATAAAACTGAACCCTGTGGGAGTCTCACTGATTAATACAGAACCCTGTGGGAGTCTAACTGATCAACACAACCCTGTGGGAGTCTCAGTGATTAACACTGAACCCTGTGGGAGTCTCACTGATTAACACTCAAAACTATGGTAGTGTCACTGATTAACACTGAACCCTGTGGGAGTCTCACTGTTTAACACTGAACCCTATGGAAGTCTCACTGAATAACACTGAACCCTATGGAAGTCTCACTGAATAACGCTGAACCCTATGGGAGTGTCACTGATTAACACTGAACCGTGTAGGAGTCTCACTGATTAACACTGAACCCTGTGGGAGTCTCACTGATTAACACTGAACACTGTGAGAGTCTCACTGATTAACACTGAACCCTGTGGGAGTCTCACTGATTAACACTGAACCCTATGGGAGTCTCACTGATTAACACTGAACCCTATGGGAGTCTCACTGATTAACACTGAACCCTATGGGAGTGTCACTGATTAACACTGAACCCTGTGGGAGTCTCACTGATTAACACTGATCCCTGTGGGAGTCTCACTGATTAACAATGAACCCTGTGGGAGTCTCACTGATTAACACTGAATCCTATGGGAGTCTCACTGATTAACACTGAACCCTATGGGAGTCTCACTGATTAACACCGAACCCTATGGGAGTCTCACTGATTAACACCGAACCCAATGGGAGTCTCAGTGATTTACACTGAACACTATGGGAGTCTCACTGATTAACACTGAATCCTTTGGGAGTCTCACTGATTAACACTGAACCCTGTGGGAGTCTCACTGATTAACACTGAACCCTGTGGGAGTCTCACTGATTAACACTGAACCCTGTTGGAGTCTCACTGATTAACACTGAACCCTTTGGGAGTCTCACCGATTAACACTGAACGCTGTGGGAGTCTCACTGATTAACACTGAACCCTATGGGAATCTCGCTGATTAACACTGAACCCTGTGGGAATCTCAATTTTTAACACTGAACCCTATGGGAGTCTCACTGATTAACACTGAACCCTATGGGAGTCTCACTGATTAACACCGAACCCTGTGGGAGCCCCACTGATTAACACTGAACCCTATGGGAGTCTCACTGATTAACACTGAACCCTATGGGAGTCTCACTGATTAACACTGAGCCCTGTGGGAGTCTCACTGATTAACACTGAGCACTGTGGGAGTCTCACTGATTAACACTGAACCATGTGGGAGTCTCACTGATTAACACTGAACCCTGTGGGAGCTTCACTGATTAACACTGAACCCTGTGGGAGTCTCACTGATTAACACTGAACCCTATGGGAGTCTTACTGATTAACACTGTACCCTGTTGGAGTCTCACTGATTAACACTGAACCCTATGGGAGTCTCACCGATTAACACTGAACGCTGTGGGAGTCTCACTGATTAACACTGAACCCTGTGGGAGTCTCACTGATTAATACAGAACCCTGTGGGAGTCTAACTGATCAACACTGAACCCTGTGGGAGTCTCAGTGATTAACACTGAACCCTGTGGGAGTCTCACTGATTAACACTGAAAACTATGGTAGTGTCACTGATTAACACTGAACCCTGTGGGAGTCTCACTGTTTAACACTGAACCCTATGGAAGTCTCACTGAATAACACTGAACCCTATGGAAGTCTCACTGAATAACGCTGAACCCTATGGGAGTGTCACTGATTAACACTGAACCGTGTGGGAGTCTCACTGATTAACACTGAACCCTGTGGGAGTCTCACTGATTAACACTGAACACTGTGAGAGTCTCACTGATTAACACTGAACCCTGTGGGAGTCTCACTGATTAACACTGAACCCTATGGGAGTCTCACTGATTAACACTGAACCCTATGGGAGTCTCACTGATTAACACTGAACCCTATGGGAGTCTCACTGATTAACACCGAACCCTATGGGAGTCTCACTGATTAACACCGAACCCAATGGGAGTCTCAGTGATTTACACTGAACACTATGGGAGTCTCACTGATTAACACTGAATCCTTTGGGAGTCTCACTGATTAACACTGAACCATGTGGGAGTCTCACTGATTAACACTGAACCCTGTGGGAGTCTCACTAATTAACACTGAACCCTGTTGGAGTCTCACTGATTAACACTGAACCCTATGGGAGTCTCACCAATTAACACTGAACGCTGTGGGAGTCTCACTGATTAACACTGAACCCTATGGGAATCTCGCTGATTAACACTGAACCCTGTGGGAATCTCAATTATTAACACTGAACCCTATGGGAGTCTCACTGATTAACACTGAACCCTATGGGAGTCTCACTGATTAACACCGAACCCTGTGGGAGCCCCACTGATTAACACTGAACCCTATGGGAGTCTCACTGATTAACACTGAACCCTATGGGAGTCTCACTGATTAACACTGAGCCCTGTGGGAGTCTCACTGATTAACACTGAGCACTGTGGGAGTCTCACTGATTAACACTGAACCATGTGGGAGTCTCACTGATTAACACTGAACCCTGTGGGAGTCTCACTGATTAACACTGAACCCTGTGGGAGTCTCACTGATTAACACTAAACCCTATGGGAGTCTTACTGATTAACACTGAACCCTATGGGAGTCTCACTGATAAACACTGAACCCTGTGGGAGTCTCACTGATTAACACTGAACCCTATGGGAGTCTCACTGATTAACACTGAACCCTGTGGGAGTCTCACTGATTAACACCGAACCCTATGGGAGTCTCACTGATTAACACTGAACCCTATGGGAGTCTCACTGATTAACACTGAACCCTGTGGGAGTCTCACTGATTAACACAGAACCCTGTGGGAGTCTCACTGATTAACACTGAACCCTGTGGGAGTCTCACTGATCAACACTGAACCCTATGGGTGTCTCACTGATTAACACTGAACCCTATGGGAGTCTCACTGATTAACACTGAACCCTGTGGGAGTCTCACTTATTAAAACTGAACCCTATGGGAGTCTGACTGATTAACACTGAACCCTATGGGAGTCTCACTGATGAACACCGAACCCTGTGGGAGTCTCACTGATTAACACTGAACCCTATGGGAATCTCGCTGATTAACACCGAACCCTGTGGGAATCTCACTTATTAACACTGAACCCTATGGGAGTCTCACTGATTAACACTGAACCCTATGGGAGTCTCACTGATTAACACCGAACCCTGTGGGAGCCCCACTGATTAACACTGAACCCTATGGGAGTCTCACTGATTAACACTGAACCCTATGGGAGTCTCACTGATTAACACTGAGCCCTGTGGGAGTCTCACTGATTAACACCGAACCCTGTGGGAGCCCCACTGATTAACACTGAACCCTATGGGAGTCTCACTGATAAACACTGAACCCTGTGGGAGTCTCACTGATTAACACCGAACCCTGTGGGAGCCCCACTGATTAACACTGAACCCTATGGAAGTCTCACTGAATAACGCTGAACCCTATGGGAGTGTCACTGATTAACACTGAACCGTGTGGGAGTCTCACTGATTAACACTGAACCCTGTGGGAGTCTCACTGATTAACACTGAACACTGTGAGAGTCTCACTGATTAACACTGAACCCTGTGGGAGTCTCACTGATTAACACTGAACCCTATGGGAGTCTCACTGATTAACACTGAACCCTATGGGAGTCTCACTGATTAACACTGAACCCTATGGGAGTCTCACTGATTAACACCGAACCCTATGGGAGTCTCACTGATTAACACCGAACCCAATGGGAGTCTCAGTGATTTACACTGAACACTATGGGAGTCTCACTGATTAACACTGAATCCTTTGGGAGTCTCACTGATTAACACTGAACCATGTGGGAGTCTCACTGATTAACACTGAACCCTGTGGGAGTCTCACTAATTAACACTGAACCCTGTTGGAGTCTCACTGATTAACACTGAACCCTATGGGAGTCTCACCAATTAACACTGAACGCTGTGGGAGTCTCACTGATTAACACTGAACCCTATGGGAATCTCGCTGATTAACACTGAACCCTGTGGGAATCTCAATTATTAACACTGAACCCTATGGGAGTCTCACTGATTAACACTGAACCCTATGGGAGTCTCACTGATTAACACCGAACCCTGTGGGAGCCCCACTGATTAACACTGAACCCTATGGGAGTCTCACTGATTAACACTGAACCCTATGGGAGTCTCACTGATTAACACTGAGCCCTGTGGGAGTCTCACTGATTAACACTGAGCACTGTGGGAGTCTCACTGATTAACACTGAACCATGTGGGAGTCTCACTGATTAACACTGAACCCTGTGGGAGTCTCACTGATTAACACTGAACCCTGTGGGAGTCTCACTGATTAACACTAAACCCTATGGGAGTCTTACTGATTAACACTGAACCCTATGGGAGTCTCACTGATAAACACTGAACCCTGTGGGAGTCTCACTGATTAACACTGAACCCTATGGGAGTCTCACTGATTAACACTGAACCCTGTGGGAGTCTCACTGATTAACACCGAACCCTATGGGAGTCTCACTGATTAACACTGAACCCTATGGGAGTCTCACTGATTAACACTGAACCCTGTGGGAGTCTCACTGATTAACACAGAACCCTGTGGGAGTCTCACTGATTAACACTGAACCCTGTGGGAGTCTCACTGATCAACACTGAACCCTATGGGTGTCTCACTGATTAACACTGAACCCTATGGGAGTCTCACTGATTAACACTGAACCCTGTGGGAGTCTCACTTATTAAAACTGAACCCTATGGGAGTCTGACTGATTAACACTGAACCCTATGGGAGTCTCACTGATGAACACCGAACCCTGTGGGAGTCTCACTGATTAACACTGAACCCTATGGGAATCTCGCTGATTAACACCGAACCCTGTGGGAATCTCACTTATTAACACTGAACCCTATGGGAGTCTCACTGATTAACACTGAACCCTATGGGAGTCTCACTGATTAACACCGAAACCTGTGGGAGCCCCACTGATTAACACTGAACCCTATGGGAGTCTCACTGATTAACACTGAACCCTATGGGAGTCTCACTGATTAACACTGAGCCCTGTGGGAGTCTCACTGATTAACACCGAACCCTGTGGGAGCCCCACTGATTAACACTGAACCCTATGGGAGTCTCACTGATAAACACTGAACCCTGTGGGAGTCTCACTGATTAACACTGAACCCTATGGGAGTCTCACTGATTAACACTGAACCCTGTGGGAGTCTCACTGATTAACACCGAACCCTATGGGAGTCTCACTGATTAACACTGAACCCTATGGGAGTCTCACTGATTAACACTGAACCCTGTGGGAGTCTCACTGATTAACACAGAACCCTGTGGGAGTCTCACTGATTAACACTGAACCCTGTGGGAGTCTCACTGATCAACACTGAACCCTATGGGTGTCTCACTGATTAACACTGAACCCTATGGGAGTCTCACTGATTAACACTGAACCCTGTGGGAGTCTCACTTATTAAAACTGAACCCTATGGGAGTCTGACTGATTAACACTGAACCCTATGGGAGTCTCACTGATGAACACCGAACCCTGTGGGAGTCTCACTGATTAACACTGAACCCTATGGGAATCTCGCTGATTAACACCGAACCCTGTGGGAATCTCACTTATTAACACTGAACCCTATGGGAGTCTCACTGATTAACACTGAACCCTATGGGAGTCTCACTGATTAACACCGAACCCTGTGGGAGCCCCACTGATTAACACTGAACCCTATGGGAGTCTCACTGATTAACACTGAACCCTATGGGAGTCTCACTGATTAACACTGAGCCCTGTGGGAGTCTCACTGATTAACACTGAGCACTGTGGGAGTCTCACTGATTAACACTGAACCATGTGGGAGTCTCACTGATTAACACTGAACCCTGTGGGAGTCTCACTGATTAACACTGAACCCTGTGGGAGTCTCACTGATTAACACTGAACCCTATGGGAGTCTTACTGATTAACACTGAACCCTATGGGAGTCTCACTGATAAACACTGAACCCTGTGGGAGTCTCACTGATTAACACTGAACCCTATGGGAGTCTCACTGATTAACACTGAACCCTGTGGGAGTCTCACTGATTAACACCGAACCCTATGGGAGTCTCACTGATTAACACTGAACCCTATGGGAGTCTCACTGATTAACACTGAACCCTTTGGGAGTCTCACTGATTAACACTGAGCCCTGTGGGAGTCTCACTGATTAACACTGAACCCTGTGGGAGCCTCACTGATTAACACTGAACCCTGTTGGAGTCTCACTGATTAACACTGAACCCTATGGGAGTCTCACCGATTAACACTGAACGCTGTGGGAGTCTCACTGATTAACACTGAACCCTATGGGAATCTCGCTGATTAACACTGAACCCTGTGGGAATCTCAATTATTAACACTGAACCCTATGGGAGTCTCACTGATTAACACTGAACCCTATGGGAGTCTCACTGATTAACACCGAACCCTGTGGGAGCCCCACTGATTAACACTGAACCCTATGGGAGTCTCACTGATTAACACTGAACCCTATGGGAGTCTCACTGATTAACACTGAGCCCTGTGGGAGTCTCACTGATTAACACTGAGCACTGTGGGAGTCTCACTGATTAACACTGAACCATGTGGGAGTCTCAATGATTAATACTGAACCCTGTGGGAGTCTCACTGATTAACACTGAACCCTGTGGGAGTCTCACTGATTAACACTGAACCCTATGGGAGTCTAACTGATTAACACTGAACCCTATGGGAGTCTCACTGATAAACACTGAACCCTGTGGGAGTCTCACTGATTAACACTGAACCCTATGGGAGTCTCACTGATTAACACTGAACCCTGTGGGAGTCTCACTGATTAACACTGAACCCTATGGGAGTCTCACTGATTAACACTGAACCCTATGGGAGTCTCACTGATTAACACTGAACCCTGTGGGAGTCTCACTGATTAACACAGAACCCTGTGGGAGTCTCACTGATTAACACTGAACCCTGTGGGAGTCTCACTGATCAACACTGAACCCTATGGGTGTCTCACTGATTAACACTGAACCCTATGGGAGTCTCACTGATTAACACTGAACCCTGTGGGAGTCTCACTTATTAAAACTGAACCCTATGGGAGTCTGACTGATTAACACTGAACCCTATGGGAGTCTCACTGATGAACACCGAACCCTGTGGGAGCCCCACTGATTAACACTGAACCCTATGGGAGTCTCACTGATTAACACTGAACCCTTTGGGAGTCTCACTGATTAACACTGAACCCTGTGGGAGTCTCACTGATTAACACTGAACCCTGTGGGAGTCTCACTGATTAACACTGAACCCTGTTGGAGTCTCACTGATTAACACTGAACCCTATGGGAGTCTCACCAATTAACACTGAACCCTGTGGGAGTCTCACTGATTAACACTGAACCCTATGGGAATCTCGCTGATTAACACTGAACCCTGTGGGAATCTCACTTATTAACACTGAACCCTATGGGAGTCTCACTGATTAACACTGAACCCTATGGGAGTCTCACTGATTAACACCGAACCCTGTGGGAGCCCCACTGATTAACACTGAACCCTATGGGAGTCTCACTGATTAACACTGAACCCTATGGGAGTCTCACTGATTAACACTGAGCCCTGTGGGAGTCTCACTGATTAACACTGAGCACTGTGGGAGTCTCACTGATTAACACTGAAGCATGTGGGAGTCTCACTGATTAACACTGAACAATGTGGGAGTCTCACTGATTAACACTGAACCCTGTGGGAGTCTCACTGATTAACACTGAACCCTATGGGAGTCTTACTGATTAACACTGAACCCTATGGGAGTCTCACTGATAAACACTGAACCCTGTGGGAGTCTCACTGATTAACACTGAACCCTATGGGAGTCTCACTGATTAACACTGAACCCTGTGGCAGTCTCACTGATTAACACCGAACCCTATGGGAGTCTCACTGATTAACACTGAACCCTATGGGAGTCTCACTGATTAACACTGAACCCTATGGGAGTCTTACTGATTAACACTGAACCCTATGGGAGTCTCACTGATAAACACTGAACCCTGTGGGAGTCTCACTGATTAACACTGAACCCTATGGGAGTCTCACTGATTAACACTGAACCCTGTGGCAGTCTCACTGATTAACACCGAACCCTATGGGAGTCTCACTGATTAACACTGAACCCTATGGGAGTCTCACTGATTAACACTGAACCCTTTGGGAGTCTCACTGATTAACACTGAACCCTGTGGGAGTCTCACTGATTAACACTGAACCCTGTGGGAGCCTCACTGATTAACACTGAACCCTGTTGGAGTCTCACTGATTAACACTGAACCCTATGGGAGTCTCACCGATTAACACTGAACCCTGTGGGAGTCTCACTGATTAACACTGAACCCTATGGAAATCTCGCTGATTAACACTGAACCCTGTGGGAATCTCACTTATTAACACTGAACCCTATGGGAGTCTCACTGATTAACACTGAACCCTATGGGAGTCTCACTGATTAACACCGAACCCTGTGGGAGCCCCAATGATTACCACTGAACCCTATGGGAGTCTCACTGATTAACACTGAACCCTATGGGAGTCTCACTGATTAACACTGAACCCTGTTGGAGTCTCACTGATTAACACTGAACGCTGTGGGAGTCTCACTGATTAACACTGAACCCTATGGGAATCTCGCTGATTTACACTGAACCCTGTAGGAATCTCAATTATTAACACTGAACCCTATGGGAGTCTCACTGATTAACACTGAACCCTATGGGAGTCTCACTGATTAACACCGAACCCTGTGGGAGCCCCATTGATTAACACTGAACCCTATGGGAGTCTCACTGATTAACACTGAACCCTATGGGAGTCTCACTGATTAACACTGAGCCCTGTGGGAGTCTCACTGATTAACACTGAGCACTGTGGGAGTCTCACTGATTAACACTGAACCATGTGGGAGTCTCACTGATTAACACTGAACCCTGTGGGAGTCTCACTGATTAACACTGAACCCTGTGGGAGTCTCACTGATTAACACTGAACCCTATGGGAGTCTTACTGATTAACACTGAACCCTCTGGGAGTCTCACTGATAAACACTGAACCCTGTGGGAGTCTCACTGATTAACACTGAACCCTATGGGAGTCTCACTGATTAACACTGAACCCTGTGGGAGTCTCACTGATTAACACCGAACCCTATGGGAGTCTCACTGATTAACACTGAACCCTATGGGAGTCTCACTGATTAACACTGAACCCTTTGGGAGTCTCACTGATTAACACTGAACCCTGTGGGAGTCTCACTGATTAACACTGAACCCTGTGGGAGCCTCACTGATTAACACTGAACCCTGTTGGAGTCTCACTGATTAACACTGAACCCTATGGGAGTCTCACCTATTAACACTGAACGCTGTGGGAGTCTCACTGATTAACACTGAACCCTATGGGAATCTCGCTGATTAACACTGAACCCTGTGGGAATCTCAATTATTAACACTGAACCCTATGGGAGTCTCACTGATTAACACTGAACCCTATGGGAGTCTCACTGATTAACACCGAACCCTGTGGGAGCCCCACTGATTAACACTGAACCCTATGGGAGTCTCACTGATTAACACTGAACCCTATGGGAGTCTCACTGATTAACACTGAGCCCTGTGGGAGTCTCACTGATTAACACTGAGCACTGTGGGAGTCTCACTGATTAACACTGAACCATGTGGGAGTCTCACTGATTAACACTGAACCCTGTGGGAGTCTCACTGATTAACACTGAACCCTGTGGGAGTCTCACTGATTAACACTGAACCCTATGGGAGTCTTACTGATTAACACTGAACCCTATGGGAGTCTCACTGATAAACACTGAACCCTGTGGGAGTCTCACTGATTAACACTGAACCCTATGGGAGTCTCACTGATTAACACTGAACCCTGTGGGAGTCTCACTGATTAACACTGAACCCTATGGGAGTCTCACTGATTAACACTGAACCCTATGGGAGTCTCACTGATTAACACTGAACCCTGTGGGAGTCTCACTGATTAACACAGAACCCTGTGGGAGTCTCACTGATTAACACTGAACCCTGTGGGAGTCTCACTGATCAACACTGAACCCTATGGGTGTCTCACTGATTAACACTGAACCCTATGGGAGTCTCACTGATTAACACTGAACCCTGTGGGAGTCTCACTTATTAAAACTGAACCCTATGGGAGTCTGACTGATTAACACTGAACCCTATGGGAGTCTCACTGATGAACACCGAACCCTGTGGGAGCCCCACTGATTAACACTGAACCCTATGGGAGTCTCACTGATTAACACTGAACCCTTTGGGAGTCTCACTGATTAACATTGAACCCTGTGGGAGTCTCACTGATTAACACTGAACCCTGTGGGAGTCTCACTGATTAACACTGAACCCTGTTGGAGTCTCACTGATTAACACTGAACCCTATGGGAGTCTCACCAATTAACACTGAACCCTGTGGGAGTCTCACTGATTAACACTGAACCCTATGGGAATCTCGCTGATTAACACTGAACCCTGTGGGAATCTCACTTATTAACACTGAACCCTATGGGAGTCTCACTGATTAACACTGAACCCTATGGGAGTCTCACTGATTAACACCGAACCCTGTGGGAGCCCCACTGATTAACACTGAACCCTATGGGAGTCTCACTGATTAACACTGAACCCTATGGGAGTCTCACTGATTAACACTGAGCCCTGTGGGAGTCTCACTGATTAACACTGAGCACTGTGGGAGTCTCACTGATTAACACTGAACCATGTGGGAGTCTCACTGATTAACACTGAACCCTGTGGGAGTCTCACTGATTAACACTGAACCCTGTGGGAGTCTCACTGATTAACACTGAACCCTATGGGAGTCTTACTGATTAACACTGAACCCTATGGGAGTCTCACTGATAAACACTGAACCCTGTGGGAGTCTCACTGATTAACACTGAACCCTATGGGAGTCTCACTGATTAACACTGAACCCTGTGGGAGTCTCACTGATTAACACCGAACCCTATGGGAGTCTGACTGATTAACACTGAACCCTATGGGAGTCTCACTGATTAACACTGAACCCTTTGGGAGTCTCACTGATTAACACTGAACCCTGTGGGAGTCTCACTGATTAACACTGAACCCTGTGGGAGCCTCACTGATTAACACTGAACCCTGTTGGAGTCTCACTGATTAACACTGAACCCTATGGGAGTCTCACCGATTAACACTGAACCCTGTGGGAGTCTCACTGATTAACACTGAACCCTATGGAAATCTCGCTGATTAACCCTGAACCCTGTGGGAATCTCACTTATTAACACTGAACCCTATGGGAGTCTCACTGATTAACACTGAACCCTATGGGAGTCTCACTGATTAACACCGAACCCTGTGGGAGCCCCAATGATTACCACTGAACCCTATGGGAGTCTCACTGATTAACACTGAACCCTATGGGAGTCTCACTGATGAACACCGAACCCTGTGGGAGCCCCACTGATTAACACTGAACCCTATGGGAGTCTCACTGATTAACACTGAACCCTTTGGGAGTCTCACTGATTAACATTGAACCCTGTGGGAGTCTCACTGATTAACACTGAACCCTGTGGGAGTCTCACTGATTAACACTGAACCCTGTTGGAGTCTCACTGATTAACACTGAACCCTATGGGAGTCTCACCAATTAACACTGAACCCTGTGGGAGTCTCACTGATTAACACTGAACCCTATGGGAATCTCGCTGATTAACACTGAACCCTGTGGGAATCTCACTTATTAACACTGAACCCTATGGGAGTCTCACTGATTAACACTGAACCCTATGGGAGTCTCACTGATTAACACCGAACCCTGTGGGAGCCCCACTGATTAACACTGAACCCTATGGGAGTCTCACTGATTAACACTGAACCCTATGGGAGTCTCACTGATTAACACTGAGCCATGTGGGAGTCTCACTGATTAACACTGAGCACTGTGGGAGTCTCACTGATTAACACTGAACCATGTGGGAGTCTCACTGATTAACACTGAACCCTGTGGGAGTCTCACTGATTAACACTGAACCCTGTGGGAGTCTCACTGATTAACACTGAACCCTATGGGAGTCTTACTGATTAACACTGAACCCTATGGGAGTCTCACTGATAAACACTGAACCCTGTGGGAGTCTCACTGATTAACACTGAACCCTATGGGAGTCTCACTGATTAACACTGAACCCTGTGGGAGTCTCACTGATTAACACCGAACCCTATGGGAGTCTGACTGATTAACACTGAACCCTATGGGAGTCTCACTGATTAACACTGAACCCTTTGGGAGTCTCACTGATTAACACTGAACCCTGTGGGAGTCTCACTGATTAACACTGAACCCTGTGGGAGCCTCACTGATTAACACTGAACCCTGTTGGAGTCTCACTGATTAACACTGAACCCTATGGGAGTCTCACCGATTAACACTGAACCCTGTGGGAGTCTCACTGATTAACACTGAACCCTATGGAAATCTCGCTGATTAACCCTGAACCCTGTGGGAATCTCACTTATTAACACTGAACCCTATGGGAGTCTCACTGATTAACACTGAACCCTATGGGATTCTCACTGATTAACACCGAACCCTGTGGGTGCCCCAATGATTACCACTGAACCCTATGGGAGTCTCACTGATTAACACTGAACCCTATGGGAGTCTCACTGATTAACACTGAGCCCTGTGGGAGTCTCACTGATTAACACTGAGCACTGTGGGAGTCTCACTGATTAACACTGAACCATGTGGGAGTCTCACTGATTAACACTGAACCCTGTGGGAGTCTCACTGATTAACACTGAACCCTGTGGGAGTCTCACTGATTAACACTGAACCCTATGGGAGTCTTACTGATTAACACTGAACCCTCTGGGAGTCTCACTGATAAACACTGAACCCTGTGGGAGTCTCACTGATTAACACTGAACCCTATGGGAGTCTCACTGATTAACACTGAACCCTGTGGGAGTCTCACTGATTAACACCGAACCCTATGGGAGTCTCACTGATTAACACTGAACCCTATGGGAGTCTCACTGATTAACACTGAACCCTTTGGGAGTCTCACTGATTAACACTGAACCCTGTGGGAGTCTCACTGATTAACACTGAACCCTGTGGGAGCCTCACTGATTAACACTGAACCCTGTTGGAGTCTCACTGATTAACACTGAACCCTATGGGAGTCTCACCTATTAACACTGAACGCTGTGGGAGTCTCACTGATTAACACTGAACCCTATGGGAATCTCGCTGATTAACACTGAACCCTGTGGGAATCTCAATTATTAACACTGAACCCTATGGGAGTCTCACTGATTAACACTGAACCCTATGGGAGTCTCACTGATTAACACCGAACCCTGTGGGAGCCCCACTGATTAACACTGAACCCTATGGGAGTCTCACTGATTAACACTGAACCCTATGGGAGTCTCACTGATTAACACTGAGCCCTGTGGGAGTCTCACTGATTAACACTGAGCACTGTGGGAGTCTCACTGATTAACACTGAACCATGTGGGAGTCTCACTGATTAACACTGAACCCTGTGGGAGTCTCACTGATTAACACTGAACCCTGTGGGAGTCTCACTGATTAACACTGAACCCTATGGGAGTCTTACTGATTAACACTGAACCCTATGGGAGTCTCACTGATAAACACTGAACCCTGTGGGAGTCTCACTGATTAACACTGAACCCTATGGGAGTCTCACTGATTAACACTGAACCCTGTGGGAGTCTCACTGATTAACACTGAACCCTATGGGAGTCTCACTGATTAACACTGAACCCTATGGGAGTCTCACTGATTAACACTGAACCCTGTGGGAGTCTCACTGATTAACACAGAACCCTGTGGGAGTCTCACTGATTAACACTGAACCCTGTGGGAGTCTCACTGATCAACACTGAACCCTATGGGTGTCTCACTGATTAACACTGAACCCTATGGGAGTCTCACTGATTAACACTGAACCCTGTGGGAGTCTCACTTATTAAAACTGAACCCTATGGGAGTCTGACTGATTAACACTGAACCCTATGGGAGTCTCACTGATGAACACCGAACCCTGTGGGAGCCCCACTGATTAACACTGAACCCTATGGGAGTCTCACTGATTAACACTGAACCCTTTGGGAGTCTCACTGATTAACATTGAACCCTGTGGGAGTCTCACTGATTAACACTGAACCCTGTGGGAGTCTCACTGATTAACACTGAACCCTGTTGGAGTCTCACTGATTAACACTGAACCCTATGGGAGTCTCACCAATTAACACTGAACCCTGTGGGAGTCTCACTGATTAACACTGAACCCTATGGGAATCTCGCTGATTAACACTGAACCCTGTGGGAATCTCACTTATTAACACTGAACCCTATGGGAGTCTCACTGATTAACACTGAACCCTATGGGAGTCTCACTGATTAACACCGAACCCTGTGGGAGCCCCACTGATTAACACTGAACCCTATGGGAGTCTCACTGATTAACACTGAACCCTATGGGAGTCTCACTGATTAACACTGAGCCCTGTGGGAGTCTCACTGATTAACACTGAGCACTGTGGGAGTCTCACTGATTAACACTGAACCATGTGGGAGTCTCACTGATTAACACTGAACCCTGTGGGAGTCTCACTGATTAACACTGAACCCTGTGGGAGTCTCACTGATTAACACTGAACCCTATGGGAGTCTTACTGATTAACACTGAACCCTATGGGAGTCTCACTGATAAACACTGAACCCTGTGGGAGTCTCACTGATTAACACTGAACCCTATGGGAGTCTCACTGATTAACACTGAACCCTGTGGGAGTCTCACTGATTAACACCGAACCCTATGGGAGTCTGACTGATTAACACTGAACCCTATGGGAGTCTCACTGATTAACACTGAACCCTTTGGGAGTCTCACTGATTAACACTGAACCCTGTGGGAGTCTCACTGATTAACACTGAACCCTGTGGGAGCCTCACTGATTAACACTGAACCCTGTTGGAGTCTCACTGATTAACACTGAACCCTATGGGAGTCTCACCGATTAACACTGAACCCTGTGGGAGTCTCACTGATTAACACTGAACCCTATGGAAATCTCGCTGATTAACCCTGAACCCTGTGGGAATCTCACTTATTAACACTGAACCCTATGGGAGTCTCACTGATTAACACTGAACCCTATGGGAGTCTCACTGATTAACACCGAACCCTGTGGGAGCCCCAATGATTACCACTGAACCCTATGGGAGTCTCACTGATTAACACTGAACCCTATGGGAGTCTCACTGATGAACACCGAACCCTGTGGGAGCCCCACTGATTAACACTGAACCCTATGGGAGTCTCACTGATTAACACTGAACCCTTTGGGAGTCTCACTGATTAACATTGAACCCTGTGGGAGTCTCACTGATTAACACTGAACCCTGTGGGAGTCTCACTGATTAACACTGAACCCTGTTGGAGTCTCACTGATTAACACTGAACCCTATGGGAGTCTCACCAATTAACACTGAACCCTGTGGGAGTCTCACTGATTAACACTGAACCCTATGGGAATCTCGCTGATTAACACTGAACCCTGTGGGAATCTCACTTATTAACACTGAACCCTATGGGAGTCTCACTGATTAACACTGAACCCTATGGGAGTCTCACTGATTAACACCGAACCCTGTGGGAGCCCCACTGATTAACACTGAACCCTATGGGAGTCTCACTGATTAACACTGAACCCTATGGGAGTCTCACTGATTAACACTGAGCCATGTGGGAGTCTCACTGATTAACACTGAGCACTGTGGGAGTCTCACTGATTAACACTGAACCATGTGGGAGTCTCACTGATTAACACTGAACCCTGTGGGAGTCTCACTGATTAACACTGAACCCTGTGGGAGTCTCACTGATTAACACTGAACCCTATGGGAGTCTTACTGATTAACACTGAACCCTATGGGAGTCTCACTGATAAACACTGAACCCTGTGGGAGTCTCACTGATTAACACTGAACCCTATGGGAGTCTCACTGATTAACACTGAACCCTGTGGGAGTCTCACTGATTAACACCGAACCCTATGGGAGTCTGACTGATTAACACTGAACCCTATGGGAGTCTCACTGATTAACACTGAACCCTTTGGGAGTCTCACTGATTAACACTGAACCCTGTGGGAGTCTCACTGATTAACACTGAACCCTGTGGGAGCCTCACTGATTAACACTGAACCCTGTTGGAGTCTCACTGATTAACACTGAACCCTATGGGAGTCTCACCGATTAACACTGAACCCTGTGGGAGTCTCACTGATTAACACTGAACCCTATGGAAATCTCGCTGATTAACCCTGAACCCTGTGGGAATCTCACTTATTAACACTGAACCCTATGGGAGTCTCACTGATTAACACTGAACCCTATGGGATTCTCACTGATTAACACCGAACCCTGTGGGAGCCCCAATGATTACCACTGAACCCTATGGGAGTCTCACTGATTAACACTGAACCCTATGGGAGTCTCACTGATTAACACTGAACCCTTTTGGAGTCTCACTGATTAACACTGAACCCTATGGGAGTCTCACCGATTAACACTGAACGCTGTGGGAGTCTCACTGATTAACACTGAACCCTATGGGAATCTCGCTGATTAACACTGAACCCTGTGGGAATCTCAATTATTAACACTGAACCCTATGGGAGTCTCACTGATTAACACTGAACCCTATGGGAGTCTCACTGATTAACACCGAACCCTCTGGGAGCCCCACTGATTAACACTGAACCCTATGGGAGTCTCACTGATTAACACTGAACCCTATGGGAGTCTCACTGATTAACACTGAGCCCTGTGGGAGTCTCACTGATTAACACTGAGCACTGTGGGAGTCTCACTGATTAACACTGAACCATGTGGGAGTCTCACTGATTAACACTGAACCCTGTGGGAGTCTCACTGATTAACACTGAACCCTGTGGGAGTCTCACTGATTAACACTGAACCCTATGGGAGTCTTACTGATTAACACTGAACCCTATGGGAGTCTCACTGATAAACACTGAACCCTATGGGAGTCTCACTGATTAACACTGAACCCTATGGGAGTCTCACTGATTAACACTGAACCCTGTGGGAGTCTCACTGATTAACACCGAACCCTATGGGAGTCTCACTGATTAACACTGAACCCTATGGGAGTCTCACTGATTAACACTGAACCCTGTGGGAGTCTCACTGATTAACACAGAACCCTGTGGGAGTCTCACTGATTAACACTGAACCCTGTGGGAGTCTCACTGATCAACACTGAACCCTATGGGTGTCTCACTGATTAACACTGAACCCTTATGGGAGTCTCACTGATTAACACTGAACCCTGTCGGATTCTCACTTATTAAAACTGAACCCTATGGGAGTCTGACCGATTAACACTGAACCCGTATGGGAGTCTCACTGATGAACACCGAACCCTGTGGGAGCCCCACTGATTAACACTGAACCCTATGGGAGTCTCACTGATTAACACTGAACCCTTTGGGAGGCTCACTGATTAACACTGAACCCTGTGGGAGTCTCACTGATTAACACTGAACCCTGTGGGAGTCTCACTGATTAACACTGAACCCTGTTGGAGTCTCACTGATTAACACTGAACCCTATGGGAGTCTCACCAATTAACACTGAACCCTGTGGGAGTCTCACTGATTAACATTGAACCCTATGGGAATCTCGCTGATTAACACTGAACCCTGTGGGAATCTCACTTATTAACACTGAACCCTATGGGAGTCTCACTGATTAACACTGAACCATATGGGAGTCTCACTGATTAACACCGAACCCTGTGGGAGCCCCACTTATTAACACTGAACCCTATGGGAGTCTCACTGATTAACACTGAACCCTATGGGAGTCTCACTGATTAACACTGAGCCCTGTGGGAGTCTCACTGATTAACACTGAGCACTGTGGGAGTCTCACTGATTAACACTGAACCATGTGGGAGTCTCACTGATTCACACTGAACCCTGTGGGAGTCTCACTGATTAACACTGAACCCTGTGGGAGTCTCACTGATTAACACTGAACCCTATGGGAGTCTTACTGATTAACACTGAACCCTATGGGAGTCTCACTGATAAACACTGAACATTGTGGGAGTCTCACTGATTAACACTGAACCCTATGGGAGTCTCACTGATTAACACTGAACCCTGTGGGAGTCTCACTGATTAACACCGAACCCTATGGGAGTCTCACTGATTAACACTGAACCCTGTGGGAGTCTCACTGATTAACACTGAACCCTGTGGGAGCCTCACTGATTAACACTGAACCCTGTTGGAGTCTCACTGATTAACACTGAACCCTATGGGAGTCTCACCGATTAACACTGAACCCTGTGGGAGACTCACTGATTAACACTGAACCCTATGGAAATCTCGCTGATTAACCCTGAACCCTGTGGGAATCTCACTTATTAACACTGAACCCTATGGGAGTCTCACTGATTAACACTGAACCCTATGGGAGTCTCACTGATTAACACCGAACCCTGTGGGAGCCCTAATGATTACCACTGAACCCTATGGGAGTCTCACTGATTAACACTGAACCCTATGGGAGTCTCACTGATTAACACTGAACCCTGTTGGAGTCTCACTGATTAACACTGAACCCTATGGGAGTCTCACCGATTAACACTGAACGCTGTGGGAGTCTCACTGATTAACACTGAACCCTATGGGAATCTCGCTGATTAACACTGAACCCTGTGGGAATCTCAATTATTAACACTGAACCCTATGGGAGTCTCACTGATTAACACTGAACCCTATGGGAGTCTCACTGATTAACACCGAACCCTCTGGGAGCCCCACTGATTAACACTGAACCCTATGGGAGTCTCACTGATTAACACTGAACCCTATGGGAGTCTCACTGATTAACACTGAGCCCTGTGGGAGTCTCACTGATTAACACTGAGCACTGTGGGAGTCTCACTGATTAACACTGAACCATGTGGGAGTCTCACTGATTAACACTGAACCCTGTGGGAGTCTCACTGATTAACACTGAACCCTGTGGGAGTCTCACTGATTAACACTGAACCCTATGGGAGTCTTACTGATTAACACTGAACCCTATGGGAGTCTCACTGATAAACACTGAACCCTATGGGAGTCTCACTGATTAACACTGAACCCTATGGGAGTCTCACTGATTAACACTGAACCCTGTGGGAGTCTCACTGATTAACACCGAACCCTATGGGAGTCTCACTGATTAACACTGAACCCTATGGGAGTCTCACTGATTAACACTGAACCCTGTGGGAGTCTCACTGATTAACACAGAACCCTGTGGGAGTCTCACTGATTAACACTGAACCCTGTGGGAGTCTCACTGATCAACACTGAACCCTATGGGTGTCTCACTGATTAACACTGAACCCTTATGGGAGTCTCACTGATTAACACTGAACCCTGTCGGATTCTCACTTATTAAAACTGAACCCTATGGGAGTCTGACCGATTAACACTGAACCCGTATGGGAGTCTCACTGATGAACACCGAACCCTGTGGGAGCCCCACTGATTAACACTGAACCCTATGGGAGTCTCACTGATTAACACTGAACCCTTTGGGAGGCTCACTGATTAACACTGAACCCTGTGGGAGTCTCACTGATTAACACTGAACCCTGTGGGAGTCTCACTGATTAACACTGAACCCTGTTGGAGTCTCACTGATTAACACTGAACCCTATGGGAGTCTCACCAATTAACACTGAACCCTGTGGGAGTCTCACTGATTAACATTGAACCCTATGGGAATCTCGCTGATTAACACTGAACCCTGTGGGAATCTCACTTATTAACACTGAACCCTATGGGAGTCTCACTGATTAACACTGAACCCTATGGGAGTCTCACTGATTAACACCGAACCCTGTGGGAGCCCCACTTATTAACACTGAACCCTATGGGAGTCTCACTGATTAACACTGAACCCTATGGGAGTCTCACTGATTAACACTGAGCCCTGTGGGAGTCTCACTGATTAACACTGAGCACTGTGGGAGTCTCACTGATTAACACTGAACCATGTGGGAGTCTCACTGATTCACACTGAACCCTGTGGGAGTCTCACTGATTAACACTGAACCCTGTGGGAGTCTCACTGATTAACACTGAACCCTATGGGAGTCTTACTGATTAACACTGAACCCTATGGGAGTCTCACTGATAAACACTGAACATTGTGGGAGTCTCACTGATTAACACTGAACCCTATGGGAGTCTCACTGATTAACACTGAACCCTGTGGGAGTCTCACTGATTAACACCGAACCCTATGGGAGTCTCACTGATTAACACTGAACCCTATGGGAGTCTCACTGATTAACACTGAACCCTTTGGGAGTCTCACTGATTAACACTGAACCCTGTGGGAGTCTCACTGATTAACACTGAACCCTGTGGGAGCCTCACTGATTAACACTGAACCCTGTTGGAGTCTCACTGATTAACACTGAACCCTATGGGAGTCTCACCGATTAACACTGAACCCTGTGGGAGTCTCACTGATTAACACTGAACCCTATGGAAATCTCGCTGATTAACACTGAACCATGTGGGAATCTCACTTATTAACACTGAACCCTATGGGAGTCTCACTGATTAACACTGAACCCTATGGGAGTCTCACTGATTAACACCGAACCCTGTGGGAGCCCCAATGATTACCACTGAACCCTATGGGAGTCTCACTGATTAACACTGAACCCTATGGGAGTCTCACTGATTAACACTGAACCCTGTGGGAGTCTCACTGATTAACACCGAACCCTATGGGAGTCTCACTGATTTACACTGAACACTATGGGAGTCTCACTGATTAACACTGAACCCTTTGGGAGTCTCACTGATTAAAACTGAACCCTGTGGGAGTCTCACTGATTAACACTGAACCCTGTGGGAGTCTCACTGATTAACACTGAACCCTGTTGGAGTCTCACTGATTAACACTGAACCCTATGGGAGTCTCACCGATTAACACTGAACCCTGTGGAAGTCTCACTGATTAACACTGAACCCTATGGAAATCTCGCTGATTAACACTGAACCCTGTGGGAATCTCACTTCTTAACACTGAACCCTTTGGGAGTATCACTGATTAACACTGAACCCTATGGGAGTCTCACTGATTAACACCGAACCCTGTGGGAGCCCCAATGATTACCACTGAACCCTATGGGAGTCTCACTGATTAACACTGAACAATATGGGAGTCTCACTGATTAACAATGAGCCTTGTGGGAGTCTCACTGATTAACACTGAACCCTGTGGGAGTCTCACTGATTAACACCGAACCCTATGGGAGTCTCACTGATTTACACTGAACACTATGGGAGTCTCACTGATTAACACTGAACCCTTTGGGAGTCTCACTGATTAAAACTGAACCCTGTGGGAGTCTCACTGATTAACACTGAACCCTGTGGGAGTCTCACTGATTAACACTGAACCCTGTTGGAGTCTCACTGATTAACACTAAACCCTATGGGAGTCTCACCGATTAACACTGAACCCTGTGGGAGTCTCACTGATTAACACTGAACCCTATGGAAATCTCGCTGATTAACACTGAACCCTGTGGGATCTCACTTATTAACACTGAACCCTTTGGGAGTATCACTGATTAACACTGAACCCTATGGGAGTCTCACTGATTAACACCGAACCCTGTGGGAGCCCCAATGATTACCACTGAACCCTATGGGAGTCTCACTGATTAACACTGAACAATATGGGAGTCTCACTGATTAACAATGAGCCTTGTGGGAGTCTCACTGATTAACACTGAGCACTGTGGGAGTCTCACTGATTAACACTGAACCATGTGGGAGTCTCACTGATTAACACTGAACCCTGTGGGAGTCTTACTGATTAACACTGAACCCTGTGGGAGTCTCACTGATTAACACTGAACCCTATGGGAGTCTTACTGATTAACACTGAACCCTATGGGAGTCTCACTGATAAACACTGAACCCTGTGGGAGTCTCACTTATTAACACTGAACCCTTTGGGAGTCTCACTGATTAACACTGAACCCTGTGGGAGTCTCACTGATTAACACTGAACCCTATGGGAGTCTCACTGATTAACACTGAACCCTATGGGAGTCTCACTGATTAACACTGAACCCTGTGGGAGTTTCACTGATTAACACAGAACCCTGTGTGAGTCTCACTGATTAACACTGAACCCTGTGGGAGTCTCACTGATCAACACTGAACCCTATGGGTGTCTCACTGATTAACACTGAACCCTATGGGAGTCTCACTGATTAACACTGAACCCTGTGGGAGTCTCACTGATTAATACATAACCCTGTGGGAGTCTCACTGATCAACACTGAACCCTGTGGGAGTCTCAGTGATTAACACTGAACCCTGTGGGAGTCTCACTGATTAACACTGAAAACTATGGTAGTGTCACTGATTAACACTGAACCCTGTGGGAGTCTCACTGTTTAACACTGAACCCTATGGAAGTCTCACTGAATAACACTGAACCCTATGGAAGTCTCACTGAATAACGCTGAACCCTATGGGAGTGTCACTGATTAACACTGAACCGTGTGGGAGTCTCACTGATTAACACTGAACCCTGTGGGAGTCTCATTGATTAACACTGAGCACTGTGGGAGTCTCACTGATTAACACTGAACCATGTGGGAGTCTCACTGATTAACACTGAACCCTGTGGGAGTGTCACTGATTAACACTGAACCCTGTGGGAGTCTCACTGATTAACACTGAACCCTATGGGAGTCTTACTGATTAACACTGAACCCTATGGGAGTCTCACTGATAAACACTGAACCCTGTGGGAGTCTCACTGATTAACACTGAACCCTATGGGAGTCTCACTGATTAACACTGAACCCTGTGGGAGTCTCACTGATTAACACCGAACCCTATGGGAGTCTCACTGATTAACACTGAACCCTATGGGAGTCTCACTGATTAACACTGAACCCTTTGGGAGTCTCACTGATTAACACTGAACCCTGTGGGAGTCTCACTGATTAACACTGAACCCTGTGGGAGCCTCACTGATTAACACTGAACCCTATGGGAGTCTCACCGATTAACACTGAACCCTGTGGGAGTCTCACTGATTAACACTGAACCCTATGGAAATCTCGCTGATTAACACTGAACCCTGTGGGAATCTCACTTATTAACACTGAACCCTATGGGAGTCTCACTGATTAACACTGAACCCTATGGGAGTCTCACTGATTAACACCGAACCCTGTGGGAGCCCCAATGATTACCACTGAACCCTATGGGAGTCTCACTGATTAACACTGAACCCTATGGGAGTCTCACTGATTAACACTGAACCCTGTGGGAGTCTCACTGATTAACACCGAACCCTATGGGAGTCTCACTGATTTACACTGAACACTATGGGAGTCTCACTGATTAACACTGAACCCTTTGGGAGTCTCACTGATTAACACTGAACCCTGTGGGAGTCTCACTGATTAACACTGAACCCTGTGGGAGTCTCACTGATTAACACTGAACCCTGTTGGAGTCTCACTGATTAACACTGAACCCTATGGGAGTCTCACCGATTAACACTGAACCCTGTGGGAGTCTCACTGATTAACACTGAACCCTATGGAAATCTCGCTGATTAACACTGAACCCTGTGGGAATCTCACTTATTAACACTGAACCCTTTGGGAGTCTCACTGATTAACACTGAACCCTATGGGAGTCTCACTGATTAACACCGAACCCTGTGGGAGCCCCAATGATTACCACTGAACCCTATGGGAGTCTCACTGATTAACACTGAACAATATGGGAGTCTCACTGATTAACAATGAGCCTTGTGGGAGTCTCACTGATTAACACTGAGCACTGTGGGAGTCTCACTGATTAACACTGAACCATGTGGGAGTCTCACTGATTAACACTGAACCCTGTGGGAGTCTCAATGATTAACACTGAACCCTGTGGGAGTCTCATTGATTAACACTGAACCCTATGGGAGTCTTACTGATTAACACTGAACCCTATGGGAGTCTCAC
Organism: Petromyzon marinus; assembly: GCF_048934315.1. Lineage (NCBI taxonomy): Eukaryota > Metazoa > Chordata > Hyperoartia > Petromyzontiformes > Petromyzontidae > Petromyzon > Petromyzon marinus. The sequence continues at coordinate 1,795,221 of NW_027423113.1, forward strand.
TGATAAACACTGAACCCTGTGGGAGTCTCACTTATTAACACTGAACCCTTTGGGAGTCTCACTGATTAACACTGAACCCTGTGGGAGTCTCACTGATTAACACCGAACCCTATGGGAGTCTCACTGATTAACACTGAACCCTATGGGAGTCTCACTGATTAACACTGAACCCTGTGGGAGTTTCACTGATTAACACAGAACCCTGTGCGAGTCTCACTGATTAACACTGAACCCTGTGGGAGTCTCACTGATCAACACTGAACCCTATGGGTGTCTCACTGATTAACACTGAACCCTATGGGAGTCTCACTGATTAACACTGAACCCTGTGGGAGTCTCACTGATTAATACATAACCCTGTGGGAGTCTCACTGATCAACACTGAACCCTGTGGGAGTCTCAGTGATTAACACTGAACCCTGTGGGAGTCTCACTGATTAACACTGAAAACTATGGTAGTGTCACTGATTAACACTGAACCCTGTGGGAGTCTCACTGTTTAACACTGATCCCTATGGAAGTCTCACTGAATAACACTGAAAACTATGGAAGTCTCACTGAATAACGCTGAACCCTATGGGAGTGTCACTGATTAACACTGAACCGTGTGGGAGTCTCACTGATTAACACTGAACCCTGTGGGAGTCTCACTGATTAACACTGAGCACTGTGGGAGTCTCACTGATTAACACTGAACCATGTGGTAGTCTCACTGATTAACACTGAACCCTGTGGGAGTGTCACTGATTAACACTGAACCCTGTGGGAGTCTCACTGATTAACACTGAACCCTATGGGAGTCTTACTGATTAACACTGAACCCTATGGGAGTCTCACTGATAAACACTGAACCCTGTGGGAATCTCACTTATTAACACTGAACCCTTTGGGAGTCTCACTGATTAACACTGAACCCTATGGGAGTCTCACTGATTAACACCGAACCCTGTGGGAGCCCCAATGATTACCACTGAACCCTATGGGAGTCTCACTGATTAACACTGAACAATATGGGAGTCTCACTGATTAACAATGAGCCTTGTGGGAGTCTCACTGATTAACACTGAGCACTGTGGGAGTCTCACTGATTAACACTGAACCATGTGGGAGTCTCACTGATTAACACTGAACCCTGTGGGAGTCTCACTGATTAACACTGAACCCTGTGGGAGTCTCACTGATTAACACTGAACCCTATGGGAGTCTTACTGATTAACACTGAACCCTATGGGAGTCTCACTGATAAACACTGAACCCTGTGGGAGTCTCACTGATTAATACTGAACCCTATGGGAGTCTCACTGATTAACACTGAACCCTGTGGGAGTCTCACTGATTAACACCGAACCCTATGGGAGTCTCACTGATTAACACTGAACCCTATGGGAGTCTCACTGATTAACACTGAACCCTGTGGGAGTTTCACTGATTAACACAGAACCCTGTGGGAGTCTCACTGATTAACACTGAACCCTGTGGGAGTCTCACTGATCAACACTGAACCCTATGGGTGTCTCACTGATTAACACTGAACCCTATGGGAGTCTCACTGATTAACACTGAACCCCTGTGGGAGTCTCACTGATTAATACATAACCCTGTGGGAGTCTCACTGATCAACACTGAACCCTGTGGGAGTCTCACTGATTAACACTGAACCGTGTGGGAGTCTCACTGATTAACACTGAACCCTATGGGAGTCTTACTGATTAACACTGAACCCTATGGGAGTCTCACTGATAAACACTGAACCCTGTGGGAGTCTCACTGATTAATACTGAACCCTATGGGAGTCTCACTGATTAACACTGAACCCTGTGGGAGTCTCACTGATTAACACCGAACCCTATGGGAGTCTCACTGATTAACACTGAACCCTATGGGAGTCTCACTGATTAACACTGAACCCTGTGGGAGTTTCACTGATTAACACAGAACCCTGTGGGAGTCTCACTGATTAACACTGAACCCTGTGGGAGTCTCACTGATCAACACTGAACCCTATGGGTGTCTCACTGATTAACACTGAACCCTATGGGAGTCTCACTGATTAACACTGAACCCTGTGGGAGTCTCACTGATTAATACATAACCCTGTGGGAGTCTCACTGATCAACACTGAACCCTGTGGGAGTCTCAGTGATTAACACTGAACCCTGTGGGAGTCTCACTGATTAACACTGAAAACTATGGTAGTGTCACTGATTAACACTGAACCCTGTGGGAGTCTCACTGTTTAACACTGAACCCTATGGAAGTCTCACTGAATAACACTGAACCCTATGGAAGTCTCACTGAATAACGCTGAACCATATGGGAGTGTCACTGATTAACACTGAACCGTGTGGGAGTGTCACTGATTAACACTGAACCCTGTGGGAGTCTCACTGATTAACACTGAGCACTGTGGGAGTCTCACTGATTAACACTGAACCATGTGGGAGTCTCACTGATTAACACTGAACCCTGTGGGAGTGTCACTGATTAACACTGAACCCTGTGGGAGTCTCACTGATTAACACTGAACCCTATGGGAGTCTTACTGATTAACACTGAACCCTATGGGAGTCTCACTGATAAACACTGAACCATGTGGGAATCTCACTTATTAACACTGAACCCTTTGGGAGTCTCACTGATTAACACTGAACCCTATGGGAGTCTCACTGATTAACACCGAACCCTGTGGGAGCCCCAATGATTACCACTGAACCCTATGGGAGTCTCACTGATTAACACTGAACAATATGGGAGTCTCACTGATTAACAATGAGCCTTGTGGGAGTCTCACTGATTAACACTGAGCACTGTGGGAGTCTCACTGATTAACACTGAACCATGTGGGAGTCTCACTGATTAACACTGAACCCTGTGGGAGTCTCACTGATTAACACTGAACCGTGTGGGAGTCTCACTAATTAACACTGAACCCTATGGGAGTCTTACTGATTAACACTGAACCCTATGGGAGTCTCACTGATAAACACTGAACCCTGTGGGAGTCTCACTGATTAATACTGAACCCTATGGGAGTCTCACTGATTAACACTGAACCCTGTGGGAGTCTCACTGATTAACACCGAACCCTATGGGAGTCTCACTGATTAACACTGAACCCTATGGGAGTCTCACTGATTAACACTGAACCCTGTGGGAGTTTCACTGATTAACACAGAACCCTGTGGGAGTCTCACTGATTAACACTGAACCCTGTGGGAGTCTCACTGATCAACACTGAACCCTATGGGTGTCTCACTGATTAACACTGAACCCTATGGGAGTCTCACTGATTAACACTGAACCCTGTGGGAGTCTCACTGATTAATACATAACCCTGTGGGAGTCTCACTGATCAACACTGAACCCTGTGGGAGTCTCAGTGATTAACACTGAACCCTGTGGGAGTCTCACTGATTAACACTGAAAACTATGGTAGTGTCACTGATTAACACTGAACCCTGTGGGAGTCTCACTGTTTAACACTGAACCCTATGGAAGTCTCACTGAATAACACTGAACCCTATGGAAGTCTCACTGAATAACGCTGAACCCTATGGGAGTGTCACTGATTAACACTGAACCGTGTGGGAGTCTCACTGATTAACACTGAACCCTGTGGGAGTCTCACTGATTAACACTGAGCACTGTGGGAGTCTCACTGATTAACACTGAACCATGTGGGAGTCTCACTGATTAACACTGAACCCTGTGGGAGTGTCACTGATTAACACTGAACCCTGTGGGAGTCTCACTGATTAACACTGAACCCTATGGGAGTCTTACTGATTAACACTGAACCCTATGGGAGTCTCACTGATAAACACTGAACCCTGTGGGAATCTCACTTATTAACACTGAACCCTTTGGGAGTCTCACTGATTAACACTGAACCCTATGGGAGTCTCACTGATTAACACCGAACCCTGTGGGAGCCCCAATGATTACCACTGAACCCTATGGGAGTCTCACTGATTAACACTGAACAATATGGGAGTCTCACTGATTAACAATGAGCCTTGTGGGAGTCTCACTGATTAACACTGAGCACTGTGGGAGTCTCACTGATTAACACTGAACCATGTGGGAGTCTCACTGATTAACACTGAACCCTGTGGGAGTCTCACTGATTAACACTGAACCCTGTGGGAGTCTCACTGATTAACACTGAACCCTATGGGAGTCTTACTGATTAACACTGAACCCTATGGGAGTCTCACTGATAAACACTGAACCCTGTGGAAGTCTCACTGATTAATACTGAACCCTATGGGAGTCTCACTGATTAACACTGAACCCTGTGGGAGTCTCACTGATTAACACCGAACCCTATGGGAGTCTCACTGATTAACACTGAACCCTATGGGAGTCTCACTGATTAACACTGAACCCTGTGGGAGTTTCACTGATTAACACAGAACCCTGTGGGAGTCTCACTGATTAACACTGAACCCTGTGGGAGTCTCACTGATCAACACTGAACCCTATGGGTGTCTCACTGATTAACACTGAACCCTATGGGAGTCTCACTGATTAACACTGAACCCTGTGGGAGTCTCACTGATTAATACATAACCCTGTGGGAGTCTCACTGATCAACACTGAACCCTGTGGGAGTCTCACTGATTAACACTGAACCCTGTGGGAGTCTCACTGATTAACACTGAACCCTATGGGAGTCTTACTGATTAACACTGAACCCTATGGGAGTCTCACTGATAAACACTGAACCCTGTGGGAGTCTCACTGATTAATACTGAACCCTATGGGAGTCTCACTGATTAACACTGAACCCTGTGGGAGTCTCACTGATTAACACCGAACCCTATGGGAGTCTCACTGATTAACACTGAACCCTATGGGAGTCTCACTGATTAACACTGAACCCTGTGGAAGTTTCACTGATTAACACAGAACCCTGTGGGAGTCTCACTGATTAACACTGAACCCTGTGGGAGTCTCACTGATCAACACTGAACCCTATGGGTGTCTCACTGATTAACACTGAACCCTATGGGAGTCTCACTGATTAACACTGAACCCTGTGGGAGTCTCACTGATTAATACATAACCCTGTGGGAGTCTCACTGATCAACACTGAACCCTGTGGGAGTCTCAGTGATTAATACTGAACCCTGTGGGAGTCTCACTGATTAACACTGAAAACTATGGTAGTGTCACTGATTAACACTGAACCCTGTGGGAGTCTCACTGTTTAACACTGAACCCTATGGAAGTCTCACTGAATAACACTGAACCCTATGGAAGTCTCACTGAATAACGCTGAACCCTATGGGAGTGTCACTGATTAACACTGAACCGTGTGGGAGTCTCACTGATTAACACTGAACCCTGTGGGAGTCTCACTGATTAACACTGAACACTGTGAGAGTCTCACTGATTAACACTGAACCCTGTGGGAGTCTCACTGATTAACACTGAACCCTATGGGAGTCTCACTGATTAACACTGAACCCTATGGGAGTCTCACTGATTAACACTGAACCCTATGGGAGTGTCACTGATTAACACTGAACCCTGTGGGAGTCTCACTGATTAACACTGATCCCTGTGGGAGTCTCACTGATTAACAATGAACCCTGTGGGAGTCTCACTGATTAACACTGAATCCTATGGGAGTCTCACTGATTAACACTGAACCCTATGGGAGTCTCACTGATTAACACCGAACCCTATGGGAGTCTCACTGATTAACACCGAACCCAATGGGAGTCTCAGTGATTTACACTGAACACTATGGGAGTCTCACTGATTAACACTGAATCCTTTGGGAGTCTCACTGATTAACACTGAACCCTGTGGGAGTCTCACTGATTAACACTGAACCCTGTGGGAGTCTCACTGATTAACACTGAACCCTGTTGGAGTCTCACTGATTAACACTGAACCCTATGGGAGTCTCACCGATTAACACTGAATGCTGTGGGAGTCTCACTGATTAACACTGAACCCTATGGGAATCTTGCTGATTAACATTGAACCCTGTGGGAATCTCAATTATTAACACTGAACCCTATGGGAGTCTCACTGATTAACACTGAACCCTATGGGAGTCTCACTGATTAACACCGAACCCTGTGGGAGCCCCACTGATTAACACTGAACCCTATGGGAGTCTCACTGATTAACACTGAACCCTATGGGAGTCTCACTGATTAACACTGAGCCCTGTGGGAGTCTCACTGATTAACACTGAGCACTGTGGGAGTCTCACTGATTAACACTGAACCATGTGGGAGTCTCACTGATTAACACTGAACCCTGTGGGAGTCTCACTGATTAACACTGAACCCTGTGGGAGTCTCACTGATTAACACTGAACCCTATGGGAGTCTTACTGATTAACACTGAACCCTATGGGATTCTCACTGATAAACACTGAACCCTGTGGGAGTCTCACTGATTAACACTGAACCCTATGGGAGTCTCACTGATTAACACTGAACCCTGTGGGAGTCTCACTGATTAACACCGAACCCTATGGGAGTCTCACTGATTAACACTGAACCCTATGGGAGTCTCACTGATTAACACTGAACCCTGTGGGAGTCTCACTGATTAACACAGAACCCTGTGGGAGTCTCACTGATTAACACTGAACCCTGTGGGAGTCTCACTGATCAACACTGAACCCTATGGGTGTCTCACTGATTAACACTGAACCCTATGGGAGTCTCACTGATTAACACTGAACCCTGTGGGAGTCTCACTTATTAAAACTGAACCCTATGGGAGTCTGACTGATTAACACTGAACCCTATGGGAGTCTCACTGATGAACACCGAACCCTGTGGGAGCCCCACTGATTAACACTGAACCCTATGGGAGTCTCACTGATTAACACTGAACCCTTTGGGAGTCTCACTGATTAACACTGAACCCTGTGGGAGTCTCACTGATTAACACTGAACCCTGTGGGAGTCTCACTGATTAACACTGAACCCTGTTGGAGTCTCACTGATTAACACTGAACCCTATGGGAGTCTCACCGATTAACACTGAACCCTGTGGGAGTCTCACTGATTAACACTGAACCCTATGGGAAATATCGCTGATTAACACTGAACCCTGTGGGAATCTCACTTATTAACACTGAACCCTATGGGAGTCTCACTGATTAACACTGAACCCTATGGGAGTCTCACTGATTAACACCGAACCCTGTGGGAGCCCCACTGATTAACACTGAACCCTATGGGAGTCTCACTGATTAACACTGAACCCTATGGGAGTCTCACTGATTAACACTGAGCCCTGTGAGAGTCTCACTGATTAACACTGAGCACTGTGGGAGTCTCACTGATTAACACTGAACCATGTGGGAGTCTCACTGATAAACACTGAACCCTATGGGAGTCTCACTGATTAACACTGAACCCTATGGGAGTCTCACTGATTAACACTGAACCCTGTGGGAGTCTCACTGATTAACACCGAACCCTATGGGAGTCTCACTGATTAACACTGAACCCTATGGGAGTCTCACTGATTAACACTGAACCCTGTGGGAGTCTCACTGATCAACACTGAACCCTATGGGTGTCTCACTGATTAACACTGAACCCTATGGGAGTCTCACTGATTAACACTGAACCCTGTGGGAGTCTCACTTATTAAAACTGAACCCTATGGGAGTCTGACTGATTAACACTGAACCCTATGGGAGTCTCACTGATGAACACCGAACCCTGTGGGAGCCCCACTGATTAACACTGAACCCTATGGGAGTCTCACTGATTAACACTGAACCCTATGGGAGTCTCACTGATTAACACTGAGCCCTGTGGGAGTCTCACTGATTAACACTGAGCCCTGTGGGAGTCTCACTGATTAACACTGAACCCTGTGGGAGTCTCACTGATTAACACTGAACCCTGTGGGAGTCTCACTGATTAACACTGAACCCTGTGGGAGTCTCACTGATTAACACTGAACCCAATGGGAGTCTCACTGATTAACACTGAACCCTGTGGGAGTCTCACTGATTAACACCGAACCCTATGGGAGTCTCACTGATTAACACTGAACCCTATGGGAGTCTCACTGATTAACACTGAACCCTGTGGGAGTCTCACTGATTAACACAGAACCCTGTGGGAGTCTCACTGATTAACACCGAACCCTATGGGAGTCTCACTGATTAACACTGAACCCTATGGGAGTCTCACTGATTAACACTGAACCCTGTGGGAGTCTCACTGATCAACACTGAACCCTATGGGTGTCTCACTGATTAACACTGAACCCTATGGGAGTCTCACTGATTAACACTGAACCCTGTGGGAGTCTCACTTATTAAAACTGAACCCTATGGGAGTCTGACTGATTAACACTGAACCCTATGGGAGTCTCACTGATGAACACCGAACCCTGTGGGAGCCCCACTGATTAACACTGAACCCTATGGGAGTCTCACTGATTAACACTGAACCCTATGGGAGTCTCACTGATTAACACTGAGCCCTGTGGGAGTCTCACTGATTAACACTGAGCCCTGTGGGAGTCTCACTGATTAACACTGAACCCTGTGGGAGTCTCACTGATTAACACTGAACCCTGTGGGAGTCTCACTGATTAACACTGAACCCTGTGGGAGTCTCACTGATTAACACTGAACCCAATGGGAGTCTCACTGATTAACACTGAACCCTGTGGGAGTCTCACTGATTAACACCGAACCCTATGGGAGTCTCACTGATTAACACTGAACCCTATGGGAGTCTCACTGATTAACACTGAACCCTGTGGGAGTCTCACTGATTAACACAGAACCCTGTGGGAGTCTCACTGATTAACACTGAACCCTGTGGGAGTCTCACTGATCAACACTGAACCCTATGGGTGTCTCACTGATTAACACTGAACCCTATGGGAGTCTCACTGATTAACACTGAACCCTGTGGGAGTCTCACTTATTAAAACTGAACCCTATGGGAGTCTGACTGATTAACACTGAACCCTATGGGAGTCTCACTGATGAACACCGAACCCTGTGGGAGCCCCACTGATTAACACTGAACCCTATGGGAGTCTCACTTGTTAACACTGAACCCTATGGGAGTCTCACTGATTAACACTGAGCCCTGTGGGAGTCTCACTGATTAACACTGAGCCCTGTGGGAGTCTCACTGATTAACACTGAACCCTGTGGGAGTCTCACTGATTAACACTGAACCCTGTGGGAGTCTCACTGATTAACACTGAACCCTGTGGGAGTCTCACTGATTAACACTGAACCCTATGGGAGTCTCACTGATTAACACTGAACCCTGTGGGAGTCTCACTGATTAACACTGAACCCTGTGGGAGTCTCACTGATTAACACAGAACACTGTGGGAGTCTCACTGATTAACAATGAACCCTGTGGGAGTCTCACTGATTAACACTGAACCCTATGGGTGTCTCACTGATTAACACTGAACCCTATGGGAGTCTCACTGATTAACACTGAACCCTGTGGGAGTCTCACTGATTAACACTGAACCCTGTTGGAGTCTCACTGATTAACACTGAACCCTATGGGAGTCTCACCGATTAACACTGAACCCTGTGGGAGTCTCACTGATTAACACTGAACCCTATGGGAATCTCGCTGATTAACACTGAACCCTGTGGGAATCTCACTTATTAACACTGAACCCTATGGGAGTCTCACTGATTAACACTGAACCCTATGGGAGTCTCACTGATTAACACTGAACCCTATGGGAGTCTCACTGATTAACACCGAACCCTGTGGGAGCCCCACTGATTAACACTGAACCCTATGGGAGTCTCACTGATTAACACTGAACCCTATGGGAGTCTCACTGATTAACACTGAGCCCTGTGAGAGTCTCACTGATTAACACTGAGCACTGTGGGAGTCTCACTGATTAACACTGAACCATGTGGGAGTCTCACTGATTAACACTGAACCCTGTGGGAGTCTCACTGATTAACATTGAACCCTGTGGGAGTCTCACTGATTAACACTGAACCCTATGGGAGTCTTACTGATTAACACTGAACCCTATGGGAGTCTCACTGATAAACACTGAACCCTATGGGAGTCTCACTGATTAACACTGAACCCTATGGGAGTCTCACTGATTAACACTGAACCCTGTGGGAGTCTCACTGATTAACACCGAACCCTATGGGAGTCTCACTGATTAACATTGAACCCTGTGGGTGTCTCACTGATTAACACTGAACCCTATGGGAGTCTCACTGATTAACACTGAACCCTGTGGGAGTCTCACTTATTAAAACTGAGCCCTATGGGAGTCTGACTGATTAACACTGAATCCTATGGGAGTCTCACTGATGAACACCGAACCCTGTGGGAGCCCCACTGATTAACACTGAACCCCCTTGGGAGTCTCACTGATTAACACTGAACCCTATGGGAGTCTCACTGATTAACACTGAGCCCTGTGGGAGTCTCACTGATTAACACTGAGCCCTGTGGGAGTCTCACTGATTAACACTGAACCCTGTGGGAGTCTCACTGATTAACACTGAACCCTGTGGGAGTCTCACTGATTAACACTGAACCCTGTGGGAGTCTCACTGATTAACACTGAACCCAATGGGAGTCTCACTGATTAACACTGAACCCTGTGGGAGTCTCACTGATTAACACCGAACCCTATGGGAGTCTCACTGATTAACACTGAACCCTATGGGAGTCTCACTGATTAACACTGAACCCTGTGGGAGTCTCACTGATTAACACAGAACCCTGTGGGAGTCTCACTGATTAACACTGAACCATGTGGGAGTCTCACTGATCAACACTGAACCCTATGGGTGTCTCACTGATTAACACTGAACCCTATGGGAGTCTCACTGATTAACACTGAACCCTGTGGGAGTCTCACTTATTAAAACTGAACCCTATGGGAGTCTGACTGATTAACACTGAACCCTATGGGAGTCTCACTGATGAACACCGAACCCTGTGGGAGCCCCACTGATTAACACTGAACCCTATGGGAGTCTCACTGATTAACACTGAACCCTATGGGAGTCTCACTGATTAACACTGAGCCCTGTGGGAGTCTCACTGATTAACACTGAGCCCTGTGGGAGTCTCACTGATTAACACTGAACCCTGTGGGAGTCTCACTGATTAACACTGAACCCTGTGGGAGTCTCACTGATTAACACTGAACCCTGTGGGAGTCTCACTGATTAACACTGAACCCTATGGGAGTCTCACTGATTAACACTGAACCCTGTGGGAGTCTCACTGATTAACACCGAACCCTATGGGAGTCTCACTGATTAACACTGAACCCTATGGGAGTCTCACTGATTAACACTGAACCCTGTGGGAGTCTCACTGATTAACACAGAACCCTGTGGGAGTCTCACTGATTAACAATGAACCCTGTGGGAGTCTCACTGATTAACACTGAACCCTATGGGTGTCTCACTGATTAACACTGAACCCTATGGGAGTCTCACTGATTAACACTGAACCCTGTGGGAGTCTCACTGATTAACACTGAACCCTATGGGAGTCTCACTGATTAACACCGAACCCTGTGGGAGTCTCACTGATTAACACTGAACCCTCTGGGAGTCTCACTGATTAACACTGAACCCTATGGGAGTCTCACTGATTAACACAGAACCCTGTGGGAGTCTCACTGATTAACACTGAAACCTGTGGGAGTCTCACTGATTAACCTTGAACCCTATGGGAGTCTCACTGATTAACACTGAACCCTGTGGGAGTCTCACTGATTAACACAGAACCCTGTGGGAGTCTCACTGATCAACACTGAACCCTGTGGGAGTCTCAGTGATTAACACTGAACCCTGTGGGAGTCTCACTGATTAACACTGAAAACTATGGTAGTGTCACTGATTAACACTGAACCCTGTGGGAGTCTCACTTTTTAACACTGAACCCTATGGAAGTCTCACTGAATAACACTGAACCCTATGGAAGTCTCACTGAATAACGCTGAACCCTATGGGAGTGTCACTGATTAACACTGAACCGTGTGGGAGTCTCACTGATTAACACTGAACACTGTGAGAGTCTCACTGATTAACACTGAACCCTGTGGGAGTCTCACTGATTAACACTGAACCCTATGGGAGTCTCACTGATTAACACTGAACCCTATGGGAGTCTCACTGATTAACACTGAACCCTATGGGAGTGTCACTGATTAACACTGAACCCTGTGGGAGTCTCACTAATTAACACTGAATCCTATGGAAGTCTCACTGATTAACACTGAACCCTATGGGAGTCTCACT